>NW_020664584.1:2052535-2266798 GCF_002925995.2 Terrapene triunguis | reverse complement strand
CGGCGAGCCCCAGCAGGGGCTCGCCGCTCTCCCCCCGGCGGCCGGGGTGAGGGCGACCAGAGCGCTGGGGGGGACTCGGCTCTCCCCCCCGGCAGCCAGAGCGCCGGGGGCAGGGCAGCGAGCCCCCCTCCAGGTGCCGCCCCAAGCACCAGCTTGGGTGCCTGGTGCCTGGAGCCGGCCCTGCCTGCAGTTTTGGAATTAACCTCTGTCAGGGTTCCCTCCCCACTCTGAACTCTGGGGTACAGATGTGGGGACCCACATGAAAGACCCCCTAAGCTTATTTCTACCAGCTTAGGTTAAAAACTTCCCTAAGGCACAAATCCTTCCTTGTCCTTGGATGGGTACTGCTGCCACCACCAAGTGAGTTAGACAAAGATTCAGGAAAAGGACCACTTGGAGTTCCTGTTTCCCTAAAATATTCCCCCAAGCATCTTCACCCCCCTTCCTGGGGAGGCTTGAGAATAATATACCAACCAAATAGGTTAACAAGGTGAGCACAGACCAGACCCTTGGGTTTTTAGGACACTAAAAACCAATCAGATTCTTTAAAAAACAGAACTTTATAATAAAGAAAATAGTAAAAGAAGCCTCTCTGTAAAATCAGGATGGAAAGTAATTTTACAGGGTAATAAGATTCAAAACACAGAGGATTCCCCTCCAGGCAAAACTTTAAAGTTACAAAAAACAGGAATAAACCTCCCTCTTAGCATAAGGACAATTCACAAGCTAAAACAAAAGATAATCTAAAGCATTTCCTTCCTATTACTTACAATTTGTAATCTGATTAGATGCTTAGTTCAGGTATGGTTTTGGGAGATGTATTTTCCCTCAGATGCCTCGCTGACCCAGAGAGAACACACAAAGAGAGACAAAACAAAAACCTTCCCCCACAGATTTGAAAGTATCTTCTCCCCTTATTGGTCCTTTTGGTCAGGTGCCAACCAGGTTATTTGAGCTTCTTAACCCTTTACAGGTAAAGGAGGGATTTTATGCTACCCTTAGCTGTATGTTCATGACAACCTCGGAGCTAAAATCATGGAATGATTTTGGATTTGGGCATTCATATCCATATACCACCTAGCCCAAAATACAAAGGATGTACTCAAGGTTCCAGTACTGGCCCTCTATAATATAAATAAGAGTTGGACTCATGCTGCAAAGTTCTTCTGCTGAAAGAGATCCCTTATCAGGGAAGTTCAGCAACAGGCACGGCTTTCTCAAGGCAATCAGTGATCTTCCCCTCATTTCCTGTCATTCTTTTAGCAACTGTGTCCAAACTGTAAATATCCCCTCCGCATCCCCTGATGCAGTGGAAAACCACACTCTAGCTCCTCTGGAGTGATAATACCTTTTGGGATTAGTTGAGCCAAAAAGAAGGATAAAGGAACTTCATCCCTTACTGTCAGTCAATCTGATGCCAAACTTTTTAAATATATTTAGGAGATAATGTTACTCCTCAATTCTGTCAAACTCTTTTCAGCATCCAGTGAAAAAAATGAGGCATTCCTACTTTTCTCCCCATTCACAGTAGCATTGCTTAACTCTTATCAGAATATGTTCAGTCAGGGTCAAAAATCAGCAAAGTGTACTGGTATTTAAGATGCACCAATATAAAAGCTATTTTTATACTAGATTTAGCCTGATTAGGGATAGGTGAGAGCTGCAATGTTCAGATCTAAGTCCATATTTTGGGAGGTTTGGGGTCTACTCATTGTACAACCAACCCTAAAATTGGAAGAAATTTGGTACCAAGCTTCTGCTTTGGCTCAAACGTTAGTGGCGTTTGGAGCTGGGGTATGGTCTGAACCCACCTCTTCTTCAGATCCTTTTCAAGATTACCAATCCTATTAGCTAGAACTACAAGTCCTTCTTCTGAGATGCAAATGATACGCATTTGCCCTGCTAACTCATACAAAAGCACACATGCAGGTACACACAAAACACCTTAGATTTCTAAGCCAATTCAGCTTCACCGAGGCGATCATGTCCCCTAAAATAGTTTTGTTCTGATCTACTCATTGAATAGTTTGGACCAATCTACAGTTGGTGGGAATGGCAGAGAATTATGAAAGATGGGACAGATGGATGGGGGACGATAAGGCAGTAGCATGAGCCGCGGGTGGAGTAAGAGGACAGATTAGATGAGTAACATGGATCAAGCATTTGTTGGGTTTAGAATGTTGGTATCTTATAGGATAGTTACAAACTGGACGCAGTTGTAGGAAACCAGTGATGATGATAAAGGAGGGAGATAATATTGGTCCTACATCCGAGAGGAGTTGATAATCAGGCCATGGCATGTGAACCCCATCAAGTTTAAAGAACAGAGACTCAATAAGACCATAAAAGCAGGAGTTGTATTAAGGCAGAAAATGATCAAGGAATAAATAAAGATTTCAGCAGAGGCAGAGTCAATGTGAGGAGGAATTCTGGCCCTGTACTAGCAGTCTTCTGAAAATCATTATTTAGTTCTACTCTAGTCATTACCTGAATGAAAGAACATGGTGGGAACAATAGGAAGTTAGGGTTAGAATGTCTCCAAGATTTCTAGTTTGAATTGACGGATAGCCTTAGCATGACGTTTGTTCTCTTACACGTCTTTGTAGATTTCAGCTATGTATTTTCAAGCCATTTAATTAAAACAAAACAACCAACAACAACAAAAAACAGGTTCGAAAGAAATCCTCATGAATTTTTTTGTTTCTGGTAACCAGCAAACTTGACAGATAAGTCCCTTCCAGGTGACAAAGCTCAGAATGTGCTGAAAAACTCGTTGGGACTGCAAGTCTGAACAGATCTGTTGGCCCCAGGAGTATAGACTGCTTTCCTCAAGTGATCCAAAGCCTGGCAGCTTCTCAAACACCAGCAAGTGTCAGACAAGATGGGTTACTGAATGTACTGTGTTCCTTCACTCCAGCCCCCTCTGGGGCAGTCGGATTGTTACGTGTAGAGTCTTGTGGCAGAGGGAAAAGAGAGACAACAGGGCTCCCAGACTGACAGGCAGGGTTTGTGGTTTTCTTAAAGATGCTGAATCAGAGTTTCACCTGGAGGGAGGTGGAAGAGGATGGATCATGCTTGGCAGGTGCCTGCAGAAACACACAAACTCCCGTATCTATGTTGCTGGCAGGCAGCACTTGGCCGCTTTCGTTGCTTCTACTCCTCCACAGGTGGTTAACGTCACTGTCAGACACAGGCGTGCTGGTTCTTGTCGCTTTGCCCTACCAACAAGAGAAGGCTCCTTTGAACAAATCTATGGCAATTTGAAAGGCTAATGAAATTCCGCATCCACCCAGGCTGCTGCAACAGATTGAATTACAAGCGTCTTTTGCAATCATTTTGTCCTGCCAAACTGTTCTTTTCATCCCAGATAGCTTCTTAACATTGATTACCCTAATGGTAGGTTCTACAGCACCAAGTGCTCACTTACTGATAGAAAGAAGCAGGTGAAATAGTCGGGGGTATTTTCTTTACATGCCAGGGATAAAATGCCTCAAAACATTTTACGTACGTTAAATTGCATGGAGGATAAAGAGAGCTTTACAAAGAAGGGTCACCAGACTACATGGGGTATTGTTGTCAAGTTACTCGGGGTCACGTCACAGAGTTTGATGGGAGTCCACATTGCAGAAGCAAGTTAAGTAAGCAAGCAAATTATAATTGAGAAAAGCTTTGCACATACTTCTGCTGGCTCAGCCAGCGGGAGAGCTAGCTCACCTGCAGAGCTGCTGTTTGTAAACTGAATGCTTGGGTCTTGGCTTCACAAACACGCTTTCCGACCACAGAATGGTAATGGTGACACGTATTAGTTGATAATGTGATCAAATGCAAGCACTTTAATGCAGCAAAGTGTGTCCATATCCATAATTTACCCCTATAGCCCTCTCACTGGAAATCATTTGAAATGTCACTGTGGCTGAGCACTGACCCCATATCACAAGTACATGGCATGCATACAAGAAGTACCTAAGGGAATTGCACATTTTGCTTCTGTCCACACAAAGGAAAAATATTAGTAGACACTAAACTGGCAGCATTTCCCATAAACAGCCTGTGCCACAGTCACAGACAAATATTTAATATTTGTCCAAAATTCATAGAGGCCAGATTCTCAGCTGATGTGAATCAACACAGCTCCACTGAAGTCAATAGCGACTATTTTACACCATCTAGAAACTAAGGCTGATGCACCTTGAGTCTATTTCCTTGCCAGGTCACTAGATGGTGTGCAACTGATTTCTGGAGGAAGTTATACTGGTAAAGCTCTCCTAGGAAGAAGTGGAGTAGAAATGGTGTGTAGTAGCTGCAGAGCAATAAAGGAGTAGCATTAGCATTGCCTGCAGGTCAGGATTAAGGTGCACTTGCAGAAGTGTGGGAAGGGAAGTTCACATCGCCCCTGGCCATCACATTACGCCAGGTTTAAGCCAATGCTTTTGTGGCCTCACTTACGTATGCATGAAAATTCACAAGGAAAATAAACAGAGAGTTAATTCACTGTCATCTGTTTTAACTCTGCTAAATAACGCAATCAATTCCACATATCGTCGGAAGCATCGTCTAGCTATAAGTGATACAATATCACAATCCAGTGATTGTGAGGTAACTAGTCCCTACCATCTGGAGTGTTTGTGGCATCACAGATTGAACCTACTGTATCAGGACCAGATGTATCTCATGCTGAGATATTGCTGTAGTAATAATGTCAATTCTTTGCATGATTATAGCCCTTCTATCCAAGAAGATCAAAGTGATTTAAAATATTAAACTTCCCACACCTAGTGAAGTAGGTATTACCCCTATTTGACAGATAGAGAAACTGAGGCACAGAAGAGTGAAGTTCAGAGAAGGTTGAAAATTTTCCATTCCCCCCCCCCCGAAAATTATTTTTCATTGAAATAGAAATTTCTGTGGGTAATGCCTGTTTTAGGTGTTTTTTTCTTCCACTTTTTATCAAAAACCTGAAAATATTTTGATTTGGGCTAATTTATTTTGATGTTTCGATGCTAGAAGCTAAAAAACAGATTTTCAAGTTTGGGGTTTTTTGATGAAAACCCAAAAATGATTGAAGGAATGTTGATGGAAACAATTTTTTTTTCTGAATTTGTTGATGTTTTTCATGAGAAACAACCAAACAAAAACGATTTCTCAACCAGCACAACAAACCAACAGCAGAGCCGGGAGTAGAGACTCTAGACCTAGTTATCGCCACTGTTGTTCTTTAACCACTAGATCATGCATCTTCTGCTTAGCAGTGACAAGAAAGATAGCACAGAAAAGAACCACAAGAGACAAAAGTGGTTTTGGTCAGATTTCATACTTTCTTAAGTTTGCCTGAGTGTCATTATGTGGGGTGGTGCAGAATTTGTCAAACAAGATGTTAGCCAAGATCTTCCCAAGCACAGCCAAGACAAAATGAAGACAACTACACCATGAAGTGACACCTACTTCAGCCACAGTGAAACATACTGATGCAACAGCAGAGCTGATTAACTCACTCCCTTGAGGCAAAACTCATCTGAAAAGCTAATAATGAGGACTGGCGGACTCCAAACAATTTTTTTTTTTTTTTTTTTACTTTATAGGCCAATTGGAGGGATGGCATATGTGATTAGAGCAGCTGACTCCTGGAGTCTATTCTTGATTACACCATTAACTCACTGTTTGAACTTGAGCTGGTTACAGCTGCTCTGTGCCTCAGTTTACCTGTCTGTAAAATATGGACACTTTCCACATTGCACAGTGCTAGAAAGTAATTAACATGCATAGAATGATTTGAGATTAGGATAAGGGGCTACGTAACAAAGTATTGTTAGGTTTATAATATTCTGAGCTTGCCTTCTCTCTCTCGCTTAGAACAAGCTGCCATCTACACAACACACACAAGGAAGACGAAGGGAGTGATCTCTATTGTTATTTATATTTTTAAATATGTGGGAGATTGTCAGATGCTATGGTGATAGGGCTACATAACTAGATAGACAGAAACCTACCTGCCAGCCAGCACATTTAGGATCCTTAAACTCTGTGTGCCAGATACTCCACTGTTGTAAATCAGCATAGCGCGATATAAATTGGATCTGGGGATGTGTCCCTTTACCACACAAGGATCACCTTTGACATTTGCCAAAGTGTTTCTTTTCTGGCATTCTTTGTTCCCTGTCAATGGCTTCCAGTTCCAGTTTGCTTGTCTTATCAATGAAGTCAATAATATTGCTCAAGCTGGTATGTGGAAATCAAGCTGGGTTTTTTTTTTTTTTTGCTTTATCCATCGCCCTTAATAGAAGAGATACTTGGAATCAGAGCTTAGCAGACAATTTTATTGCAGATGCATGAGGCACCATAGAATACTGCTTGATCTTCAGCAGCTATACTGGACAGAGTTGGGGAAATGCACTTGTGTCAGTAAATATGACTCGGGAGTCATGGGGAAGAGATCAATGCACTAACAATGGACCATTTTTACAGTCCTTCTAATCCATAGTTTCAGAAACAAACACTAGTGGGTGCAACTCTTTCCCCTGTAAGGTCGCTGGCTGCAGCTGAACCGACCAGCCCAAATACTATTAGCTTGCAGAAATACTGTGGACAGCAATATTTACGATGATTAGCCTGACAGGCTGAGTAATTGCCTTGCCCTTAAAATGCTAAAAGCAATGGAGCTGGATTTTCAACAGAAGTATTTCACCAGGACTTCCTTAAAAAAAAAAAAAAAGTGAAAAATGCTCCCTAAGCTTTGTTCTAAGACCTCGAAAGTGGAGTGTGTGACTGAGTGTATGAAAAGTACAGTAGCACAGTTAGGTACAATTAATAAAGCAATTTGTTTTCACTGAGTCCCTGCTCCTGCAAACCTTTATGCACATGCTTATCTTTGCAAATGTGAGTAGTCCCATTCAAATCAATGGGGTTACTCATGTGCATAAAGTGAAGCCTATGCGTAATTTGGAAGCTCAGGGCCTGAGGCTGTAAATGGATCTTTCTCCATGTTTAGCGAATAAATATTAACAGGGGGCCAGATTCTAATCTCTTTGCTTGCACTGTGTGGGACCTTCCTCAACAAGTAGGCCCATAGAAATCAATGGGACTACTCATGGAGTAAGTTACTACTCAGTGTGTGCAAGAAGATCAGCAGTTGGCCCTGAATATTTACTATTAATATACATTTAAATGTAAAAATAAAGCAATGTAATTTGCCGAAGGTTTGAATTTGAATAGTCTCCCTTATCTTCTACTTTTTACTGATTTTTTTTGGCTTACCATTGGGCTTTCCAACCACAAAGCAAACAGGAAATGTGGTCTGGTTACTAATTTCAACACTAAAGGTGTCTCATTTCCAGCACTTACTAAAAGTATTTCCATGCTGGCATAAAGCAAATGCATTATCAAAGTGTTCATCATGCTATCTTATAGAAATTAAAGATATTGGAAAAAATGCTTTGTAAGATGCATCTTGCATGATGCAATCAGAATTCTGCACTAAGCTATAGATCAATCTCTACTTGTGAGTTACTAGTGTGTCTTTGTTGTATACAAACATAGTGTGAGCTTCAATTTAAAAAAATAATCCATCAGGTTTCTACACCAGCTCTAAAAAATTAAATATTTTGATCTTCTGTGATTTGGAGAGTCCAGATCAAGTGTTGATTGAACTGGGTTCATACTAAGGAAAAGAATAATCAGATTTTCAGCAAATGCACATGCACAAAAATGTGCATTAAATTGTGTACCTAATTATCATGCTCATATACCTAGACTTCATATGCAATTGTCATAACTGCACATACAAGTAGTCAGATATAGAATCGGCCATTTCTGCACTGATTAGGCATCTGATGGCTCATGCATTCTTGCACGACCATTGTCCTGAAAAATCTCATTTTAGATGTCCAGATTGCATGAATAATAAATGCCATGGTTCTTATTCAGGTATATTTTCAGTGCAATGCACAGGAATTTACCACAAACTCTGGCTAGTGGGAAACACAGCCAAACTCCATCCCATCTTATTACATTGGAAATGTGCCTCTGAGGAGTGCTTCTTTTTCATAAAGGAATTTCCTTTACTGATGGTTTATGGAGCCCTCTATTGTGCTTTGCCATAGCTAGCCCCTTCTTTCAGCTGCTGGAATGGCCTAGTTGTAATAACAATACAGGTAATGAAAGTATTATCTAACATCTGTGAGAAGCATTGGCTTTTGTGCACTCATATACACCAGAGCCATCATGCAACTCACTTTAAAAAAGGAGATGCAAATGGTAATTAATATATTAATTTTCAGGGAGTGGTGAGTAAATGGACCTAGAGCCTGGGATGCTTTAATCTCCTCTCCCATTATTATTTGTGCTAGGACAGCAGCTACAGGATCCAACCAAGATCAGGGCTCCATTATGCTAGCATCTGTACATACACATCGTTAGAGAGAGTTCCTGCACCACAGAGATTATAGTCTACATAGACATGACCGACAAGGAGTGGGAGGGGACATAGGGAAGTGAAGTGACTTGTTCAAACTCAGTAGCAGAGTCACTACTGCCACTCCCAACAAAGAGTTCACACATTAGAATAGAATAAGCACCTCCATTTGATGGAAGCAGAGAAACTCTTATATATTACTCACAATTCCTTAGACTTAAAAAGGCTGTTTATTTTTTTTAATATTTGCATTCTCCCCCCTTGCCATGTGAAGAAATCACATGCTTGAAAAGAGGATAATATGAGCAACAGTTGTCACTGCATTGCTGTGGCCTGAAAAGGATTTGCTTGATTTTTAATTATCAGTGGTGTTTGTTTTTCAGTTTCAAATTATGCCATCATCACGATTGCTGGGGCATTCACAAAACAGTGAAAACCCATCACAATTTCAGATATAAATAAAGAAATAAACTTTCTTCCATCCCCAATCCTTGTTTCAACTTCCCTAGGCAGCGTTCTCAGGAAAAGCCTGAGTAAGTAGATAGGGCTTTCACTGTGTTTTGAAGGCCAATACAATCTGGCTTTGCCAAACGAATGGGGAAAGTGAATTGCAGCGCTGGGGGTCCCTGACTGGGAAGTGCCTGCATCCATACACACACTTCCAGAGTTTATATCCACACCAAATTCACAGCCATGAAAAATGTGTCACGGACCATGAAATCTGGTCTCCCTCCATGAAATCTGGTCTTTTGTGTGCTTTTACCCGGCCTATACTATCCAGATTTCACAGGGGAGACCAATGTTTCTCAAACTGGGGGTCCTGACCCAAAAGGGAATTGCAGGGGGGTCCCAACGTTATTTTAAAGGGGTCACTATTGCCAATCTTACTTCTGCGCTGCCTTCAGACCTGGGCAGCTGGAGAGTGGTGCTGCTGCTGGAGATGGCTCTGCCTTCAGCGCTGGAATCCCAGCTAGCAGCTGCCGCTCTCCAGCCGCCCAGCTCTGATGGCAGTGCCACCGCCAACAGCAGCGCAGAAGTCAGGGTGGCAGTACCGCAACCCCGCCTGCAATAACCTTGCAGCGCCCCCGCAACTCCTTTTTTGGTCAGGACCCCTACAATTACAACACCCTGAAATTTCAGGTTTAAATATCTGAAATCATGAAATTTACTATTTTAAAAATCTTATGAATTTCACAGTCATAGGATTTTTAAAATAGTGAAATTTCATGTGAAATTGATCAAACGGGACCGTGAATTTGGTAGGGCCCTATTTGTATCTGCTAGACACAACATAACAACTAATCTAGATAACTGCAAATATGAAGGAGGACAAAGAGCTGATCTCTAAGGTAAGCAAGATCCAAGGCCATGTACTGTTTTATTCTGATAGATCGTAATCAAGAGCTTAAATTAGAACTGGAAATGTATTGATAGCCAGGTCAGCCTTATAAGACATGCTCCATATATTTTTACCAGTAACTAAGTGGGCTGCTAAGCTCTGCATTAGCTAAACTTTCTGATGAAAGTGTTAGAGTTGGTTGGGAAAAGCATTTTCCACCCCATGAAAAACTTCAAGATTAACAAAAAAATCATCCCAAAGACAGCCAACACTTTGAAGTGTTTTAAGACACAAAAATTCCAAATGTTATTTGTTTTAGGTCAATTGAAATGTTTCATTTTGATCAAATTCAAAACATTTCACTTCACTTTCAACCCTCTTTTATATATATGTATATATATAAATTAAGTATTTTTCAAAACAAAATGTCATTCTGAAACAAAAAATTGAAGCTTTTAGTTCCAAAAGAGTTTACCCAATATGAGATCCTCACTCATATTGGGTAAACTGATGTATGTCCATTTACAATCAATAGAATTACACTAGTTTATAGCATCTGAGGGTCTGGGCCCTGGTTTCCAATCTGGAAGTATTGAAATACCATATAAGAGATTGTCCTCTCAGGATTTCTAGCTCAGACTCAGAACAGAACTGAAGTGCCAAAAAAAACCTCATGGGAATGCCTGTTCCCATGGGAATTCCACCCTTTTCCCCACTTCAGATGCTTGTATCACCTGTGTAATTTGACCTGAGATTCCAAACCTACTGAAATCCTCCCATCAGTTCTTCCATCTCATTTGGAACTGCTGACAATTTATTTTCATTAAACCATCTCACTAGACGCTGAAGTTGCGATGCCAAAAATTCTCATTCCACAATAGAAGATATTGAATGACTTGATTCACATTCTTAGCTGGTGGAGCTACACAACCTAACGCTGACCGAAGGTATGGCCCAGAGAAGTTTTAGCTACTTAGCATTTAACTTAAATAGAAGACTGTTTTTAAAGGGTCTCTCATCATATTTGGAGAGACAAGAATCTGAAGATTCCCAGACTTACTGTAGGAATATATTCCAAAAAACAACGTTTTGGAACATTCAATAGTGATTTTGATCCTATCACAAAGAGAGGTAACTTATGCCAGTACTTTCATTCCATTTCACTTTGCTTTAGCAGAGGTTTATAATTATTATAAGGAATGATTTTTATAATGCAATTCTATGTTGTTGTCTGAGTAAAGCTTTATGACCTGCTTTAAAAAAATAAATGCTGCTTTAATTAAAACAAAACCAAACAAAGGAGTACAGTCTTGTACCAACATGTCACTGTCAGCACCCTGCTAACTATCTGAATTGAACTGTGAGTCCCCCTTCGTTAGCTCAAAAGACACCAGTGCCAAAAAACGCAATTTATGGTACTTGTAAAGGTACCAGAGGATTATTTTTAATTTGTATCTCAAATTAGAAACTCCTGGTGGTTCTCTAACAGCACCTACTGTCAAAATCAGAGTAATGAACAGCAAACATACACCAGTAAATACTAAGGTTTTACATGAAGCATAGATGGATATATTAATACATCGGACTCACCTCCTGCTTTACAACAATATTTCTATTGCCTTCAATGGAGTTAATCTTGATTTGCCCCACTATAAGCAAGATCAGAATCAAGCTCATTAAATTTAGCCTTCAAACTGCCTTCCTTCATGAAGTAAGGTGATTTTGCTTCTATGATAATGGATGTCACAGAGCTCATCTTCAGCCCATGTTCACACTGTTAGCAATTTACTTTATTTGCATTATGTGACATGGGAGACGATATTAATTCTATATCACACTGAAGTCTTCGACATTAGCAAATAGAGCCACCGTCAAATCCAGAACACAGTCTAGCAAACCCACCCAGCCCAGTTTTCTCCTTACTTCTTCTCCACAAGGACAAACATATTAAGCTGGCACCTTACCGGTGTTAATTAATATTACTTTACAGGAGTTGCCTATGTCTTGGAGGCCCACGAAGAGTTAAGACCCCGAAGAGTTTGTTTCAAGGCCAACTCTTCTGCACTTAGCAAAATTTATTGGTCACCACTTTAAACACTTAGGGTGTGTTTACACGAGAGCTGGAAGGTGCAAATTCCAATTCCAGGAGACATACCCATGCTAGCTTTGATCAAGTTAGTGTGCTAATAACAGAAGTGTAGCCATGAGCAGCAGGCAGGGCTAGCCAGTCTATGTACAACCTCATCTGAGACCATAGGTTCGTGCTCGGAGGAGCTAGCCCCTTGTATTGCTCATGCTATCATGGCTAATATTTTTAACATACTAGCTCAATCACAGTTAACACAGGTATGTCTCCTTGAGCTGGAAATTACACCTTCCAGCTCTAGTATAGACTTACCTTTAGGGTGAAATCCTGTCTCCACTGAAGTCAAGGGGAGTTTGATTTTGATCTCACTTATACTAGTTTTTACACTGGTGTAACCTCAGTTACTTCTGCTATACATTAGGGTGACAGGACTATCAAGTCTTTAAACTGAAGCATTTTGGAATGGATGCTTGTTTACACTAATAAAGGGGCTTTATTTAGCAGGGTGGAGGGTTGGTTAAGGTGGTGTAGAAGGTGGCTGCTCTACTCCTTTCACACAGGACACATGGATGAAATTGTGATGGATGGTCTAATTCTGGTCCCTAGCAAACCGTACTGGGCCACTACTAAAGTATGATATTGAATGTGAACACTGAGGTGTGCTGACCGAACTGTGAAGGGAAGCTTCCACCCTTTGGCCCCAGTCCCTCAATGTAATATGCTTGTGTGGACTTCTGTGACAGTTATTGGGACCTTGCATAGGCCTCAGGAGTCCTGATGGATATAGGAGTCCAGGCAATGCAGGATAAGGAGTTATAGGGGTGTTATAGGGGTTTACAGCCAAACGTCAGCAGTATGGTGTTTCTATATGCAGTACTGAGATTGAGTGTCTCCTCTTGTTTTCTTAGTTAATACTCTTTTGAAATTCAGCTATTGACAATTTAGGACTTTATTGATTAGGACATAGATTCTGTGAAGTTGTTCTTAAGGTTTCCTTTAAATTAGGGCTGGCCAGCAGACAAGAATTCCGTTTTGCAAAAAGTTTCAAGGATTCAAATTTGGCTTAACTCTGCATCAGAGACTTCCTGCACCGTCCCAACAAAGTTTTGGTCAAAACCGATACGCTTCCCCCCTGCCCAGAAGTGAAAAATTGACATTTTCAAAAAAAGTGCTCTCAAAAAATTCTCAAGCATCACTACTTTAAATCATATGTCCTGTTTTCTAGCTTTTAAAGTCCGTGTTTGTTTTCTTATACCAGAATTAAAATAAAAATAAAGTTCAAGCCTTTATATCTATGCTATGCAATATTATACTACCTGTCGTCATAACAATCCAGCTAGCTTACACTTAAAACGTAGGTCAGCATAGCTGCGGCACTCCAAGGTATGAAAAAGCCACACCACTGAGCACTAGAGCTATGCTGACCTAACCCGTGCTGTAGACACAGCTAAGCACAGAATGCTTCCATCCACCTAGCTGCTGTTGCTTGGGGAAGTGGAGTTCCTACAGCAATGGCGATATCCTATCTCCTAGAACTGGAAGGGACCCCAAAAGGTCATTGAGTCTAGCCCCCTGCCTTCACTAGCAGGACCAAGTACTGATTTTGCCCCAAATCCCTAAGTGGCCTCTTCAAGGATTGAGCTCTCAAGCCTGGGTTTAGCAGACCAATGCTCAAACCACTGAGCTATTGCTGTAGTATGCATCCATACTAATGTGGTTACAGTGGTGTAGCTACAGAACTGTACCTAGGGTGACCAGATAGCAAGTGTGAAAAACCAGGACACTTTTTTTTGGTCCGGGGTAGGGCGGGTATAGTTGCATCTATAAGACAAAGCCCCTAATATTGGGACGGTCACAATAATATCAGGACATCTGGTCACCCGAACCACTATAGTGCCCTTAGTGTAGACATGGACACAGCCAGGACTACCTTTAACATTAGAAAGTGCAAGCCACATTTTAAAAAGAAAATGTGTCTTTCACCCAAATGTGGATCCTTGATCAAATATTATCCTGATCTTCACTATGGGATGTGCAATATTCTTTCCTGGTCCAGAGACAGGTTTAAGGTCCAATGTCTCATGAACCAAACTCTGTGCTCCACTGAAAAGCTGGGAAATCTACCCTTACAAGCAGTCCAGCATGTGTTTTTAGCTTGGCAGGCCATGAGACATCAAATCTCAAAATCTAGAAAGAGCTCTCTCAGATAAATCAGTAACTGTTTATAAAATGTATTCGTTCTCATTTTTATCTTCCTCTTAGCACACTGCTGTTTATGAGGCCAGATTTCCATACGTGATCAGCTCCTATTTAGGCATTTATGGTGGGGGGGGGATTTTCAAAAGAGCTCAGCATGTAGTGTACCCAGTCTTTTGTGCACTTTGATTGTGGACGCAGACCACTCCTGGGACATGGACCATCTTTTTGTTTCGTGTTTGTATAGCACCTAGCACAATGGAGTTCCAGTCATGGACCAGGATCCCTACATGCTACTGCAATACAAATAAAATAATAAATTTGGCCTATGGTGTTAGCACAAGTCAGGAGAGTTACAAATGTAGGCATCTCAAATAGCTTTTCTCTCAGATTTGTGACAAATGCAGAATGCCTAGCATGGTGACACTGAAACTTTATAGGCACCCGTTTGGGACAGTTTCACTCTCTCATCAGAGAGATCTCTCTGTCTGTGCATACGCAATCTCGCAGCACACATCAAATCTGACACAGGAATGTGCCTGGAGTTCTTCTCTCCCATTAGTTTATTAAAACATTTTTTTTTTTAAAAAGAGAGACTCCCTTGCTCACAAGAAGTTCATTGTTCAGCAGTGCGTTTTATGCCAGAAGATGGAACGAGTGTCCAAACCATAAAACATTAACCTAAGGATGCACCAAGTTTCACAGAGCATATTATCAATGTATAATCATCTGAGCAGGGCCCCGCACTACTGTATGGAATAAAACGACAATCCATGCTCAGTAATGGTGCTCTGGGTTAAATTCATATTAGAAAATACTTTGTTGTTTCAGTTTGTATAGAAATACACCTAGTTTATCAAAAAACAATGGACCTGATCCTCCGCTGGTGTAAATGGATGTAGCTCCAAAGGTTTCAATGACGCTATGATGATTTACACCAGTGGAGTGTCTGTCCTAATCCAACCAGCTATACTACGTGGCTGATAAATGACTAGACATTTCCTGTTTGTGTTCACCAGAAATAAAATAAATACTATCTGCAGTTGATCAACTTTGAACTCACCCAGATCCAAGGCAAGTATAGCCAGGTGGTGAATTTTGGCTCTGCATGGGTTGGATGAACTCTTGGGCTACTCTTTAGGCACCACTGCTGTAAAATTTTTCAGGTGATTTTGGGACCAAGAAAGAGGGAGGAGGAGGACGGTGAAAACAGCTCTCATCTGTTCCTGCCTGTATGGAAATAAAGGCGACCTGGTAAATGCATTAGCCTTCAGAAGGCATGCACTGAAAAGGGAATGCACAGACTCTATATGAAGACAAAGTAGGTGAGGGAATATATTTTACTGGACCAACTTCAGTTAGTAAAATGTGAAGCATTCAAGCTACACAGAGTTCTTCAGGTCTTGGAAAGTACTCAGTGTCACAGCTAAACACAAGGTGGAACAGATTGTTCAGTATAAAAAGTTAACACATTCTAAAGGACCATTCAAGATGAAGTGGCTTGTTAACACCTCTGCAGTCATAAGACAAAAAAGGGGAAGTTAGTGGGTTACAGATTGTTGTAATAAGCCATAAATCCAGCGTCTTGATTAAGACCATGATTTTTTAGTGTCTAGCAAAGTTATAAATTTCAGCTCCCAGGCTTGTCTTTTGAAGGTGTTTCCTTTGAGGACAAGGACTGAGAGGTCAGATATGGAGTGATGGTTTTGTGAAAAGTGTTTGCCCATGGGTCTTTTTGTCGTTTATCATTCTTCTGTGATTCATTCGAGAGTGTAGCAATTGTCTGGTTTCACCCACACAGTTATTGGGGCATTTAGTGCACTGGATGAGGTACACCACAGGCAATGCAGGTATGTAGTTTAAAATCAGTGTCTATATTGATTTGTCCTCGTGTCTATCCAGAAGCCATTTTCCTATAAATATCAAAATTAATCCTGGCTTGACTTTCGATAGTGCAGTGTAACCCAGCCATTGAAATTAATAGAAGCTACAGTTGTCAGCAGTAGAGCTGGTTGAGAAAGCAGTGATCAGAAAAGAAGTGAACTTTTTGGTGAATATTTTTGTTGAAGATTTGAAATTTAACAAAAAAAATCCAAACTGCTGAAGTTTCTGAATCTGAAAAATCTCTACCAGCTCAACAAAGCTCCTCTGAAAATCAGGGTGTGTAATCACCACTAGATCTATTCATTCACATTTGGAAAGAGATAAAGAAGTAAAGGGAACTTCATTTTTTTTGTTCAATTCAAATGAACCCAAAACATCTCCCTATTATCCCCTTGGATTAATCCAGCCCCAGGTATCAAAGAAATTCCCCCACAAGGTTCAATGCATCTGTCTGTAATGAAATACAATGGAAAACAACTGCTAATACAAGGAGACTTCAGTACTGCCTGAACAACTTTTCCTGTATTAGCGAAGCAGACTACTAATATGACATGATGGGACATTACTAATGCAACAGAGTGAAGCTAATGCAAACAAAATACATTGGAGTGCCTAGTTGAACTGAATAGAGAATTTGCTTTTCTGGCACTTAAGCCTTGGAAATCAGAGCAAATTCTTCAGAAATAAATCTTATAGATACTATAATAAACAGGTCAAATCCATCAGCTGTGCTGTGAACATTGTGAGAGATTTTCAACAGACACGTGCATTTAGGCACCTAACTCCCATTGACTTTCAACGGGAGTTGGGCACCTAACTGTTCTTGGTGCATTAGAAAAATCTTCCCCTCTGTAAATAATAAATTATGATAATCTGCACTGACAATATCTAAGTATATGTAGCTGTCAGTTATGGCTCTGATCCTGCATCATTAAAGTCAATAGGAGCTTTGCCACTGCTTCAACTCAAGCATCAAGCCCTCTATGCTAATAAGAAGCTTATCTTTGAGGAGTGGCTGCATATCACCCCCACTTTAAAATCAAAATTGATTTTAGCTGCCTACTCTCCCCGCCTTTTTAATGCTTATGTGTTTTGCTGAGCCCTGTTGGGTTTGCCCAAAGTCAAAAATCCTATTCCTAGTTTGCAGCCTTGGGGAATATCACCAAAGGCAAAGATTCTGATTATACTGTGGTGTCTTTCACTCGAAAGGCTGTCTATTAAACTAAACACTCATGTGCTCTCCCACAACCTCAAGGGTCTGTGTACTTCAGCGAGAGCTGCTTTGCAGCCAGTAGCAACTAGTCACAATTTGTTATTAAAACTGTAGCTCCCCGCTGCTCACTGCTAACTAGCAGGAGGCTGGAGTCTATTCAAGAACTGCAGAGGGAGCAGAATCCCAGAATATTCCCAAACACACCTTTTAATGAAGGCATCTGGCATTCAGGATATTGTTATTCATTTAGTAATTGGCAACAGCACACACGTTGACAGGATAGCATACTGTGCGTCTGCCTGGAAAACTTTGGTTTTGATTGGTTTTTCTGGGCGATGAGCATGCACCTAAAGCAAAACTACATGGCAAGTACAAAGTAACATGCACAGATCTTCTTAAATGCAATTTTCCATCATTGCTTATTTTCCATTATTTATTTTTATTATTTAATAGAAAATTACAGTAGCCTCTAGGAGCCCCAGTCATGTATCAGGACCCCACTGTACAAACACAGAACCAAGAGATGATTCCTGCCCCCAAAGAGTTTACAATCTAATATGCACTGTGATGTGTGCCATGATAAGTTGATGGGTAAATGTTTTACAATAGAAACAGAATGACAGTCCCTATGCTGAAAAGCTTGAACCTAGATGTGGACCTAAATCTTAAGTCCCGTTAGTGCTGCTACAGTACAAAATCTTCTCACAAAAAGGCAACTGGGGATTCTCCCAGGTCATCTTTATGCCACCCTGCCCCCACCCTTTTGGTGTAATGGATGTGCCAGACTGGAGGAGGCAGTATGCGCTCTGGTTAATCAAAAGATCCCCGGGGGCTCCAGAATCAGGGGAATGAAGAGGTAACAGAGCCAACTCCCTCACCAGCTGCATCAAGCACAAGTTCAATATCTTAGAGAATCTAGCCCATGATATATTAAGAGGGGTGACCACACAAGGGGAGTGAATGAGGGAGGAAGGAAAGGGTTAGACTTAAACTTACAAGAGTGTTCCTGAAGTGTTTAGGAATATTGCAGTATAATACCTTAAATTAGAAGCAAAGGTGTGTCCTAAATATTTCTCTAGGTTGAATTAGGCAATTTGATGTGTAGTTGTCAAGTAAAAAGAAATATCAGGTGATATGCATGTATTCCATCAGGCAATAAGGCACCAGGGCTGTATTTGAACAGACAGAAGTAACACCATTTAGAATTCACTGATATACCTTGCAAATGTTCAAATTAAGTTTGTTGGGGGAGGGGAGGGTTAGATCACTAATGAAAAGTTAAAAAACTGTTCAGGGCCTTCTGAAAAAATGCCAACCATTAATGAAGAAGGGAGATACTTAATAGCATCAACTAAATTTTTCCACTTCTTCTGTGAACATGTAAAGTGGTTTTCAGAGAGACAACTAGGAACTATTCAGACAGACAGACATACACGTGGGTCAAATTCTTACCAAGGGTTTGTTGACACAGGAAAATATTCCAGTTATACCAGTAAAGTTAAACTACTATAGTTTAACTACTACTGTTATTGGTTATAACTCCCCATGTGAACACTTATTATATGGGGGGGGGGCGGGATTAGTTCAGTTTAAACTGCTTACAAAGCGACATAAACCAAACCAGAATAAGACTGTTTCGACACTATGGGCATTACAGTGGCACAACTACAATGCTGACACTTCCTAAAACGATGGAAGAAGGTTTCCTTCTGTCAACCTAGCCGCCTCTAAGGGCTTTGGTCAGCACATCTGCGTCACTCAGGAGGTGTGATGTAGCTGTGCCAATCAGAATTTAAAGGGTAGACCAGGACTAAGAGCTTTAACATGGACAGTTATACTGGTATTACTAGAGTGGCTTAAACTCTACCTTACCCTATAATTTTCCCATGTAGAAAACCCCTCAGTAAATCCAGTGAAAACAACGCCCCAGCTCATGGGGGTGAGATAAGCAAGAGTGTCTGTGTGTCTTGGGAGAATGGAAAAAGAGTCCTGGACAAAAAAGTTTGTTGATGTTACCAAAAAAAACCCGATGAAAATTTTCCCTTACTGCAAATTTTCCTAATTTTTCCTAGTGGCTGAAATTCTGCTTCTCTCTACACACAGGTTTAATTTTCAGACATAGCCATCTCAGCTGTGCACCTGAGTTCGTCATTTGGGTGTTCAAATCAGCACTTACATCTACTCATTTTTGCCAAATACCTAGGTTAGATGTCTAAATACTGATTTGAAAACCCAGATACATAATTTGTCCTTGTAATCTGGGGGCTCAGTCTTTAAAAAGGCAGGTCTCTGAAAACACACACACACACACACACATGCACACACCCAAGTGGTGATATTTTGTCCCACGTTCGTGTTTGAAATACAAATGCTTGCAAAGAAAACCCAGTACTTGTACAGAGCTCCAGATTTTCATCCTCTGTAAGAACTACAATTCCCCTTCATCATCCTACTTAGACATCTGGTGTTACCAGTAGGATACTTTAGCTCACAGCATCTGGTCTGAGAAACATTCTCTCTCCTTGGAGTCCCAGGAACTCCAGCAAAAATCCTCAAGAAACCATCTATCAGAAGACTTAAGTCTGCTCAGTGAAATTTGCAATGAAAATCCCCCTCTCAGCCACACAACTGCCCCAGCCTCACTTCAACAAAGCAGTTGTTAACGAATTGGTTAATTGCCAAAGCTCTGCTGATGGTTGCTATTATAAACTAGGGATAGTCAAAGCAGTTCATGTACAATTGGAAATTACCTGAGGTTTTGGTAAAAATTTAAATCATACTTGTTTTGATATTTAAAAATGTAGTTAACTATGTAGCATTATTTATTTGAATGCATTGCTGCATGTCTGGGTTTCCAGAGGTGGTTGACAGAGTGAGAAGAAAGATGGCCTTATGGATAAGACACCAGCTAGGACGCAAGAGAGCTGGGTTCAATTCTTGGCTTTCTCAGAGACTTCCTGTGTGACTATGGCATCTTCATCTGCCTGTTTCTTACTTCCCCCAGCTGAGAAATCAAAATAAGCCCCTTCTCCCACCTTTTGTCTGTCTTGTCTATTTAGATTATAGGTTATTTGGGGCAGGATCTCTTACTATCTGATTGTACAGCACCTGGCACAATGGAGCGTCAGTCTCAGATGAGGCCTGTAGGCACAGTCATAATAAAACCCTGCCACCACCACCACCACTAATATCTGAAAGTGCAAAAATATCACATGAAAGACAGTTCCTCCAGCATTTCTGGCCCAAACTGAATCAGGAAACGTCAGAAATCTTGTGAAACCGCTTGTTCTCTTGAGATTACCAGTTGAATTTTGCGGCATTTTGATAGTTTGGATAAAGTCAAATGTTTGGGGAAAACTGGAAACCTCCAAACTTTGAGGTTTGTCCATCGACATAAACCATGTTCTGTGGCTTTTGACAAAAACTTTTTTTTTAAACTCATTTTAGCAACTTGAGCCCAGCTGCAGCAACTGAGCTGGAAAAACATGTGAGCCACAGACCACTTTTTACCTATCAGACTGCAGGATCCTCTCTGTTTGGGTCACTGGTCCTTTATAAGCAAGCACAATCAAATTTTCAAATCAGATCCTGCATTACATAAGCAATTTGGCATTTTTACTTCAAAATCTGCTACCTTGTACCCAACTCCCTGCCTTGAACACAAACCAATACTCATGCAAATTTTAGACACACACAAAGGCAAGGCCATTCGAAAATTTGGAATGCAGTGTCAGCAAACCGGAAACCTCACCAGCACTTCCCAAAGATGACAGTAAGAAAACAGTTCAGAGACTGACCACAAATTTGATGTTTTAAATGGTATACAGATATATTTACTGCAATGATTGTAAAGTATATTTGGAATAATAGTGTGTGATGCCCTGACCTGAGAAGTCCTAGGACCCCTGGATTTGATATTACTTAAGAGGAGGCTGAAGGTAAATGAAAAAATAACATTTGACTTAATTAGGAGGACTAATTCAACTTCATGAAAAGAAGAGAGCCATTTCAGACTGATTACTCTAATGCATCCCCACACACATCAGAGATCGAAAGAACAATGTCAGGTTACAAACATCACACCATCTACCCTGGGATAAGATATGGCATGTGAAATTTCAAGGGATTCTCTTTGGGGAAGTTGGAGGGGGAGGGCTTATAATGGGAGTATAACTTCAACCTTAACCAGGGAGTGACTTCTTCCACTCCATAGCAATAATTTGCACTTACAGAGCATTTTCCATGTAATGGTCTTGAGGCATTATACAGACAATAGTGATGCAGGGGTCTATTATCCACGTTTTATAAATGAATAAACAAGCACAAAGAGGCGGAGTGACTCGTTCAGGGTGATAGAATGAGTTGCATTAAGGGAGGAGAGTAGAACTCAGGAGAACCTGACTCCCACTCCACTGCTGTAATCGCTACACCCCACCCCTCTTCTTAACACTGATTGGCTCTTCCAGTGCTGGGAATAAATGGATTATTTTGTTTTCTGCCTGACCACTGCTATTTCTTTCTCTTTTATTTTTAATCGTTTGTATGCTTTTGTTTTAATTAATTCCAAGTATTTCCCCCATTTTAGTTCCTAGCAATAACATTATTAAATGTTACGTCGTCTTCCATTTTTATTTCCATCTTTCACTAAACAATAAATAAATAAATAAGTGAAATGCATCCAAATGAGAGAGATTTCCTCTTCTAAGCTACTCTCCCAGCATCATAATTTCCTTCATTAAGTAATTGAAGCTCTCCCAACACACAGCATCATCAACTCTACTGGGGACTCTCTTGCACGCTGGCTCTCAAATTTGCTTATACTGGAGACAACTTCATTCAGTGGGACTCTTGCAGACACCTCTCCTTTTAGCCTCCCAGGCCCAAACCTACAGCTTCCCTGCATCACCTGTAGTACTGTGTTTAATAAGACGTAACATAAGGCAATGGTAAAGAAACAAGATGAAAACAAACTCACTTTAATGAGATGAATGCAGCTCTCTATCTTGGGATTTTGTACTGTCGCCAATCATTGTAATATCAAAGTGCCTTCCATGCAATTGCAGCTGATCGGTTATAGCTAGAGCTGTGGAGGAACTGGAATTTCCATCCCATGAGAAATTTTGCATTTCCAGTATGCCTGTGCACTTGATTTCCATAGAAAGTTTTGACAAAACTGACACGTTCCCAGAGGAACACTGATTTTGTCAAATCAGCATTTTATAATGGAAAACTGTTCTAAAACATTTTAACTTGCTCTAGTTATATCCTCCCAATTTTGTATCCGTGCCTTTTATTCCCTCTTCCTAGGTGAAGGACTTTACATTTAGTGGTAACAAATCTCCCCTCCAGTCTCGTCTGCTGTAATCTGTCTAGGTCACATTTTCCATCTGTGTTCTGTATGCTTGCTACTGCTTTAGTGTTGGTGTGATCACAGTTGATTTTATAGTAAACCCTGAACACACAAAGATAAGAAGCCCCTATGCAGGGTGTCCAGAGCTGCTTTGGTTTGGGTGGTTTTGCTTCAATACAGTTGGTCAAAAAAGCTCCTTGAATTCTTGAGGGTCTCCAGACTAGACTACAAATAGTTAGAAGGACCAATGCTAAAAAACTGTCAGAAGCGACATCAGAAGCAGTTCCATGGACCAGCTGGAAAAGCTCTTGGGCCAGCTGTGGGTTTTGGACCATAGTTTGAGTACCATTGATCAAATGCTTGTTAGTTGTTGCAAACTACATTAGTTCTTGTCCTCTTTGCCATCAAATCTGCATTGCAAACAGGAATAAACCATACCTCTTGTATACCAATTTAGTTGTAGCTGCAGTTGATTCTGGTAATGGGACTGGTCAAAAATTCTCTCTTGAAACTGTTTCAGTGGAAAATTGGGTTTTTGACTAGTGATTTTTTTCAGGAAAAGTGTCTGCTGTCTATGGAAAATTTCAATGTTTCATTGAAAGCCCAAAACGTGAAATGTCAGGAGGGTTTTTTAAATGAAAAGTTGACATTCTCTGTGGAACCCCTGCCACCCGATTTTATCACCAGCTCTCTCTGGTAAAGCCATGATTTCACTAGCTCATGAGAGAGGAGTCTGAGCTTGATCCTGCTTTCCTTGAAGTCAATGGGGCAAAACTTGCCTCGACTTCAGTGGATGCTGGATCGGGTCATGGTGATACATTTTATTCATGATTTTCATTTCATTTCCACAATGAACGTACTTTCAAATGGAGTTCTACCTGGGTCACTCTTTACACCTGCAGTTTCACACACATGATTGTTCACAAATGCAAGCTGCCTCACTACAGTTTGCACATGCAAATACATTTTTCCCCACATGTGAATGACTGTGAGAGCAACATTAGAGGTAGGCTTTGAAAATGTGTCTCATAGCATCTCTGCATCCATGTTCCATACCTGCTCCTCCAACATTTCAGTTGGAAAACACAATCTAGTCTTTCTGGGCCCTGTTCATTCAGGTCTGAACTAGAAGAAGTCTTATCGGAGCTCAGCAGAGACCCCATAAAAATCTACCATCGGGTGCAGATTGGCAGTACCAGGCATCCACAACATCTCTTCTGGGGGAGGGCTAGCCAGTGCAGCTCCAGAAGAAGGCTAGTTTGGCTGAGGAAGGCAGTGGGGAGGTAAAGCTCCCTGTGCCCTGAAAGTAACCCTTAGGGAGGGGGTGTGTGGAAACCATGTGGTTACAGCAATCTCTCTTGCCACAGGGAACCACAATGTTTACCTCCCTGCACCAGTAGAGGTGAATCTGGCCAGGTGCCTAGTGCTAGCCTGGGGGCAGAGACACAGACTCTTCATGCACTGCAAGACCTGTCTACCCCAGAATGAATTAACTAGAATGTCGGGATTTGGAGAGAACCCGAAAGCTCTGCATTACCACGCAGTCAGCGAGAGCTCATGCAGCGGGGCCCAGCTTCACCTTACTGTGTAAGTGTGGGGAAGTTGGCTACATTAATTGTTACATGCAAACACACACACACAAGTGATGAGCAAAGGACGTTCAAAAATCAAAAGACCAAAAATCACAATAGTCTTTTTTTTTTTTTAAAGCTCAATTTTGGGAACAATCTCACTATTGGGTGGGGGTGGGGTTTGACTCAGGATTTTTGAACTTGGCAATACTGGATCTATTGACTGTTTGCTTTCCTCCTGTGATGTACATGCCCTCCCTTACCACGGATTTTCTGAGAACAAATACCGAAGGCTTTAGCATACGGTGCCTGAGGTTTAACAACTAGCCTCATTTCTTGGGGAACAAAGTTTCCTGCCTCTAACTGAGGTTTCCCTCCTACCCAAAAGGACCCACCCCTCACACTACAGTCACATTATTCCTTCCTTTGACAGGCCCTTGTTGCAGCACTAGCAGCAGCCCGAAGATGAGGGCAAGATCCAGGCCTCCTGAGGAGAAATAATTCTCACTAAAATCAGTTAGCAGGCCCATGGCATCAGCAGGAAATCACTCCTTTCTTGTCCCTTTCAGGGTCCTGTGCTTGCGGGTTTGCAGCCTGCTCCACATGACCTGTCTCTTGTAGGCTGAGCATTTGTCAGGTTTGCCGCCCGGCCTGGAATAGTTGTGCTCATTAGCTGCATTCAGACTTACAGCCACTGGACTAGAGGAATTTCACCATCGATCTGGAGGAGCATTTGAGAGAATGGGAGTAACAGGGCAATAAAGATCGCAATATATCATCAGACTCTGCTGCTGGCCTGTATAGATCAGAGCTGTGTTAAGATCATTACAGCCTGTCTGAGACTGATATGAACTGTGTAATCCAGCAGTAGGAAGTGGGGGAGCAGCTGATAAACAAAAACAACCCCCCCACCCCTCAAGAAAAATCTCCTCTACTAGCCAAGACAAATGCCTTTGAATTTCCATGCAGCTGTAAGCCGCTCCAAGTGAACTGCACACGCTCATTAAATCAGACTATCCCCCTGCCTCCCAATCCTCAATTAGTCGGTTCCATTGATGGTAGGGAAAAATAATATAGGAAAGTGGCTAAAAGGGAAAAGCATTTCCCAGCCTAAGGACCTGATTCAGCAAAGTGCTTGAGCATGTGCCTAACTAAACACGTGAGGAGTGCCACTGACTTCAGTAGGATTCTTTGCGTTTAAAGACGGGCAGGTGCTCAATTACCTTGGGTGTAAATAAATAATGGCAATGAAATGCTCTCATTGAGCTAAGTCCTGTAATTTGGTGAGCAATGCACTTAAGCATATGTTTAACTTTAAGCTCATGAATAGTTGCATTGGATTCAATGAGACTGCGTAGGCACTTGACGTAAAACACATGCTTTAGTGCTTTGCTGGATCAGAAGCAGTGTGTTCAGCCCCTTTCAGGATTGAGCCCGGAGCTTCAGGTGAACTGCTGGAAAAAGTGAGCCACTTGCTGCGCTCAGGCCAATGGAACAAATAATGGACCAGATCCCCGCTGGATATAAATCAGAGTTGCTGCACTGAAGTTAGTGGAGTTGCACCAATTTACATCCACTGACAATCTGGCCCAATAGGTATTGATGTCCAACTCACAGAGGCTTTTCCCAGTGCAATCTTCTGCCCCCTCCTACCCCTCACACCACCACTGAGTATCAAGATGATCAGAAGCTTTTTCCTCTGCATTCATTGTTATTCCTTTATGTGATATGGGCAACCAACTATACGATGCTAATAGCCAATCATGCACAGTGACCATTATGGTGGAGTAATCACAGGGTGCATCTTTTTTTGCTTTGAACAAGTACGAATGGCAAAGAAATTAGCCAGAATTGTGACCTGTTTGTGGTTAATTCAGAGATGGAAGAAACGGGTTGAATCTGCTGGGTACTTTATTCATTATGAATAATATGCCCAGCTCAATAAGAGCTTTCATTTGAGTCGACCCTCCCCAAAACTCAGCCCTTATCTGCCTTTTGGCTTGCCAACACCCTAGGGGCTGTGCCTGGTGCTTTTAATATGCCACCCGCTTAAGAAGCTACTGATGATGTATTGAGCCAGGAGTGCTGAGCTACTGAAGTACCTTGTTATCAGCAAGCAAGGGCTTCTAGTCAGACTTGAGAAGCCTTAATCCTCCTAAATGGAGTGAAACCTCCCTGCAGATAAAAGACTTGTCTGGCTTGTTCTGAAGGAAGCCGTTGGCATGTCTGCTCCCTCGCCCCCTTCTCCCTTACGAGAACGTGGCCCTGCGGGAAGAGTGAAAGGGAAGATCAAAGGGAGCAGCACTGTAGCCTCCTCCTTCCAGTAGCAGAAAGGCTAAATGCGTCATTACCAGGGAGTAGCGCTGTTAGAGGTAAACTGCAAGATCTCTGGCTGATAGAAGAATTGAAGCAATGCCACTGTGTAGGAGAGAGTTAGGCTTGGGAGGGAAGCTAGGTTCTTCCCCCTCCTCAGGCAAGTTAGAGACCAAGCTTGTCCCTGGGACACCCTCACTTTCCTAACTCTCTTGGAAGCATTTAGGAGTAGATACTGGATTTCACCATGGGCAAACCATGGACTGGATTTCACTCGGTTGGATCTCAAAGTCTCTCTCTCTCTCTCTCCACCTGGTAGGGAACAGCAAGTTTGTGCCGTCTCCTTTAAGGTTTTGGCTGGCAATGTTTTTCTTGGGAAGCTCTTGGGAAGCAAAAGTCACTTGCTTCCTAGGTTTACAGCTGGGTTGTCAAAGCAAAATGACTCTCCGGAGAACTTGCATAAAGTTTCTGGAGTGGGAGCAGACCACAATGGTTCTGCATTTACTCTCCTCGGCAATCGCTTGCTGGCAGTATGACAGGGATCCTGCTAATTATCAGCATTTCTCAGCTACAGAGTTTTGGTAAACGGCCCTACTGATAAATTTTGATATTTGTTTAAAACGTGGCACTTTATATAACACAAGTGGCAAGGCATTATCTGTCTGCTCACCCAATTGCCTGCCTCCAATTTAATGGGTGGATGAAGAGCCAGAAAGGATCAGTTAAGCTATTTGGATATGGTTTCAAAATACAATAAATTAAACAAATAAGGATCCCACATTTTGGCTTAGATTGTGCGTTTAATGCACAAGTCCCCCTTAGAAAAGGTGAGGGAGGGCACAGAGCTAGTGACATGCCTACAGGCAGGCACAATTTGCTCAGAAACGCTGCGCAAGTGTGGCCAGACTGATCACTGTTCCACCACTTTACAGGGTGAAGCATGTATTTGCCCCATGGAAGACAAACTCTGCTGGCTTCTGTAGAGCAGGACAGAGGGTCCGGACATCTCTGCCCTCTTTGGGTAGCTAGCATCACTGTTGGCACCAGCTTGGACCCATCTTTGCACTTCATGGACACAAAGTCAGGGACTGTGCAAGGGCACAAGGGGATCTGGGAAAGGATCTTTGCACCCTCTCATCTGTCTTAGACACCCAGCTGTAGTCAGACAAAGTCCGGCCCATAATGGGCAAAAATTCATAACTTCCTTATTAGCACTTTGATTAATCCAGTGGCCTGACTGTTCTTTGATTAATCCAGCCACCTAGGTATACAGGAAATATTAAGTGCTGATTTCTGATCCCTCTTACCAGGTTGGGTAGCCCCATGCAGGGAATTTCCATCGAGTAGGCAACTGGTTATTAATAATAAATAAACCCTTACATTGAGAACCTTCCATTGAGAGGAAATAGACCCCAAACTGTTTCATGGACATTGCTCCAACTCCATCCTTGGCATCATTTTCTTGTAGTGAGAGAAGTTACCCAAGGGAAAATTTGGCCCAGTATAGTACACAACAGTGTACTTTATCCATCACCGAAATGCAGCCATCTCAGGGGCTGAATAAGAGTTACATTTAGCCAGTGCCAGCAACTAATAGTAAGTAAGAATTGTTTTACGCATTTTTATGAATATTTACGCTTATTTAACACTTGAGGACAAAAAGAACCCCGCGTGTCCCTATTGGCTCTACATCTATAACTTGATTCATATCCAGGTCACATTTTTATTAAAACATTCTGGTATGGCCAACCTTTTAGCCTTACCCAAGGAGAATATTTGCTTTCTGATCCATTGAATTTACATAATTTTTGTGCGTATGTGTAATGATGAGAAGTTTTAAAACAAACTGAGTCATCCCCAGCTGCTAAGTTCTGACATGTACTTTAAATAAGTAAACCTGGGGATGTGGAGGGAAAGGAGCAAAATTGGCTTAAACATCCCACTGATCATAGAATTATCATCTGCTATCAAGCAGTTTACCATTAGACCCAGCTGGTGCCAACCTGACCAGCGCATTTCTCCAAGCTAAGCTAACAAAGCACTTATTTGTTATCCAGGGAACTACCTCTAATAGACTTCCAGTGAAATAATATTTGCTTTCCAACCCTACTTTGAATCCCACTCACTTTGTTAAAAAGATTGCCTCTGGCTGTCTCCACTGGTCTAATCTAATAGTTTCTAGTTTGTACAAGCAAAGCGCTTTCAGCCAACTATATAAATAACTTAAAGAGAAGAAGACACTTTTACAGCGCTCTGTGCCGGGTGCTATAGAACATGACAGATTAGTAAATGACGCTTCAGTGAAGCTCATCTGGGAACCTCTGTCAGTTGAATATGAGCAATTACAATATTGTATTTGGGCTGAAAGGGTTGTCTGTCTTCTTACAAAAAGGCTAACAAGAAAAATAATTCCTGTCTTATTTCTCCTGTGCATGAAACTGGTCTAAGTGGCTCTAGCCCATTCCATATCCCCCTCCCCCACTACCATTGCAGCAATGGGAATGGGGGGGGGGGGGAGAGAAAAGAAAAAATAGTTATTTTCTGTTTTCACTTTTGGCTTGAATCCAAAAATGAAGAAAGAATAATATTAGGAGACAGGACTCCCCAGTGTTGGAGAAGGGACTCTATCATTATATCAAAGCACGTTCGAATGCCACCCCCCAATTCCACTCCAGCAGTGCAGTGCCTTCCATAAAAGAAATAGTGCCGCTGGCCTATTGAAATAGCTGGATTTAGCTAAACTCACCCACTAAGATCACCTGGTCACATGAAGTTCAAAGAGTTGCACAGGATTTACCAATGCCATTGCCACTGATTTTAATAGGAGCTTTGAGACTGAACCTGGTGTGACTTAAAATGTAGGGATTTTCAGTGGAGAACATTCAGAGACCATTGAACTTTGGGCCTAATTCCCTTTAGGCTTCTTTAAAAATCCCAGGTATACTGTAGGGCCAAGTTCATTCATCCTGGGTGTGACTCCACTGGAGTCAATAAAATTACACTAAGTTACACTACACTATTTTGGTGCAGGATTTCCCAGGCTCTTGACAAAGGTTCTTTGCTATCGAAGCTGGTGCTCTCTGAAAAATCAACTCCAACCATACCGTTACAAGGACCCTCATCCATGTCTGTCCTTTCCTTTCCTTTCCCTCACCCCTATTATTGCATCACTATTTTTGTAAGTGATTCTTTTCATGAATTTGAACTTGCAGAACGCTTCCCTTACATTATAGAAATGAACCGCCTGCCATTCCAGGTTCCCTCCTGCACTTCAGCACTTGGGTGCCATGCCTTTATTTGGGGTCTGCATATAATTTGTGCCTCACATTGAGGCTTTGGCAGGTTAAGAGCTTAGAGGCACATATTGTATCTGGAACTCTTTTCAAACAGAGGGCTTTGTTGTCAAATCTTGCTGAATGAAACCAGTCCAGTCCCTTGCAAGGCCTGCAGGCAAAGGATTAACCTCTTCGTTGCCATGATTTGCTCATGTCTACGTCCCCAGCATTTGAGGATGGCTGTTACTTTCAGAGTCACAGAACACATAGATGTGACAATCACCCAGGTTAACTGTACAATGTAGACACAGCCTTAGACTGCAAGTTCTTTGTGGCAGGGACTGTCTCTGAATGTGCACGAGTACAGGACCTAGCCCAGTGGGGCATGGATCTTGGATGGGGACTTAAAGTGCTACTATACTATCTACTGTTACACTGCCCTATTTAAGGTTGCATTCAGTTTTATCCTTAAAAACACAAAGGCTGAATGCCTGCCTTATGTGGAAAATAGTGCATCTGCCCCAAGTTTTCACCACAATCTCTGAATAAAGTGTGAATTTTCTGAGGCATTTCAAGAAAGTCGGTTATTTTGTTTCTGAGTTCTAATAAATTAACACCAGTCTTGGAGCACCCTCTTCCCCAGCAATGAGTGAGTGTGATTTTCCAGAAGTGTGCAGCACAGATATTGGACAGGGAGTCAGCTGTTTAGGGTGCTGGAAGCCCTACTGCGGTAGAGTTGCAGTCATCGTGTGTTGTCTGGGGTTATCCTAGTGCGCCTCTGGGTGAAGAGATGCCATAGCTTTTCACATTATCATCATCTAGGCATTTCTAACATGGTGGGGGGCTGCCAGAATTTTAAGGAGAGGTAGCTTCCTGGAGGCTGCATTCCCAGACTTCTCATCAGCATCCAGTGTTGCCAACTCTTTCCCAGAACTCTAGTGTTATTTTCAGGTGGGCATGACCAGGAACAAAGAGCAAGGAGGTCAGTAGCAGCATCTGGGGTTGTATCTTGGGTCCTAGCTCCCGTCAGAGCATAAACATTTAATTGGTTATGTCTGAAAATAACAAAAATGCTCCAAGAATGAGCGGAAAGGGATCCAGCTTCTAGTGCATGGTGTGGGTACGGCGTGTACTCTATTCTAGCTCTATATCTAGGCCGTTAGGCTTGGATTTTTAAAGGTATTTAGCCATTGCTTGCTCAGCATTGCAATGCCAAACTGACTTAGGAGCCTAACAGCCCATTTTCAAAAGTGATTTAGGAGCTTAAGTCTCACTGAAAGTTGATAAGACTTAGGCTGTTAAGACCCACATTCTCACATCAATGGGAGTTAGGTGCTTCAATACCTTTGAGGAGATTGGCTCAAGTAATTTTGAAATGCCTAAATACTTTTACAAATCCAGGCCTAAAACCATACCCACTGTGGTACCTGAAATGTAAAGGTGAAATTACCTCTTTCCTCTCCTCCTTTCCCTCAATACAAAACTGTACAGAAACCGGTTTTCCTCCCATCCCCCCAATGCTCAGGAATATAAAACAGTGAGAAGCTTTGTGCATGTGCTGAACTTTATGCCATGTGAGTAGTTCCTGTATATAATCGATGGGACTACTTACCACATGCCCAGAAATTTGGGGAAGAAACAGGGCGCAAACATGGAACAATCCAGTCTGTAAGTGCTGTGTTTCTCAAACGTATGATGGGTTGAAACTAAGGGTCTGTATAAAAACCCCTTTCACAACCTTAACTAGAGTGTGGTTAGCCTGGCACTTGGATACTAGTGTAATGGGGGAGATAAACCTCAGAGAGAGGCAGGAACTGTAATGTCATTGTGCGGGTTTTGTTTGGTTTTTTTAAAACTAACCAGAGCTATTGCCGATAGTGTGTCAGCTCTGCTGCCTTATGAAGGGCTTCAGAAAGTTATACTTGACTTGACAGCTTGTAAAACAGGTTTTTGGTTTTAATTGTTCAGCTGGCAGATGTGAATCCCAAACAGCTGTAACCTGCACACAGAAGAGGATGGAGACTTCTCTGAAATTCTCCAGCTATGGAGGGCATCTCCCCCACTCCCCCCCCCCCAACAGTAGGCCTTCAAGACAAAAAAAAAAACCCAAAAAACAAACAAACCTCTGTTGCAAGCTAAACAGCTGTGTCTCCCTGTCTGCACGTAGCACTTTGCTGATATGGCCAGGATCCAAAATTGCATTTATGGGGGGAGCGGTGTTGTGGAAAAGTCCTGGATACCAATCAATTAAGTCAGTGGGAGTTTTGCTCTTGACTTCAAAAGGGAGCAGTCCCCATCATTCTTTATGAAAAGTGTCACATTTCTCCAATGTAAAGTTTTGCAAAGGGCGATCCTGTTGCAATTTTCCACAGGCGTCTTTGCAGATTACACAGATGTCATTGCAACATTGCTTTGTGTCTGTTTTCATAAAAGTGGGTGAAAATTCCCAGTGACTTACATTTTTACAAAACTGCACTGACAGTTTATGTGTAAGTATCTGCATGCTATAGGGTGAAAAGGGCAACAGTGTCATCTTTTTGCAAACCTCTATGAAACACCAAACTTCCCCGGTGTTGCTTCTGGTGCAAAAACGTTCAGTTTCAATGCTGATACTTTGGCTGCTTCTGTCAGCTGCATAATTAGCCCATACCACTTTCCAAAATGCAGCGTCTTTGTGAGAGACTCCAACCTGCTTATTAGGTCTCAGCTTAAGAGAGCAAGATGGACTCAGCTATGCTGGCATTGTCTGAAATGAAAGCGGTCTCATCAGGTTACACCTTTTAACTCTGATCTGTAAAAGCACACAGATAAGTGGTGCTTCCCCCCAACCCCCTGTATAATACAGTCTTCCCCACATCTAGACAAAGTAGAACACTTGCAGGAGATTCATTAATTGGTCTAAAGCCAACCAAAATAAAAACAATCTTGATTTATTTTTTTATATACTCCAGGTCCAGCTCTTCTTCAGTATCTAGCTGAATACACCACTCCACTCCTGGAACCCCTCCCTATCCCAATGCCCACCTTGATCTGCAGTCGAACAGTTATCAATTCCAGAGAGAGAGAGACAGACTTGGGGTATAATGACACTCCTCCCATGTGCCTAAGGCTACCAGAGTTGTGTACACTGGCACAAATACAACAGAAACTAAGCTTTGGCCTAAAGCAACGTAACTCCCAGATAAACAAGCCTGCCAGAAAGGGGCCTGGCTGAGGCTTTGTACTCCGAAGACTCCAGGATTGGCTGATACAATTACTCGTGAGCAACAGATAGCTTGAAGACAAGGGTGTATCCGGGAAATTCAGATTTCTCCACAGTATTACAGCCTGCATGGCAGCCCTCCAGTACATCCTCCCCCATTCACCCCACCCGACACCCAAAGAGGTTTTCCAATGTAATTCAAAGCAGAGACATGGATGCTCATATCCATATAGATGCAGGGAGGATGGTGCCCCCAGAATAAAGGTTTGCCTCGTTTTCTATGTTGATTTAACACGTTTAGCTGAGGGAAATACCTTCTCACAAAAGACACAGGGAAACATTGGCTTGTGCAAGAGAATCAGGTTAATATTAGGGTCGGTCAGACAAATTGGTGGGGAAGAAACAGGAAATAGACCCAAACTTTACCCACAGTTCACATGCAAACTCTCATGAACATCAAAAAGTCTGGGTAGCTCCTCTACACCCCTAATGTATTTCTTCCTTTCCTGGCTCTGGTTTCCAGCAGAGGTGCCTGACTAGCACAGCAAAACCTTTTCGTATATAAGTACTTCTGGCCTGACTAGTGACAAAGGAGTTCTGAAAAATCAAGCAGGGGAGCTTGTCCTCACAACTGTTGTAGTCCTAAGAGTTTGGATATCCTTCTGAGGGAAAACTAGCTGTACTGTTGGGTTGTCTCATCAGTTTGAACAAGTACCCATCCATGGGTCATTTGGGATATTCCCCAATCCCTGTCTCCTGATACATCCAGCTGTAAAACAAACAAATTTGCTAGAGTCATAGAGATTCTAAAACCAGAAGGGACCATTGTGGTCTAACTTCCTGTAGAACACAGGCCAGATAACTTCCCCCAAATAATTCCTAGAGCAGATCTTTCACAAAGAGCATCCAATCTTGATTTAAAGATTGCCAGAACTGGAGAATCCACCACAACCCTGGATAAATTGTTCCACTGGTTAATTACCCTGTTAAAAATGTACTCCTTATTTCCTGTCTGAATTTGTCTAGCTTCAACGTCCAGCCATTGGATGACGTTATACCTTTCTCTACTAGATTGAAGAGTCCATTATTAAATATTTGTTCCCCAGATTGATCAAGTCACCCCTTAACCATCTCTTTGCTAAATTAAATAGTTTGAGCTCCTTGAGTCTATCACTATAAGGCAGGGGTCTCAAACTCATTTTACCTTAGGGCCAGTGCCAGTCCTCAAATCCTCCCAATGGGCCAATGTCACTCATGCTGCCCAGAACATGCCCCCCAAAAACTCTGCCCCCACCTGCCTAAGGCTCTGGGACAGAGTTTGGGTGGGAGAGAGGATTGGGGTGCAGGCTCTGGGAGGGAGTTTGGGTGCAGAAGGGGTGAGAAGTTGGGATCTGGGAGGGAGTTTGGGTGGGGATGGGGGAGGGGGTCTGGGATGCAGGATCTGGGAGGGAGTTTGGGGGCTGGGGGGGTGTGGGGATGGGGTCCAGGCTCTGGGAGGGAGTTTCGGGTTGGGATGGGGTGTGTGGTAAGGGGAAGGGGTGCAAGCTCTGGGAGGGAGTTTGGGGGCAGGAGGGGGTATGTGGGGAGGGGGTACAGGCTCTGGGAGGGAGTTTGAGGGCGGGAGGGGGTGGGGGTGCAGACTCTGGGAGGTGGTCGGGGTTGCGGTGCTTACCTGGGGGTCCAAGGCGGGACTGGCCGGGGGGCCTCCGCGCACTTCTGCCCCCAGGCACCGCCCCGCAGCATCCCATTGGCCGCAGGGGTGCTCTGGGTGGGGGTAGTGCCTGGAGGCACAGCCCCGCCCCACCCCTGGCCGCAGGGAGAGGCTGGCAGCCACTGGAGCAAGCAGCAGACGCCGCTCAGCTCCGCTGCACTGCCATGGCCCCTGAGGGGGGAGCGCCCAGGGACGGCAGGTGGGGCCATGGGAGAGACCCGGCCCCAAAACCGTTGGAGCCCCACGGGCCACATTGGGGAGGCTTGCAGGCTGCAGATGGCCCGTGGGCTGGGAGTTTGAGACCCCTGCTATAAGGTATGTTTTCTAATCTTGTAATGATTCTCATTGTTCTTCTCTGAACCTCTCTAATTTATCAACATCCTCATTGAGTTGTTGATACCAGAACTGAACACAATATTCCAGCAACAGTCACACCAGTGCCAAATAGAAAGGTAAAAATAACCTCTCTACTTCTACTCAAGATTCTTCTGTTTATGCATCCCAGGATCACATCAGCCCTTTTGACCACAGGGCCACACCAGGAGCTCATGTTCAGTTGATTATCCACCACAATCCCCAAATCTTTTTCAGAGAATTACAGCTTTGCAGGATAGAGTACCCCCATCCTGCGGGGCCGGTGCAACCATTTAGGCAAACTAGGCGGCCGCCTAGGGCGCCTAGTGGTTGGGGGCGCCTAAAAGCCCGCTCAGGCGAGGAGGTGGAGTGCAGTGGAGGTGAGCTGGGGCGGGGAGGGCCACCCGCAGTAACGGGGGGGTGCACAGAGGAACCGCTCCCCACCTCAGCCCCCAGATCACCTCCACTTCTGCCTCCTCCGCTGAGCACACAGCCCCTGCTCTAAGTCTCCTCCAATCGGCGCCGCAAGCCTGGGAGGGGAGGAGAATTAGAATGGCGCTGGCATGCTCAGTGGAGGAGGCGGAGCCGAGGTGAACTGGGGCGGGCTCCCCAGGCGGGATTAGGTGCCGCAGAGGGGGGGCTCCCCAGGCAGGGTTAGCTTTCACGGGGGAGGTCTCCCCGGGCAGGGTTAGCTGCCGCAGAGGGGGAGGTCTCCCCGGGCAGGGTTAGCTACCGCGGAGTGGGGGGGGGGAGTCTCCCCAGGTGGAGTTAGCTGCCACGGAGTGTGGGGGGGAGTCTCCCCAGGTGGGGTTAGCTGCCGTGGGGTGGGGGGGGGTCGCTGCTGCGGGGGGGACGGCTCCCCGGGGGGGCTGGGTTAGCTGCCGCGGGTGGGTGGGGTTAGCTGGGGCGGGGCGCAAGGTGGAAGTTTCGCCTAGGGCGCGAAACTTCCTTGCACCAGCCCTGCCATCCTGTAGCATAGCTTATCTTCTTTGATCCCAGATGTGCACATTTACATTTAGCTGTATTAAAATGCATGTTGCTTGCTTGCTCCCAGTTGATCGCTCTGTGTCAGTGACCTGTCTGCATCATTATTTACCACTCTGCCAATTTGCTCTGTGATAATTTTTCTTCCAGGTCACTGACAAAAGTGTTAAATAGCATAGGGCCATGAGCCGATCCCTGTGGGACCCCACTAGAAACACACCCGCTCAATGATGATTCCCCATCTCACTGAGGAGGGTTTGCAGGAGAAGGAATGTGATCACCAGGGAGAGTTCTGACCCTTGGGCCTGCTCCTCCTCCCATTGAAGGCAAGGGATATGCAGAGTCAGATTGTGACACCTCCCTATTGGGCAGGCTGCTTGAGGTGAGCATGCAGGTAGTCTGCCCCTCTTCCCTCCCCCAGCCTGTGTGCTACCCACTCAAGGAGCTCTACAGGTAGGGATTGCTTCTTCAGTGCTCCCCCACAGGGACACAAGCACCGCAAAGGGGACAGGGAAGGGGCTGTATACGTCCCTACCACTCACTCTACACTGGCCTGTGAAGCAAGAAGGACAGGCTATGGGCAACCAGCTGCACCATACTAAAGGCAGGGCGGGGGGAAGCTTGTGCCAAACTGATGCACAACTCTTCTTTGAGCTCCTCATGGGGTTATGCAGGCCGAGCCACCCTTGACTCAGGCCGGTGAGTGAATTGCACAGAATAAACCACTGCCTGCTATTGTGCAAAGCAAGTACAAGTCAGTGTAAAAGTTTAAGTGGCTGCATGAGGTGTAAAGCAGAGCAGAATCAGACACGCGGGGCCTGGTTCTCACATCTCCAACTAGATCTATATAGCTGAAATTGGCCCCAGATTGTTTACTATACTGTAGTGCAGGAAAGAAAATAATCTTAAATTATTGACAAGATAAAAATCTGGTTTAGTATCTGGAAAGAGATCATTTTCACAGAAAGTGGCCATTTAATAACCATTTATCTGAACAATTCAGGAATAAGGCTACTTATGTCTGGCGGAGCCTACGCTGACTTAAAAGCATAAGCAAATATTTCTGATCAATGTAGCATTTAAAAGGACACCTTCAGATTTGCTCTGTGTGGGAAGGAGTGAGAGTCCCAGCCTACAATTCACAAGAAGCGAGAGTGGCAAATTCGATTATTCTTTGTTGTATTATGGTAGCACCTACAGCCCCCAACACACACGCACACTCTGAACAGCTTGGACAGGAATGTTGGCAAGCTCACTGCTGACCAAGAGCTACCAGCAGTGCCAGAAGCCTATGGTCTGATGATAGTGCACTTTAGAACTGGACTAGGCAACTCAAGTGATTACTCATTTCTTTTCAAACAGTTTGAAGTTTCCATTGCCAGGGATTTTCTGTCAGTTAGTTCAGGAAGGGAGGAGAAATGCTGGATTGATATTGGCCTAGGGCCAGACTGTCCCTATGTCTCCTCCGCATGTTTTGAAAAGTCGATCCCATTAACTTTCCTATCCTTAGCTCTGTCTGTGGGGTAGGGGAACATTGCTCTTGTTAGCATAGAGACCTCCTCAAAGAGCTGGCAAAGTCAGTATCTGTGTCTCATGGCTCCAGTCACTGAGCTGCTTCCTTTACTCATTTTAGCAGCTGTAACTCAGAGGCAGAGAAAAAGGGGAGGAGGGCAAACATACAAAGAGCTCCACCCTGCAGCAGGCTAAGCACCCATTGGTTTCAGTTCTCAGCACCTCACAGGACTGGGCCCTATCATCTTCCTCCTTTTGGCATTGAACTTGTCTTGGCAAAAGATGAGTGAATTGACTGGCTTTCAACAAGTTTTATGAAGCAAGACGAGAGCATGCCAGCACAGACAGCATATTAAATGCATTCAGCAAGGAAGCCTGTTATACTGGTTGTGTGCACGCGCGCCCATGTGCGTGTGCACTGAGGGCTCTAAGGGAGCTGTTGGCTCAGAATGGTAAGCAGGAGGGAAAAGTTGCAATAAAAGCAACATGTGGCTTTTAGCTTACTGCCTTACCTCAAATGAACCTTCATTAAAGTTGCTCTAACCCTGTTGATTCCCCTTTAAAGATGATTGTCGTGCTTACCCACATGATAGAAACATCTGATTTAAAGATTAGGCAATTTAAGGAATCATTCATATGTTTGTGGCTATTTTGCTCGAGGGTGAGTGTCCTTTCTGACCATGTCTTCAGTGTTTGGGCATGCACACTCACCTAGTCACCTGCTCTGCCAAGCAGCTGACAGAGCCATATGGACAGATGGAATGCAACAAGAACAACAAACAGGGGTCTAGTGATTTACAAGGGAATAATTCCACCAAGAGATCTGGTGACATCACAAACCACAAGAGCAGAGCTGGAGACTTGCTGAAGCAGAATTCATTCTCTGTAACATGCTTTTGGTTGGGTTTTTTAAACTATATAAATCCCCTGCTGGTGTAGAACTTTTAATAAATGGTTAATTCATGTTAAACAACAGCTATGTTAGCAGGAAATGAAACTAGTACAGAGCTTTTTGCATGCAAGTATAATGGAACTTCAGTAGAGGATCAAACTGGAACACTGCATCTGAACTTTAGATCCAGGTCCAGTGCTGAACTTCACCACTCAAGTCCACATCCAGTGTTTGGTCACTCCAATCCAGAGTTTTAATCATCTTTAGTCATGTGACATATTTCCCAGCATCCCCATGCAACAGATGTTAGAGAGTTCAAAAATGGACAGTCACAGTCCATTGCTGTCATGTCATTTTAGGGCCCTGATCCTGCAGGATACTGAGCATCTCCCAACAACTCCTGGTTCCCATAGACACTACTGGGAGCTGAAGGTGCCCAATATCTCACAGGACTGAGCTGATTATCATGGTCTACATCAGAATGATCATTTTCTGCTATATACATACACATTATATACACACACCCTGATTAACTTCTGGCCCATAGAATCTCTAAAGATCCTCAACTGGAGTCAATCACTGTAGCGCCACAGAATACAACAGGGGAGATTCTATACTGTCTCAGAGGTGGAGCACAGAACTCACAACCTAGGGGAGCTGGGCTAAGGTACCTTTAAGCCACTTGTGTACTCACCCAATCTAGGGCTGCTCTGTCTCCCTATAGTAACATAGATAGATCTGGGGGCCTATCTATCTAATTATAGCTGCCTATGGGCTGCTGAACTGCCCAGAATCTTCACAGTGCTGCAGAATATAGCCCTAGCCTGACATGCCCCCCTGTACCAAGCCACAAGCCAGCACACCCTCTACACCAGGGATCGGCAACCTTTGGCAAGCAGCCCATCAGGGAAAGCCGCTGGCAGGCCGGGACGGTTTGTTTACCTGCAGCGTCCTCAGGTTCGGCCGATCGCAGCTCCCACTGGCTGCGGTTTGCCGTTCCAGGCCAATGGGGGCTGCGGGAAGCGGCACGGGCCGAGGGATATGCTGGCCGCGGCTTCCCACGGCTTCCTGCAGCCCCCATGGGCCTAGAATGGCGAACCGCAGCCAATGGGAGCTGTGATTGGCCGAACCTGTGGACGCTGCAGGTAAACAAACTGTCCCGGCCCATCAACGGCTTTCCCTAATGGGCCGTGTGCCAAAGGTTGCCAATCCCTGCTCTACACCACGACTTTCAATGACATATTTCAAAGGAAGACTCAGGGTTGTTTTCCTCGGGTCCTGCACTGAGGGAATCGGCCCCCAGTTGGATATAGGGCTTTTAGGCCTGGATCCACAAAGGGGCTTAGGTGTTGCAACACCAAGCATTGCAACACCTAACTTTTAGGCACCCAGAAAGCCGCTGGAGCAACAATGGAATTCACAAAGCTTGAGCCAAGCCCCTATGCTCCCGATACAATGAATGGGGGGAGGCACAGAATGGGATCCACAAAAACAGCTTGCTAGGTGGGAAGCCAGCTAAGCTAGCCAATGGGAGAGGCTGATGACAGGGGTTTGTGTCTATGGTGTTCAGCACGTAACTCCAGCCTGCAGGGAGGTGCCTGTCTCTACTTTCATTCCACAGCCGAGAACCCTCTGCTGGAGGCAGGTGACTAAGCCATTTCTTGCAAGAATAAGTTAACACCACACAAAATGGCCAGAGAAAGGGGGTGAAGGAGGAAGCGGAAACTGCCTCTCATGACCATTAGCCCCCTGGGTAGGGCAGTCCTGGGAGGTGGAAGACATCAATTCAATTTCCCCCACTGATTGATTAAAAGGGATATGAACTGGGAGCTGCCACACCTCAGGTACATGCCCTAGCCACTGGACTATAGAGTGAATCTCACTCTTTTTGGCCCAATATTTAATTATTAATCTATTTAATTGAATGGTTTCCACAAGACAGAGAGAGAGAGAGAGAGTGCACTACATCAGAACATGCCCAGTGGTTAGGGCACTCACCTGAAAGGTGGAGGGGGGGAACCCTCAATAAAAATCCCTTCTCCTCGCCTGTCAGAAGGATGAACTGAACCAGGGTCTCCCACATCCCAGGTAAGTGACCTTACCACTGGCTAAAGGATATAAGGGAGTCTGTTTCCTCTGGCTATTTGTGTGGAGTTATATACCTACTGGATCGAGCCCTGCAGGCAAGAGAAGCAGAGGAATGCCTGTCTTTCCCCAGTCAGAGGATCACGCTGGAGCTTTGGTGTGAGATAGGCATTCGGACACCTAGAGGGAGGAAGCTGTGTGCATGCTTCAAGGTAGAAACAAGTGCCCAGAGGACTTTTACAGCAATATATATATATATATATATATATATATATATATATAGGTGCGGAGTGAGTTTAAGTGCCTACAGGATTAGGCAGCACTCAAGCTGAGGTTTTGTGCATTGCAGTGATGCCCAAGACCGGGACTTAGTTGGAGTTTAGGCAGCTAAGTCCCTTTGTGGACCTGGTCCTTAGTGCCCCTTTACACAGCTCCAGGCCCTTAATCCATCATAAACAAGCAAGAACAAGAGTTAATATCCAACCCTATGTGCAGATATTACTGTTTGGGCAGACTGTCAGTACAGGGTATACTATGCATGTGTGTTTCAATTCACAGTTAAAGTAAGATTATGCCAGCATTCCTACTAGAAACCCATATGTTCACAAGGTTGGGTTTGGGTTTTTTTTGTTTTTTTTTAAAAGTTGACAATATATTCTGTGCCAGAATTTTGAAGTCTAGTCTTTGAGTAGTAATAACAATAAATGAACTACCACTATGAAATTGGTTTAGACCCATAGGGGCCTACAGTTGTTTCTGTCTGACATCTCTCCAGTGGCCAACTGGGTAGTATAGAAGTAAGTTGGTAGTGTCAGTCCAGGTTCTAGTGGATACATGGCCTCATCAGACAACTGGCATTTTGGATCCTCATTGGCAGTGTGAGCAGAAGGCCCAGGATTTAAATGGGAATAGAGACTAAAAGGCTCTTTCCCCTAAAGTTGGTCCCTCTAGAACAAGATTGACTAATATTAGCAGAGTTCAGATTTCAGAGTGGTAGCCGTGTTAGTCTGTATCAGCAAAAAGAACGAGGAGTACTTATGGCACCTTAGAGACTAACAACTTTATTTGGGCATAAGCTTTCGTGGGCAGAGTTGTATAGAGTCCCTTTTTCTGTGGGCAAGCCTATGACTTCAGTTCAGTGTAAGGCCAGCACTAAAACGCTACATGCACATACTACACTGTTGTCTTTTGCTCTAGTACTCATCTGCCAGTCCTTTTACAAGCTGGGATTCCTCAATGTGACATCATGATCAGCATGTTTTAACTGGAAGGGAGACATTGATCCACACCTTGAACCACCCACACACATACATCACCACAAACACAGTAGCTACCATACCTTTCTACCGGCTGGAGTTCTGAGAGCACAGACAGTCCACCCTCAAGATGTTTATAGCTGGGTATATATAGAGGACATATTTGCCAAGACCCTGAACCTAGGCCTTTGTGGTATATGGACAGAATAAGCTAAGTGGAAGTCTTATTCTGGCTCAGCTAGCAACTGTAACAAACTAGGTTCAGCGGGAAGTAGCCTCTTCAGGTGTGCATTAAACGAGCAAACACTTTTGTATGTGCCCCTGTTAGGTAGGTGCACAAATCCCCTGTAGCTGGGGATGGACACATGCATAGAGGTATGCATTCATGCCCCCCTGACTGGCACACTTGCTAGGGAGTAACTTATCCACACGCTTGCCTGAAAACGTGGCCTTAGTATGTCTTTGAAAGAGCTTTAGGCTCTCAGTAGCCTCCATCCTCAGAAATGGAGGACACTTCCCTGAACAAACACATGATTCTGTCACTTCTCCATGGTGCCCCCTTGGGACTGAGCTGGTGTAGCAGCCTCTTCAACTCTGGCTCCCCTGTTAACAGCCATCCAAGCCTGGGATGGTTTGCCCCTTCCCATAACTGAGACCTCCAGCGAGCTCACTTAGTCCCATCGCTTCTGGGGTAATAATGTGTCCAATAAAACAAAGTCTAATGACTGTATCCCTGGCCTTCTGCCCTGCCTGGGATTGATAGTCCTTGTCTCCCGTCACATCAAGGGGCTTTTACATCCCCTTCTTGAGGGCAGGTTTCAGTAGGGGAAGCCAGACAGTCCCTCTACTCTGGATTCCAGCCCATGGACCCTGTATTAAGCAGATAAGAGCTGCTTTCTCAGACTTGCTGCTGTTTCCCTGGGCCACTTCCCACCTTCATCTGCCTCCAGGCCCCTTTCATAGAGCAACTCCTTCCAGGAGCATAGCTACAATGGGCTACAAGGTTATGGGGCCCAACTAGCTAGGGCTGCTCTACCTTAGGTACCATTGTAGTTACACCACAGCCTACCTATAGGCAGACAAAGCTCTGAGGAGCAGGACGCAGCTCCTTGCCACCTGGGTTGCTGAGGGAATCGCTCCCATCTCCTCCCTAGCCACATCCTGTCCCCAGCGAGGGCTGCTCTTAGCAGTGCCCAGCCCACACCTGCTATTGGAGTCTTGGTCCCTACTGCCAAGGCAACTCCTAGCCCTGGTCCTAGCCACCCCCAGACTCGCATGGTGGCTGTCGCTTCAACAGGGAGTTGCTCACCCAGAAAGATGTGGAGGGTTGCAGGGGGCAGGGTACGGGGACCAAGTGGGGTGTGCAGGCTGGGATGGGCTGGGGGTATGGAGTGCTAGGGCCAGGCTGGGTAGCGTGAGCTGGAAGTGTGGAGGGTGTGGAGCTTGGGGGGATGCCAGAGTGCAGTTGTGATTGATCTGAGCGAGTCCAAGGGCAGTCTGGAGTCCAAATGGAAGACACCAGGGGAGGCTTGTGGGGGGCAGATGGGGAAACTGGTCTCTGGCCCCAGGGGTGGAGGCAGCAACCAAGGGAGAGTTGTCTGGGACAGATAGGGAGTGGCTCCTGATTAGAATTAATCTCTTTTTTAGTCTTAGAAAGAGTTTCTCCTAACTGGGCTAGATTTACAGTTGCACTCTACCTCCTAAGCAACATTTTGACAATGAAAGACCATTGTCAGCCTGGTCTAATTAACTGGCTGATCAGGTTTATGGAGTGGCACAAAAGTTGCTAGAACTACCAGTGAACCTTGCCCACTATGGGCTAGGATCAAACTATCTATATAGCATCCGTATCTTAGAGGTACTTAGAAGAGGTTATAGATTTTGGTGAGGGCCAGCTTGTTATCTAAGTCAGGTGTTCATTAGCCAAGTAGCTACCAACCAGCCACGTAGGCAATTAATTACTTCTAGGGAGGCTGAGATGGGCTCATTCTCTTTAACAAAGCTCATCACAGGTAGACTGGGCTCTGACTTCTCCTAAAAGGGGCCAGCCACCCCATGATAATTTCTTTCTTTCATAAAAGCTACTTCCCTGATGACTAAAGTGCCTTTATCAAAAGAACTGGCAGCACCAGCCTGCATACTTCTCCTGGTCCACCCTACCTGGGAAAGCCTGTGACTTTCATTGACAACACCAAAAGACATTTAACAGGGAAGCTTGAGGTCCCCAAGGGGGAAAAAAAAGCATGCATAACTGCGCACGTATCTTTGCAGGCAACATTACCACCAAGCTTTTGCATATGGGGTGATTAGACATACAATGAATGTTAGAGTCCAACAGTATATAACTATTTGCATACATAAACCCACTAGTCACAAGCAATCACAGTAACTGCATGTGTAAATGCAGACGCAGTTGCATGTGTCTGTTTGAAAACGTGGTCCCAATAGTGACTGGTGTAGAGCAGCAGAAGGGAACACCACTCTGTGGCAGCTAAACAGCTAAGATTCTACATACAGATAAGCGCTAAGAATGCACAGAAGGTGTCACTGCGGAACAAGCGAAATTGATATTTGTAAGCTAGAGGTCCTGGGAATGAGATCTAATTCCCCAGTTTACACACACACGCACCTTGGATGTGTCAATGTTTCAAAAGCACAGTTAAGGGCACGTGATCTCCACAGCAGTGTAAATGACTGCATTCTCGGCCAGGAAAACTAAGTAACCCTGTGCAAGTGAGAGATTTGCACATAGTTACATTAACTGAAAACTGACAGATTAAGTACAATGTACATATATTATGTGAAGCAATTCTAAATCCGTAGGTCACATCCATCTGCAAGGGGTTTACCAATATATTAAATCCATGCAGTTATATATATATATATATATATATATATATACATACACACACACACACACACACACACACACAACCCAATCTAGGTCAGCTTCATTTTTCCATGTTGTGTGGTTGGTTTAGGATATGTTACTACCTATGCCCATTGAATCTCATTCAAAAGAACCCATAGCATGTTCCTGCTCACCCATCTTTTAACACAAGAGTTCTCAAAGGGACTTAGAAATTGTCAGACCAGAGGCCCATCTTGTCCAGTACACTTGCCAGAGACAGGATAAGAACCTTGCAGCAGGTAAGGAAAGTTTCTCCTCAACTCCCATCAGCAAGTGATTGGCTTATGCTCTCAATGGAAGGTAAATAAAGGGTGATCTGGTTTTCAAATATTTTGTTTACTAAGGTAAGTATATTTATAGTTTTCTACGTATTTTCTGATAGGAGGAAATTCATTCCCTGCCCTAAACCAGAGTAAATGGACTTTGTATGAGAACTATCTGGAGGTAAGCGGGTATGAGTCAAAGCCTTAATGTAAGGACAAGAAATGAAGCAATTCTATGGGTCTCCTAGCAGCTATTCAAGCCCTTGGACTGGAGGCGGGAGAAGAGAAGGGGAGGCAGCACTGGATCTGTGTGATCAGATACAAAACTAATTTTGGACCTAAGCCCCGTGACAGCGTTCCTTTAAACACACAAAGGAAGCAAGAGAAGTTGCCTGCAGACACACACTCCCCACAACTTCTGCCCCCACCCCAACATATTATTTCTGCTCCTCCTCTGCTACATGAATTGAGCTTTTTACCTCTTGACAATGGATCAGAGCAGTAACTTTTCTCATTCTGCTGCCACACACTTTCATTTGAACTATTTCAGCCTCTCTCTGGCTGAATGCAGTGCAATGCAGTGGCCCTGATTCCCCATCACAGTTGTGCTGTACAAAAGGTGACAGTGCAGGTGTGCGTGGGGGGTGGGGTGTTTGTGCTGCAGAAGGAGGAGCAAAGTGAAATGGTGACTGCAGGGCAGGCCCTGGGTTTTGAAGCACTCAATGTAACGTATTATTGGAATCTAATATAGCTCCCTCCTTATGACCAGTCATTTATTTTCTACACAGACACGCACTAAGGGTCTGGTGTCCAACCCTGATCATGCTAGATCTCATTGTCAAGTTTAAAACTCGACCCCATTGCTCCACTCAGATTTTAGTAGGGAGAGCTCCAGAGGTTAAGAGGAATGGCTAGCATGAAGTGGTAGGTAGCAGCGGCCCACAGGAGAGAGAGGTTATCCCACCATACACTTGTGCTGAGAAGGGGGTCATCCAAAATACCGGAAGCCTTTTGAATTCTGGACCAAGGATAGTCAATTTGATGCCTCCCTTCTTAGGGGGCAGTCCAGTCCTGCATCCTATTATATTCTACCCCAGCAAGAGAAACAGTTCAAATACCATAGACAGTCACAGCCATTTAGCAGTTGAGATGGTCTTAGAGATTGTAGGAACTAGGAGGTTTGTGAATTTGGTCAGGGATTTAATTCCCCACCAGGGGGAAAAAAAAAAAAAAGTATCTGCCAAAAAGTGATGAAATTCCACCTTGGAATAAAGAGCAAATTTTCATGCCAGCTAAAAAAAGTACCACTTTCCCCGTGAAAATGGCTATTTATCTCAAAACCAAAATGCCTCCTCTTCACTTTTGTGGGGAATAAAGATAGATTTGGAGACAAGACGAGAAGTTGTTTAAATATTTGTGGAAGAAGCAGATACAATTTCCCCCCTGGGTTACCAGCTATGCCCCTCTGTGAAGGGAGACAGCACAAAGCATATGTACAACCTCATCCAACGGCTTAACGGGGGGCATGGCATCAGTGCTACACAGATCTACCGCACAAAAGTCAGTTTCACCCATCACTAGAAACTAGAACCAGGACACTCAGTCAAGATGCCTCAAAGCTTTTGGAGTGTTTGAAATCTGAACCCATGTCAGGATCCAAATTCTTGCAAGCAAACCCTTTCTTGTTAGTGGGCCAAACCAATTCCCTGGAGCCATACATGTGTTAGATTGAGCTATGAAGTTTGTGGCATGGTCCCTTCTGTAATAATTACCTACATTTCTAATTATGAGGGAGACATATTGAAAAGAAAGGGACACGTGCATTGTGTAGTTATCATAACACTTGATCATCTGCCTCATTGTTCTTTCCTATAGCTGTAGGGAGCATATCAGTTTTTCCCAAGAAGAGAAATTCCTCCTGTACTCTGTTGCAGCACTAAGAGCTCTGCAGGCTCAGTGATATGATATGCAATCACTGTTCTTGCCAATGCAACAGGACACCAGTTGAGCTGCATTTCTGGCTCAACACCATGCTTTCTAGGAATCACTTAACAACAAAAAATAATCAGGAGTGTTATTGAAGGAGGCAAAATTATTAAAGTGACACACCCTGCCCCTTCCTGTGAAGGCACTGAAGTTGGCTCTCATCAAGCAGTACACAATTTTTTTTTTAAAAAGAGTGCCTGGTATGTACATTAGGGTAAACAGAATCGCAGACCTTGTCAGTGTAAGGTATTGTTGCAGACTCTTTAAATGGTCACTTTCTAATGCCTGGCTTCACTCATACATGCGGGCTCAAACGGATACCTGCACTTTGCAGTCACAAACACCTGAACATGCTTACACGTGTGTGTGCCCTTGGAGCAATCTAACGACTGCACCATGCACAGGTGTTGACATTTGCACCATCAACTTTCACTGGGGCCCCCCATCTTCAATTGTGACATTTTTTCCCCTGTTACACTGCTGATCTCTGCCTTCTGCCCATACTACTCACCAGAGTCCAAGTCTAACCTCTGATGTTCAGAGTGCGCATTTTTCTGATGGTGCCCTCTTAATGAACAATAACAATCTAAACCTCCATTTATGGAAACCTATCAGTTTCCATGTGTCCCCTATTAAAAACTTGGATATTTATCAATAGCAGTAATTCTTTAATGGCACCCATTGTACTCTAACAGCCTGAATGCCATTCCTTTAGGCTGACCACTCCCTCTGTTCTTTCCCATCGTCCAGTTCCTTTGCCATTTGGGAAAATGCATGCTTCACATATATGTCTGTAGGTCTCTGAATTCAAAAATAAATATATTCCCAACTTTGCATGAATTCGGATAAGAGCAGGTCTCCTGAGTTCAAGAATGTCTCTTTTACAGCCTTCCTGGACAGAACCCATCTCTCCAGCTCCTTCAAATATATTATGTTAGTTTATTTACATGGGGACACTCAGGAAACAATCCAAATGAACTAAAAAAGTGTCAATTTGAAGTGAATTAGTTAAACTGCATGAAACCCCTGTGTAGACATACAGTCGCAAAAAGTGGCCTTAATTCAGTTTAGCTTAATCCACTTTCATGATTTCAGAGTCCACAGTCTTTGCACTTCCGGAAGCTATGGCTGTCGTGTCACCAACAGTTCTAAGGATTTGTCAGTAGTCATGAGGGTCTAGACACAACGTATGCCAATGGAAGGAAATTTCTCTGCTGGCATAGTAACATCACCTCCCCAGACTTCATTAGCTAACTTGACAGAAGCCCTCTGTCAGCATAGCTGTGTCTACACTGTGGGATTTGGTAGCACAGCTGTGGTGGCTGGTTGTGTTTCCCCTCCCCTGTGCACACACACCCCTGATCCTCATTGCTATGTCAACAAAACTTTGTAGAGTAGTAGTACTAAGAGTTGTACTGGTATAACTACATTGGTAAAAACACCCCCAAAGTGCTAGTTACACCGGTACAAAAGTTGTATTTAGATCAGACCTAAGCTTCAATGTTTATTTTATCCACAATGGTTCTCCCACCCCTTAATACAGTTCCACCCAACGTATTGAATTCCCGATTCACGGAAGGAATTTAGTGTAAAAAAGAAGCAGCGTGTTCCTCAAGCTGCAGCAAGATCTTAGAGAATTTTTTTTAAAAATTGTCTTCGAACTCTGATTCTCTTGGGATGAATTACTTTGATCAAGTACCACAACATTCCGAGTGATCCTTAAACCTGTTAACTGAAAAATCAACATCTGCCCTACATGTCATGCTATAGGAGCAGACGAGAAGCCCTACCTCTGAAAATGTCACCTTTTCAGATTGCAGATGCTTAACCCAGGCCATCTGTTCAGAGGAGTTTGTCATCTAACAGTTTGCCGGGATGGGGGGATGAGAAAGTGATTCTAGATTGAGGAGCAAAAAACAGTTATATAAACTCAGGGATCATCAATAACTTCACATTACAAATCAGGTCCTGTTTGACTCATTAAGAGCTGCCGGATTGTCTCTATGCCTGTTCTGACTCATGTAGCCTATTTGGCATCCTCTCTGTTAACAAAGATAGCAATTCATTACTTTACACTAGCCGAAGGACCCAGAGGTTAACTTGGTTTTCCCTTTTAAAATGACTTTTACAACCACATGGCAGCAGTTCCTTCTGCCGTGGCAAAATAGGATTCAGACTAAACCAGCCGACAGCCTATATCAAACTATTCCAACCTCAAAATATTTGCTCCTAAAATTATGGCTGGATAAATTTTAAGTGCCCAGACTTGGATTAAAGTAGTTAGCTTCCATTAACTCCAATTCAAGATCAGTTCCCTTGTTTTATCATGTCTGACATTACATCACTCTCTTGCAGTAGAACATATAATCAAAAACCCAGATGCTGACTTTCTCCAGAGGTTTTGGAAGAACCGTTTTTTCAGCGGGTAAGAATCTGAGCTATGACCTTGTTTCTCAAGCTTTAACTGAATCAAATTCAAATCAGCTTTCTCTCTTTATTTGACCAGCTCTAGAATTTGGCCACCAGGATTAACAACAATACTCTTGCAACTGAGTCCCATGGCATCTTTAATCCTTAGAACTCCACAGATGGCGTTGACTCATCCTTAGGGTTCAAAGTGGAGGAAACTCAGCTCTTATCTATTTGTTCCAACTGGTTCCCATTCCCTCCCAGCAGGGAAACTCAAGCCCTGCCTAGAACTTCCCCCACAAGTACTGAATTTGCCCCATTTTCTGCACAGACCGAAAGCCTCTGTCACCTCTTACTAAGGACGTCTTATTCAGCCTGTAGCCACGTCCTGATTCCATGGCTCTGGTGGGCACACCGCTGAGGTCCAGCTGCCCCCTGCTCTTTCTACAAAAGGTAGGGGCAGACTACAGTAGCTCCCTTCAGGAGTCCTAGATCCATCCCTGTTCCGCTGGGTAAACACCCTCTCTTTTTCTCAGCACAGTATCTTAGCTGTAGCCACAAAAGCCTGGGAAATTGGCTAGCCTTGAAGGTGTAAAGCTCCTCAGGGCTGGGCAGCGTCCTAAAGGTTTATAATAGCCAGTGGTCAGGAGCTTCTTTTGAACCACATTCCTTCAGAAGATGGTACCACCAATGTCACAGCACCATGCTGGGGAGTTGATTCAGTGATCAGTACTACTCCCTACAGCACCTAGATGAAGTTTGAGGTCTCCCGTTAAAAATGCCAAAGAATGACTACATAGATGAAAACAAAACAAAACCCTCCTGAAATCTTCTGCAGTCAGAGGAAGCCATAGCAGGAGCCTAAGGGGGAGGAGGGGAAGAGAAAGAAACTACACAGGGTGGAAGGGGGATGGGGAAAGGGGGGGAAAATGGAGAGAACCAAGAGGAGAAGCAAACTAAGGGCCAATGAAATTAAATTTTATTTTATCTTTTTTTACTATGACAGGGGGCCACCGGCAAAACCTAAGCTGATTGTTTTGCTCTTCCTGTGGAAACATTATGAAATCCAGATTGAGAAAGTGTTCTGATCCTTCTGAGGTTGGCATTTTTAACTGGATTGGCTTCGCGATGGCAGCACATTACTGCACAACTCAATAACTAACCATTGTGGGAAAAATGCCATGCGCCAACAGCTATTTTCCACAATTTTGCTCAGAAAATCTGAAAGAAATGCAGAAAATTGATTTGCAGCCCTGGCAGGGATGTGGAGAAACAGTAGCATGAGGCTTCAGGCCAGTAATTTATGTTTCAAATATCATTGAGTGCTTTGCCTATAATTTCAAGGGAGAATGATAATAATTAAAAGCACAAACTCACCAGTCATTTCTTACAAGGGAAAATGCTGAATGTAGTAAGTGCATGGATTTCTTTAAGTGCTTAACTTTTCCAGTGGAGTTTCAAAAATTAAATGCAATAATAATTTGTCATCCAAGACTATCCCAAAGAGCTTTCCAGTCCATATAAAGGAAATGCTGTACCCAGCACTGAAGTGAAGCCACCTCTGGGCTGAAACATGGCAGCTAACACACACAGCATTACACAGTACATTAGGACAGGAAGTGTAACAAAACTTTATGTTCAGTTTCAAACTACAAACTACAGAGAGATTTTAAAAAGACAATACAATACATACAATGAAGACTGGATTTTTTTTCTAAAAGATTGGCTCTAGTTCAAACAGGAATTAATTCAGGGAAGTTTCATGGCCTGTGTTACACAGGTCAGACTAGATGACCACTGTGGTCCCTTCTATCCTTATAAATTGATGAATTAGCCACAATGGAATCTGGCTAGGATATTGGAGCAAATGCCTCTAACTCTTATTCAAAGTAGTAATTAAAGCGCTCATAGCACAAGGACCTAGGTCCGTGGTTTTATGCCTCATTCACAGTAGTCAGGCCCCACTTTAATACCAGCTTTCGTTCACGCCTTGGGACGAGCACTTTCTATTGAATGACTAGCCTCCTCTCCTACAAGGGGCATGCACAGGAATTTAAATTCCACCACTTTTGGAGGGGCACATTCTGTTTGCCTCCCACGGCCAGAGGAGTTCTGTGCTCCCGTCGTGCCCTCCCCCCTTATGCACGCCCCTGCCTCCTACAGGATCTTGGATTTCTTTAGGGGTCTCTGGTCTAAATACTGACTAGGTCTAACTTCGCTTAGTGTGTGAGATCTGGTAAGTTACATTATGTGTTTAAGGCATTGCACATATCACCCCATTTACATGAGAGGCCTCATAGGAAACAATAAACCTCATTCCAAAGGAATTCCTTAGAGAGGAGAACAGGAGTCTATGGAAAGACATCCAAGCAAAGAATAATGCCACTGTAAAAGAGTGGACACACCTCTGGCTGGTCATGGTGTAGAAGTCTTGTCTCCTCTAATGCCCCCTGCTGACAATCACCCCAGCCCTGCAGTATTCTTCCTCTTGTCATGACTCAGCCCTACAGCCTGGGCTCATTTAGTGCCACCCCCTTCTGGGGTAACAGAAAATCCAACAAACAATTTTAAGACCTTGTGTCAGGTCTTCAGCCCCAAACTCTGGGCTCAGTGATCCTTAGCCCCTCACTTCAGGGCTTCACAAATTCTTTATCTTTCCAGGCCCCATGGCCTTGCACAATTCATCCTTCTTTTAGGGCAGGGGCTCACAGGGTTCCCTTGGACTCCTCCAAACAAATCCCAAATGAAAACGCAAACAAGCCACTTTATCACTCCACAGGCTCAAGCTTTCACCCCTCTTAAATTTCCCCTTTATTCTGGTTCCCCCTTCAAGCACCTTCAGAGTGGTTTGAGCCCTACCCTTACATCAGGGCTCACTCCTGAAGTAGAATCCACCCTGCTACGTTCTCCATCTTTCTCCTAATCGCTTGCCAGAGTTTTCAACTCAGGGGAAGACCCAAGGCTAGCTCATCTCAGGGCTTTCTCTTCCCTCTATTGCTCTGAAACCTTCCCTGGCCTAGGGGCCTCTTTATTACATAGAGAAGAATTACAGAATTCCCTTTCTCCCTATAGCCCTCCTTCTACTCTGGACTACCTCTAACCACTTTGCTTCTCCCACAGCTGGGATTCATCTTTAATTGGGCAAGGCCCACCTTCCAGATGCAACCAGGTGCCCTAATTGAGCACTTCAGCTCCTGTTATCTCCAGGATGTGGTATACATTCCCATCACAGCCATCAACATGAAATACAATGGACATTTGTGAACATTTCATCTTAGCTGGTTCCTGGTGTATGCTGAGAAAGAGACAGACCTTAACCTTTGTTGAAGGCAATTTGCAGAACCATTGACTTAAATGTTTGGCTGAGACCTGGCCTACCATTTTGCAGGTGCAATTTGCACCTATATCTGCATCCACAGAATGCTATGTAAATTAATGTATTTGTGCCTCTGACTACTTGATTTGGACTTGCTTTCTGCTAGTGACAGGTATAATAACTTGACTTTGCACCCACAATTCAAATGTAGGTGCAGAAGCACAAATTACAGCTGCAAAAGGGAAATCACCCTTGAGAAACTTTTGCCCATTCTGGGGACACTGTGGTCATATGAGCAACCAGAGTTAAAGTTAATTAATGTTAGTGGGAATTAGGTGTGTGCATTGAGAAGTGAACATATATATACCAATATATTATGAATAGGAATCATTTGCAAATGGCTTTAAACTACACAGGAAAATTACACTCAACTTCACACATGTAGAATCAAAGTCACAGGGACATTTTAATGCATTTATTACATCCCCAGAGAGAAAAAATACACTTATAGACAGTGCTGCATACAGTTTAGAAAAGTTATTAAATGTTTATATTTCAGTAGGTGATTGTAAGTACAGAGCAAAAATGAAATGCTGTATTTATAAAAACAAGAAAGCCTAGAAATGGGAAAAAGTTGAGGCCTATATTTTCAGCAACATGATTTGACCAGTATATTATGACTTTTTTAATATTTTTTTCATACAAAATGCACCACAAAATGCTTCATAGATACAGTTGAAGAGTGAAATCATAAGCAGATATTGATGTCTGTTCAGGAAAATATTGACCAAGTTGAAGTTAAGATCAACATTTTCTCTGGATTACCATAGATCCCAATAGTCACTGAAACCCAAAGTCAGTGGATGCATTGTCACATACTTTCCAATTCTGTTCAGTTGGAATGTCCTGGAAATCTCTCAGCTTGGCTGTGAATAGAACTTGAGTTGGGACCACCTGCAGCAGTACAATATACTCGCACCTCTATCAAGCTGCCTTCCTGGTCTCCCAGAATCTAAGCATTCATAAAACAAAATAAAGTAAACCTACAGTTCTTATGGTCATGAAAAAAACCTTGAAAATGTGAACCAAGTGTGAGGGATGCAGTGATGTCTGCCTGAGTTTGAAAAGAGCCTGAAAAAGTAGCTCTGAGAGGCATGACATGCCCCATTTATCTCAGAGAGGTGTTAATTTAGTTATCCAATGACAATTTAAAATCACCATTGATAACTATTTCACTGTTCATCAAAACATGTAAGGAATGATAAGGAAGATCACAAGCTCCAGCAAAAGTTCATTGGAGTGGGCAGTGCTTGAGGGATTACCACCACTAATTTTTATTCCTATCATGAAGAAGTTTATCAGAGTTTAGAAGGCCATCTGAGTTTCATCAATAGAAGCCAGTCCTAAGAAGCCCAGCATTGTCCATGGGCGATGTATTCAAAATCCATTGACAGAAACCAACCCCAAAGAGCCCCCTGGAGCTCGAGGGGCACGCATGATCAGATGCTGAACCTCTGCACCATGTGTTTAGAGCAGCACTACATTTATATATCTCCAACGGGTAGAGTGTATTTTCTGGAGGATCTTGGAAGTGCACCACCATCTTTTCTTTTGAAACTACACTGCTAAATGGCAAGATGAAATTAGAGATGGAGAAATACATATATATTTACCTTCTGTTGCATGAATGACAGATTTCTCAGATATCAGTACAGCCAGCAAAATGCCTGCAGCCTCATGGAGACCATACAATCACATTTCAATCTCATAAATATAGTAAAAAAAAAAAAAACTTCCTATGCATAACCAGCCTTCATGTAGATACATAGTAGCAAACCTGGCTCTTAGTTGCACCAATGCAACATTAACTATTTACATAGGGCTTCACTGGTGTAACAAAGGGCAGAATTTGGACCTTAGTTCTCACCGGCTCACTGCTATCTCAGAGTCCCTTGGACCATGAAGTGTAGATTCCTGTTACAGGATTGTTATTGTACACAAAATAAATAACAGACAATTATTAAAATCAATGAATGAAAAGTTTGTATTTTATTTTATTGTGTAGACCTTCAGACTTGAATAATTCAACACTACATAAAATGTTCCAGTACTTGTGGTTTGGGGGTCAGCTTTTGGAACACTTTGCCAACCTTGTAATGGCCTGTCATTAACAAGCATGCCCTAATGTGACCTTCCACTTCAGCAACCTCTCTGAAAAGGTCTTTTTTTTTCACACACACCCCCCTTTGCAGCAGGGGATGAAGGCTAGGTTATCCACAAAGAGCAGGTGTTACAGCGTTGCTCCCTGTGGAGGCTAGTTCAGTACCCAGACGTCATTAGTACTGAGATACAGTACATTGTAGTACAGTAAATGCGTCATATTACACTGGCTTCCTCGGCACTCTAGTGCATCCTGCAATGTATCATTGTGGGTTGCTGTCAGCAAAGGTTGTTTGAAAGGGAGGGACTAGTCACCATAGGTAGTAACAACAGAGAACTACAGGGAAGAATGAAAGTCAGTTATTTTTCCCTTTACAGACTCCCTATGTCCCCCTCACAGGTTCAATCCTTAAATATTCCAACTATTTAATGTCAAACTCAGGCCTGGTTTAAGTGGAGGTAGCTCCCATGGAAATCCCTGGGCCAAAGTCAGCAGTGATGTAAATGGTAGCACAGGTGGTAAAGTAATACAATCTACATTGACTTGGAGCCAAATTCTGTCGGTGTAAACTGGTGTAGCTCCACTGAAGTCAATGGAGGTCTGCTAGTTTACACCAGTGGAGAATGTGGCCATTATTTTCCTTTGCCCTGCACCTTGGATAGTCGTTTCCACCAGTGCAAAGGAGCTGTATAATGCTATTCTGATTTGGTGGCATTTTACACTCATGTTGCACTCACTTTGCACTGATGTATATGAGTTTGCAAGGTGCAAGGTGCAGGGCAACAGAGTCATGTCCTTGATGCTCAGAGGATGTGCAAGCAGGTGGCAGGAAGTAGTGTAGCCAGAAAAGCAATTAACAGGAGTGTGCAAAATGGAAGAGGGGGGCTGCTTTGTCTTGCACACTAGTTACAAACTTTTCCCCCCTCCCTAGTATGTAAATTACACATATTTTGCATACCCCTTGAATGCCACATCAGTTCAAGTTGCACTTGACATGCCACACTTTTTATGTCACCAATAAATTAGAACCTTCAGGCCCGATTCTCCACTGCCTTGTGTGGTCATTCACACCAGTGAAAAGTCTGCGTAAAACACAATCACTGGTGTAAGTGAGTGGAGGAGTCTGATTTGGTAGTGTTTTACACCAACTTTGCACAGGGTAATAAGACCCCCATCCTCAAAGATATTTAGGCTCCTAGCTCCCATTGAAATTAATGGATGTTAGGCGTCGAAATACCTTTGAGGATCTGTGATTCAGCGACTGCACAAAGTGCAAGGCGGTGGATAATTCAACTCTTCATATTTATGTAGTAAACCCCTTCCAATGTTAAGCTGTTATTAAAGCAAAATAGAAAGTAATTTCACCAAGCCCTGATATACAGAAACCCACTCTTCAGCAAAATGGAGGACACTAGCACGTGATGCCCAGTTTTAATTGAATAATCAAGGGCCAGCTTCTGCTCTCAGTTACACTGACATGAGCAACTCAGAGTTACTGTGGATTTTCACCCAAGTAACTAGGCACAGAATCTGGAGTTACTCCATGTGATGGGGTATAAACCACACATAGGTGAAAAAAAGGGCTAACAGGAGTCTGTGAGCACAATTAACTCACCTGGCTGCACCTGGAGAGTGTGTCAGGCTCCAGTTGTTATCAGACCCAGCTGGATCTTCTTCATACTGGAGGGAAAGGAAAGTTATGGGGGGAGGGCATGAATGGAGAGGATTAAGGAAGGCTGTGCTTCTTTCATTGGGGAAAAGGAGCTGGGTAAAGCTGTAGAAGAGGAACTAGTCTCTCCTGGTGAACAAACACAAGGTTCTAGAAAGGTGACCAGATGTCCCGATTTTATAGGGACAGTCCCGATTTTTGGGTCTTGTTCTCATATAGGCTCCTATTACCCCCCACCCCCATCCTGATTTTTCACACTTGCTGTCTGGTCACCCTAGTGGTCCTGAGGGTGGGTGTTCTGGAACAGGGGAGAATCCAGCAGGGCTAAAAGTTGAAGTAAGTCTGGATGGGTAGAGGTTGCTTTAGTTGGGTTTGTTTTGTGTGGATTTTTCTGTGTTGTGCTAGAGGATGCCAGGGAATGTGCTATGCTGAAGAACTACAGAGGAGCCCAGAATGGGTGGAAGATGCTGTGTTGATAAGTTAAGGGCACTGATTTATTTTTATGGGGCATGTATACCCTGGAAGGGGTGAGACTTTAAAGTGACCTGGCTGGAGGACTAAGCCATGAGAATCATAGAATATCAGGGTTAGAAGGGACCTCAGGAGGTCATCTAGTCTAACCTGCTGCTCAAAGCAGGACCAATCCCCAATTAAATCATCCAACAGATTTTTGCCCCATATCCCTAAATGCCCCCCTCAAGGATTGAGCTTATAACCCTGGGTTTAGTAGGTAAATGCTCAAACCACTGAGCTATCCCTCCTCAACAGAGGGCTGGAGTGGCTGTCATCAGTGGGTGTCAGATGAAGAGATCCTGCTACATGAGGAACCTTCTGGCTGGTGAGTCACTGTTCTGTATTCCCATTTACATCAGTGGAACTGGGAGCAGAATCTGGCTCTTTGTTGAGAAGACAATTCATAGCTTATACAACAAGAGATGTTTGGATTGCATACTAAGATGTGTGTCTGGAAACCAGGTTACTGGGCATATCTGAACTGATTTAGCCATCCCTTGGGAATCACTGTGTGAAATCCTCGATGGTGGTTGAGCTGGGGGGAGGTGTATGCACACATGTGTGCACAGGGTCTGAGAGGGGTTTCCTATTCCTTAGCAAATTCTTTGCAGGGGGAAGATAGGAAAAGAAGATTGCAAGGCTGGTAATATGAATTGAAAATCATGACTGCTTTATTTTAATAAAAAATATACATTCAAGTTGGCCTTCATGCTTCCACTGCCATTTTAGAGACCCAGCCTTTGATTTCTGTTCTGGTCCTTTGCTTTCAGGGCTAAGAGCAGCTCAGGGTGTTCTAGAGGTTTCAGTCTGATACTCAGCAGTGACCCTTCTGATTGAATAAAGGGGCAGGATGGGTAGGTCCCAAAGGGAGCCCAGCCCATCTCGTCTGGATAGCGTTGGGAGAAGGGGGGAGAAATGAAGAGACTGTTAGGGCTTTATTGAGGTCATAGGACTAGCTCCTGGATTTAAAAAGGTAAATGACACACAGCCCAGTGCTGCAGTGAGTCATGATTCAAAAACATATTTGCTGGAAAGAGACAGTATTTTTTAAACATGTGGCTCTCAGTGAAACCACACTTATGAAAATTTCAAACAATGTATGTTTTGTGGCTGTTGGGACCGACTGCAGTGCTCCTCAAGGAGGCTTAAATCTTTTGGTATGAATGCAGAAGCCCTCTCTCTGCTTTGCTGAATAGAGGGACCTCCAAAAAAGCCTGAATGTGAAAAGAATAGTAACAGCTGAAAATTCCAGGCAGCGGGTTCGAGTTTTCCAAGACCTGTTTGCTTTGGCCTGCCTCTGCCATTCCTTTCTTTCTTTAGAAGTGTGAAACTGGTTGGTGGCTGGTGTTTGTTCTGTGGTCTGTGCTAACTGTTCCATCTGTGTAAACTCCCAGGCTGGCAAAACACAGTTTAACAACACTTTCCCTTCAGCTGGCTCGAAGGAAAATGAAGGTCCTGTTAGGTGGGACTTTCAGAAACCCTACATGGAGTTTGAACACAGAGCAGGCAGGCCAGCTGTAGCCCAGATAACTATACCAATGGGAGATGCTCCCTTGTTGGTGTAGTAGCATCTTCAGTGAAGTGCTACAGCTACACTGGTGCAGCTGTGCTGTGGCAGTATTTTAAGTGTAGACCTGGCCTTAGGCTTTTTGTAAATTCTACTAGTCACCTAAATACCTTTATAAATCTGGCCCCTGGTCTCACTCTAGGTCTGGATGGCCAATTCAGTTCTGGAGTAAGTGTGATCCCTCTTCTGGCCTGCCAGATTGGCTGTGACCTCGGTCCAATTCCAGCTCTGGATTGCCAGATTAGTACTGACCTGGCAATCCAGAACCCGAATCCATACCAATATGGGCATTTTGTGGGTCTGGATTGCCAAGCTCTGACAAGTTCTCATTCTAACTCTGGAGTGCTGGGTGATCTGTGCACCATGGTCAGAGACCTGTTGTGGAGTACAGGCTAACTGGTTCCATCCCTGGATCACAGGTTGGCTTTGACACAAGTCTGACTATTGCCCTGGACTGATGGGTCAGTTCTGCCAGAGGTTTGAATCTGGGTGGTGGATTGACTCTGACCCATGTATGGTTGCAGCTCTAGATTGCCAGGTCAGCTCTGATCTAGAGCAGAGTTTGACTGAGTTCTTCTCTTAAAAATTCTAGGGCTAGCTTTGACTGTTTTAGAACTTTTTCTCAGGCTGTCATTTATACAGCAATGGTGACTGAAATGCTTCTTTGCCTCCCCTTTTCACACTCTACTTCTGGCCCATAGTGATCTTTTCCCTTTCTAGCATTCACTGGCTTTGCTTACAGTATGTTGTGTAGTGCCCTCACATATAGCTACATTCTCTGTTTTTGGTTTTTTGGTTTTTAATTGTGTACTTAGAGGGTATACTTTCAAAGCTATGTATGGATTTGAGCTGCATTATGCCTGATTCCCAAATACAGAAGCTGTGCTGTTAATACCCAAGTAACACTTTGAAAATGTATTGTAAAATTTAGGGTCTGCTAATGTCACAGTAAGAGAAAGATATATCTGCTCTGGGAAGCCAAGTGCTGCTCAGGAAGCAGCACTCATCGGATGCTGCTAAAACAATGTTCATGAACATTTAAATTCCTAACAGCTGTTGAGTTCTATCATGTTTGCTTTTTAGTACAGCTGGTCCGAAAATACCTATTTTTTTTATTTTTGAGACCTAATTTTTTTTTAAACAAACCTGAAACTAAAAACTGAAATTTTTACTTTCAAAACTCTTTTTAAAGCAAAATGTTTTGAAACCCCAATTTTATATATTTATTTTAACACTTTGAGTGATTTTTGGTTTCCAGTTTGTTAAACTGGAAAACTTTGACCAACTTTCATTTTGCTCAACAAGTCCATGTTGGCTAGAAAACAAGGAGATTGATTTGTGTGAAATCCACCTAGAAAAAGATAGCATGGAGGCTGGGGAGAGGGTTTGCTCACACTTACCCCCTTCCCACCCGCAGTGGTAGATGTTTATTATGTAATGGAATGTCCATTCGTAATGAAGACGCCTTATATTGTTGTGTGCCCTAGCACACGAGCTCCTACCTGCTAGCACCCTTCAACCAAAGAGAAGTCAATTATTCATTAGCCTAATGTCAAATATTTGCATCAATCCAGCTATTAGAAATGTCTTCTCATTTTAAAGTTATACTGTAACAAAGTCTGAATGTGGGCAGATAACTACATGCATGCATTCTCTTATGGTGACATAGAGCAGATGCCTATTCCAGTGGTTCCCAAACTTGTTCCGCCACTTGTGCAGGGAAAGCCCCTGGCGGGCCGGGCCGGTTTACCTGCCGCGTCCGCAGGTTCGGCCGATCGCGTTTCCCAGTGTCCGCAGTTCGCTGCTCCAGGCCAATAGGAGCTGCTGGATGCGGCGGCCAGTACGTCCCTCGGCCCACGCCGCTTCCAGCAGCTGCCATTGGCCTGGAGCAGTGAACTGCGGCTACTGGGAGACGCGATCGGCCGAACCTGCGGACGCGGCAGGTAAACAAACCGGCCCGGCCCGCCAGGGGCTTTCCCTGCACAAGTGGTGGAACAAGTTTGGGAACCACTGGCCTATTCGAATAACTACTCCTAACTGAGGCCTGGTCTAAACTACAGAGTTAGGTCGACATAAGCTGCCTTATGTTGACCTAACTATGTGAGTGTCAGCACTATAGGCTTGCTCCCACTGATGTAAGTGCCCTACTACACCGACATAAGAACTCCACTTCCAGGAGAGGCATACGGCTTATGTCGGTGTAGTTAGGGCGATGCAGTGTCTACACTTGCATCAGCTGTGAAACTGAGAAGAAAGGCTGGTAGGTTCCCTGCTGTGAAGTCTGTGCCCCGCTCACAGATGGGGCTGTCCTCCTGGGGCAGAGGCAGGGGGCTCCAGCTGTGAGTCCTGCGTGACTGTCAGTGCCCCATAATGCCCCATTTTAGTCAGTGCAAGTGATCCTGGTGAGCAGGGCCGGCTCCAGCTTTTTTGCTGCCCCAAGCGGCGAAGCGGAGGGAAAAAAATAATGATAAATAAAGCCAATCGGCGGCACTTCGGCGGCAGCTTAATCGCGCCACTTCGTTCTTCAGCGGCAGTTTGGCGGCGGGTCCTTCGCTCCCTCTCTTCCTCTTAGGCAGCACTTCGGTGGGAGCTCAAAGAGGAAGAGAGGGATTGAGGGACCCACCGCCGAAGACCCAGACATGCCACCCCTTTCCATTGGCCGCCCCAAGCACCATCTTCCTTCGCTGGTCCCTGGAGCCGGCCCTGCTGGTGAGGACATGCTCCACTGGTAGAACGAGGCTAGTGTGGATAACAGCTGATTTAATTACTGTGGTAGCTGTAGGGCAACCTAAATTAAGTTGACCTAACTTTGTAGTGTATAAAAAGTCATTGCAGGACTGAGCCTCAGGGAATGAATGCACGTGGATCCTGCACTAGTGCCGATATCCCATTAAAGTCATTTAGGGTTCCAGGTGGGTGCATGTTTCCACCTGAGCTCATAACTCTGCAGGATCAGGGACTCAATCATCACCTAGGCCCTGATCCTCCATTGAGCTCTGTGTGGGAGGATCTTTTTGCCTCTGCAGAGCTGAGCCAGTGAAGTTAATGTGACATTGAGCTGAGATTCTCACATGAATCCAGGATCTTGAGCTGTAAGAAACATCAAATATCATGACTCTCAATAAAATCACCAGAGTTGGCAACATTCAAATCTGAATGTTCAAAAATTGTGGTGAAGTGTCAAGCCTATCAATGTGCTTATAAGAACAGATAATCACGTCTTAAAGTTGTATACTAGAAAGTCAAGAATCCAGAACATACATTTTGATTCTCCTCCCCACACACATCCCTTGCAAATGTGTTCAGGTTGATTCTTGAGAAAACAATTCCAAAGTAGTCCTCAGGTTCTAGTGACCTATTTCAAACTTGAACCCAGACAAATGGGAGGGTTTTTTTAATGGTCACAATCAGGGCTGGCCCACAATATTTTGGCACCTGAGGCGAGGTGCTCAAATGATGCCCCCATACCCCCTCGCTTGGGCCAAAACTTTGAAAGGTCTCAATTCTGCCTTCTTCCTGTTCTACTCCTTTCATGGTACTGCTCTGCTACCTACCCCAATAAAGGAGAACTAACAACTTAAAATGCCTTGTTCAAAAATTTTAAGTAACATTTAACTTTCAAACACCTGAACAGCAAATGTAACTTTTCTTGTCTGCATAGTAAAAACTGGCATTTTTATCTGTTTGAATAATCAAAGTGGTGCTTTGTGTACCTTCTTGGTTGCAAAGATTTGAACTGCTTCATGAAGGTCCACAGTCTGGGCCAGCTCATGCTCTATTGAGGTGGTTGCAAGGCCGACCAGCCTCTCCTGTGTCATTGTGGAGCGTAGATGTGTTTTTATTAACTTAAATAAAATAAATTAATGGAGATATCCTATCTCCTAGAACTGGAAGGGACCTTGAGAGGTCATTGAGTCCAGCCTGCTGCCTTCACTAGCAGGACCAAGTACTGATTTTGCCCTAGATCCCTAAGTGGCCCCCTCAAGGATTGAGCTCACAACTCTGTGTTTAGCAGGCCAGTGCTCAAACCACTGAGCTATCCCTCCCCCCGTACATGTCTCTCCTGATGGATTCTGAACCACAGCCATGGGCGGGGTGAACTGGCCACTTTCTCACACTTGTGTACAAATGCAGTCATAGGATGGGAGAACCTCACAAGCTACAAATCAGCTGATTGGGGTTGTGCCTGCCAGACACTCCTGAGCGTACAATAAAACCCAAATCTACAGCATTATGTAGTGGTTGACTATCTACTTCAGCATTCAGCAGAAGCTGATGAGACTGTCGAGATAATGCCCTGAGAAATCTAATTGGCCAATACGTAGGGGCATTAATTCCCTGCAAATACTAACTGAAAGTGCGTCACCCATTTAAACAAAATCAATAGTGTATTTATTTTATAGTTGTCTCATAATAGCAATAATGATCTCAGTAGAGGGTGTTTTGGGAGGACTAATGACCAGCGGGGGTTAATAGCCCTTAGCTGAACCTCAGGATGTCAACCCCTCAAATTCAGCCATTAATCCCCATGAAAAGCCCTGTGCCTTGATTGTTTACTGCTCAAGTCTAAAAGTAATTGGACCTATCAATGGCTTCTAATAAATTAGCACTAGTCTTCCGTCATCCCCAAACTGCCTTCCTTTGATGTAGCAACATGTAATTTTCACACAAGTTCATTTCCTCTCTGCTTTAGTATAGTTGCACAGTCTGTCTTCCATACTTGCAGGGGTTAATCCTAAGGGGAAAGTGCCAGTCCTCTTCCTCTGATAATAGCAGAGGGATAGCTGGCCTTCTATCTCTGGTTTAGATAAGCTGAGCTCTCTTGCAGCTCCCCCTTCTGTTTCAATCCACTTGAATAACAGCAATAGAAGCAAATGGTAAATGCCTGGCTTATCAGCTTGGAGACATGATTCTACTTGCTCATGTTGCTTTTCCATTGGGGCAGCTCCATTGCCTCTATGGAGCCTCTCTTGATTTGCTGCAGTGCTCACAGGAGCAGAATCAGGCCCAGTAAGCAGAGTTGGAAATAATATGGACCGAACATTAATAAAAGCAGCAGCATTTTCACAGCAATCCTAGTAATTGTTAATGAATTTGTTTTTGTTTTTAAGGCTTGACTGGGATTTTGAACTGACCAAGAAAAACTGGCACAAGGAATTAAGAATCTGAGCTTTTCATAACATACTATCTCAACATATTCCTTGTGTTGCCATTGGGATGTTTTAGCTGGGGCCAGACACTTATCAGACAAATATCTCTTAATACACAGACATCAGCTAGTCACTTGCTAAGCCCTGTAACAGAAGAGTAAACAAAACTCAATGCAAAATAAAACATCCTGCACAAGCAAAGAATCTATTTGATACTGTTTCCTAGCCCGACACAGCGTCTCCATTAAGGTTCCAATGACAGTAGATGGAAGACAGGAAGCAGGGAGGCCTCTAAGAAGGCTTCTTCAAGGCAGTGCTAAAGGTGCTTTTAGCTGCAATTACAAACTCAATTAGAAAGTCATTTTGGCACTAATGATACAACGAATGGCCGACGGTTAATGGGCTTGGCAGGCCGGCCAGCCAGTACTGAACACAGCCAAACAAAAAACAAATCAAAAGTTACAGGAGGTCAACAGTGTCAGTTCTGCTTTCTCATCTGGTGGGCACAAATGTGAAATATGGCCATTCAAAATGAGCAAACCCTCTCAGCCAAAGGCCTGTCCTTAGGATCCAACCAAAGATGGGTGCTGGGTCGAAAATTCAGCTCTAGATCACCATCTGGATTTTACATGCCTCGAAGTCTGGGGGTGTTCATATGTAGGGTTGTGGTTTGGCTCACCACAGTTTGAAATCTGGAACTGAAAGTTCTGTTTAGAGCTATCTCCAGGTATGAATGCATTTGCCTTCTGGGAGGTGAGGACGAGGGAAGCATATAGCATATTTTTAGTTATCTATGCCAGAGAGAAGCCAATATGTTAGCCTGCTGTCCGGCCCCTCCCCTCTCTGGATTTAAAAGCTGTGTTGATATGTGGTAGAAGCCCGGTAGTGTGTTTTGCCTACAAGTTGAGTCCCAGATTAGATTAGAAATTCTCTCCTCTGCTTAAGGAGAACCCCTGGGGATTCAGACTAAGTCATGTTGATGAGATAGGAAGAGGGGTGACTGGGTTCATTCAAAAGAAGGAAATCTCAAATTTCAATTGCATGCCTGGAGTCTCTTCCTTCAATGTACAGTACAAAAGCCTGTCACCAGGCTCACAGAACTAAGCTACTATATGCTTTTGTACCTTAACTCTCTAGTATCAGTTGAGACAGGAAACACCAAATCAAGCTGGATCTCTGTATGCACTGCATAATCTACATTAAAATGGTCTCCTGAAGCATAATGCTCAAATATTCTGAATGGGAGCATCATGACTGCAAATACAGAAAGGGGGAGATAATATAGTGGTTCTCAAACTTTTGTACTGGTGACCCCTTTCACATAGCAAGCCTCTGAGTGTGACCCCCCCCTTATAAATTAAAAACACTTTTACATATATTTAACACCATTATAAATGCTGGATGCAAAGCAGAGTTTGGGGTGGAGGCTGACAACTTGTGACCCCCCCCATGTAATAACCTCGTGACCCCCTGAGGGGTCCCGACCCCCAGTTTGAGAATCCCTGAGATAATATGCTTTATTATAATCTAGCACGGTTTTGTTTACTTCTTACCAGGACTTTCCTTGGCTTTTCCAATATTGCTGGTGAAACACTATTACACAGCAGCCCTTTTTGCTGGCAAAATGAAAGCTTCAGGATTTCACTTCATTTCCAATGTAAAATACCCAGGGCCAGATCAAAATCAATTACTCTGTTGTAAATCCAGAGTAATTCCACTGAATATGATAAACGCACTTTTCTTTTATTATGAGCCAGAGGTGCTAGTATAATTTTTCTATTACACTTGTGCTTGGACACACATTAAAAAGACAACACTTGCTCTAAAGAGCTTCATCTTTACACTTTAAACATCTTTAGTGGCTTCAGTCTCAGGTTCTCAAAGGGCATTGTAAATATGAATTAACACTTGTATTGCACAACACGCCCATGAGGTAGGTGGGTATTTTACTTATGGGGAAACTGAGGCACAAAAATGGACTGCCTTACTCCATGATATGTTCAGTGTCAGAGTTGTATATAGCATGTAGATATGCTAGCTAGAAGTGCTGTGCTCTCAGACCGTGCTCTCCTTCATCAGCACGGGGCAGCCTGCATTCTGGAACTCTAGCGCCATGTGACCAAAGACACAGCCTTTACATGTAAAGGCTTAGAATAGGGTTGCTAACTCTGAGGTATAAAAGCCCTGAATGTGGATAATAAAACACCTTCCTTCCTCTTAGAGCATGTGACCCTGAATTTTTCATAACATGCTTGGCCTGTCTCCAGAGAGACTGCTGTAAAATGTGTGTGCTGATCCCATCTCCAGCTCACTCGTGCTAATTAAACACCTTTGGTTCATCCCTCTTTTTAAAAAATAAAATAAAAAAAAATTGGCTGGTTCCAAGAGGATATTATTTTTAGCTCCAGAGAGTTAAAGGGGAAGGGAATTGTGCCAGATTCAGGTTGTTAGGAGATGGGGATAGAGGAAGAAACTCAGAGGGGGATCTGTAATGATTAAAATTCCATTTAATAATAAGACGGAGCCCCAGTGCATGGGCCTGGCCTAAATTAAGCGCCTGAGTTGGGAGCTCTTTCCAAAACTCCTCTCTAGATGATTTAATTAGGTGACAGCTATTTCCGGACCCACACGGCTCCACTCGACAATCAATAAAGGTTCAAGAATTTACCCTAGAATCTGATGAAGAAAACAAAGATATTCAGCATGAGACAAAGTGGCGCGGTGCAGGACTGGACCAGCTAAGCACTCAGCTGGCATGCTTTCTGCTTAGCAGCCTGACCCACGCCCAGCCATTGTAATAAATGGTGTACTAGCACAATCCCGATTAGGAGGCCAGGAGGTTAATCTCCAGGTCTCTGTCTGATAAAGTCCATATCCAGACACCATACTCTGCGGTCTATTGATAATCTCAGGGCTTGCCATTATTTAGTGTCGGCGCTGGATTGAGGTGTACAGTCTGGGCCTGGCTCAAGCCATGCAATCAATCTAAGTCAGTTTTGCTCTTTTCTTATTCTGCTTCTCTCCACTGGCCCCTCCTCCCTCTCTGTTCCGGTGATTAAAGATGCAGGATCCCTAGCTGTTTACTGACAGTGCCGAACGTTGTCTGAGGCAAGGCAAGTCTGTCATGTTAGGTAGTCTGGAGGAGAAAGGAGGGAGAACTCACTCCCACCAAGCGCTAAGCTCTTTAGTCTTAATTCACACAGAACAAAATGAGGCAGCTTAATTTTATGGCACAGCTTCTTATGGAGTTAATAGATCTGTCTACTTTTTTCCCCACAGGAGAAACCAAAACTTTGTGTTGCTGTGAGCCCCATAGCAATGGGTTCGGGGGGATGCAGCAACTTCATCTGAAATCCTCCTCTGGTTTTATTTTGGGTGTGATAGATGGTGTGGCCGGAGGTGCAGAGATTATAGCTACCTGGGACAGGAGTGAGTCAAAAACCTCGGGATCCCTCCCATCCCACTGCTTCCTCCCAACCCCCCAGATTCCATGATCCACTTCCCTGTCCTCACCCAGTTAGCTGTTTTTCCCCCTCCCCTTCCTCTATTAGCCTTTGGATAGAACGTTAAGTGGCTGCTGCTGTGTTAGGCTCTGTTGGAGCAGCTACCCTGGATCACAAGGATATGCTTTAAATCAACCCCGTTGCTGGAAAGTGGGCTTTCCAAGGGAGCTTCAGGGAGAGAGGGACCCTCCCCCACTGAATTTCAATGGGGGTAATGTGCTTAAATCCATTAGGTGCCTTTGAACACACCAGCAGGAGGCTAAAATTAAGAATCCTTTAATATTTGGGTGCCCATCTTCAGATATGTAGGGCTTGTTTTTTGTTTTTTCCCCAGAGGTGCTGAGGGGCCACAACTCCAATTTAGGCCCTTAAAATCAGTGGACACTTTGAAAATGTTGGTTTAACTAAATAACCAGCTGATCAATAACACCCATGTAAAGATCACTTGCTTGTTACATAACTAACCATTAACTGTGGTTGCCAAAAATCCTTGTTTATTACAAGGCAGCATTATAGAGTGGTTTGAGCATGTGGCCAGGAGTTCTCAGTTCTACAGCTGGCTCTACTACTGATTTATTAAGTGACCTTGACCAAGTCATCTTGATCCATCAAGGTACTAAGCCACTCCCACTAACTTCAATGGAGATTTGAGTGGTCAGCACTTCACAGCAGGATTGAACTCATGTGTGCTACAGACTCCTTTCTTTGTCCATCAAAGCAGGAAGATTGATCTTTATTATTGTTTGTAACGAACTTGAAATCCTCAAAAGTGTATATTCTTATTAAATATATAATAATGATTTGACTAAATCTGATGGGAACCATCTAGTTATCACACTGCTAATTAAATATCACTTGAGTGTTTTAAAAATACTTACTGAGGTTTTACAGTGATATAAAATGTGGATCCATTATTGGATACTTGTTAATCCTCAAATTGCATTTAGCAGTGGGTAAGTAGTTAATATTTAACAAAGATTTATTAACTAAATTATAATCAGGTCTATTAGAGGGTAGAAGAATTCACTGGAAGTAGCAAATGTCTAATTGCTGGACATTTTAAAATTGGACTGGCCAAAGCAAGATAACACAGGGCTCATTCCTTCTCGCATTAAATTCAGTAGCACTTTTGCCACTGACTTCATTGGAACAGTCTTGTTACGTGCCATAGTTTAGGAAACCATTCTGTGCTGGCAGCAGGATAAGCTAGATCGGGTTTCTCAAACTTCATTGCACTGCAACCCGCTTCTGATCACAAAAATTAATACACAACCTGGGGAAGAGGGATCGAACCCTGAGCCCCACTGCCCTGGCAGGGACCGAAGCCCAAGCACTGCCGCCCTGGAGGGGGGCCAAAGCTTGAGGGCTTCAGCACTGAGGAGGGAGGGGCTGTAAGCTGAGCCCTGCTGCCCAAAGCTGAAGCCCTTAGGCATCGGCCTCAGCCCTGGGCAATGGGGCTCAGACTCTGGCTTGAGCCTTGGGCCTCAGTAAGTCTAACGCCCTGGAGACCCGTCTAAAATGGGGTCGTGACCCACTTTGGGGTCCCAACCCACAGTTTGAGAACCACTGGAAGGGAGCTTTCGGATCTATGCTACTGTGGAATTAAGCTGCTCTTATTTGAATTACTCAGGGTGACATTTTTAAAGAGGTCATAACCTACCCTCCAATGTTGTGGGTCCAAAACTGTTGTGGTAATTGATGGGTACAAATGCTACAGTAGCATTTAGAGAGAGAAGGTGGGTGAGGTAATATCTCCTGTTGGTGAGAGAGATGAGCTTTTGAGATACCCAGAACTTTTCACCAACAGAAGTTGGTCCAATAAAAGATACTGCCTCAGCCATCTGGTACCTCTAACAGCCTGGGACCGACATGGCTACAACAACACTGGATACACCAGCAGCATTTAGACATTTAAATACCTGATTTGCAGTCACAGTGAAGTAGTTAGAAATCTAGGCCCTGATCTTACAGTGATGTCCTCAGAAGCAAACCAATGGCATTTGTGCTACTATGAATTATGCTTACAATTAAAATTGGGTGCAAAGTTAGGGGTCAGTTTAAAAAAAAAATCAAGTCCTTCATCTGCTGGGTGTTTTTTACTCAAACTCATTAGAAATATTTTTAATGCTTTTAATAAACTCGTCCACAAGGGAAACATGGAGGTCTTGTATCTATACAACTAAGATTTTAAAATGCTATTTGGAGCAGTTGCTAAGTCTGAGAGTCAAAGGTGGAAAACCCCAGCACTGAGGCCGTGTTTAATACTCTGCTATGTACTTTAAAATCGCTGCCAGAAAAAGGGTGGGAAGACAAGGAGAGGAAGGGGGGGAGAGAGAAAAAAAGAGCTCAGCTCTCACTTACCTGACTTACAGCTTCATTCCACTGTGTTCACCACATGCATCCAAGTGCAGGGTTTCCCCTGGTGCTGCCAATCTGGAGAGCTAAATATGAAGACATGAGGAGAAAAAAATCCCCAATGAATCCTGCCCATTAATTGCTGGGATTTTTTATTTGGTTTCTGTCTAGCACGATATCTTCCATCTGAGAAAGTCATTAATGTGGGGAAGACGGGCACTGAATAAGCATTTAACTGGAAATGGGACATGTTTGCTTTCTTTGGAAAGTGAAGGGCTGGAAGAAATAAAATTTGACAAAAGGGTGAAACTGCAAAAATAGAGCACGTGTTCCTCACCATAAAACCTTCTTCAAGGATTTTCATGCATACATACCCCATACATCTAACAGCTGCCTCGAAATACCACAATTGGGGCATAATGTTACATGTGCCTGGCCTCTGAGAATTTTCCATATGCTTTTATCATATTGTTTATACTGCTAAATTTGGATTTCATGTAAAGTTAAGCCTAACAGAAGTTGAACTATACTGCCTATAGAGCCCCAGACTTAGGTGATGTGCAATCTTCTCAATACAGCTCTCCCAAGCACCTCTTCAACCCTTTCAGTGCTATTGCAACATATTTCTGGCAGTAGCCCTTTGTCTAGCCCTGGGTGAGTACTGTGGGGAAAAACTGTCCCTTGCAAACTCATGTTCATATTCAAGTGAAACATGGTCTATGCTCGTGCCCCTTTTTCATCATCGCTTTCTGCAACCATTTGGGCTAACCAAGTTTCACTGCTGTGGGAGCTGATGATAACAAACATTAAAGCTATGCACGCACACAATATAGTTTGTACTGGTTTTTGACCTTAGCCACAGCCCCTGAGAAAGGGATGGTATGGAAGCTGCAGCCACCGAGGAATGGCCATGGATGGCATTTTGCTTCATACACCCTTTGGAGGGCCAGTTCCTCCCCTACTTCTTCCTTTCCATGTGGGGCAGGAATTTACCTCTGAGTACAGGGGTGGACCCAAGACTCCAACCACTCCCTTCCCACCGTCTTCTGTGTGCCTGTGCCTAACATTGAGGTTACCTACACCAAATGTAAGGGAGCTTCTTACTCCTTGTGTAAGTCTGTAGCCCCTGCCAGAATCTAACCCTTTGGGTCAAACGATGAGAGAAAACAAAATGTAAACTCTGCACCCAATCAAGAAATGAGTTGCCTAATTTTTGCAAGAAGATGGTCCAAAGAAAAGGTATAAAACTCTCTAAAACTCCTTTATCCTGTTTATCTGCTCCTTCTCCCTGAGAGATCCAAAGCCCCGTGGCTTTCTTCCAGTCCTCTTCTGGATTACAAGAACACTATCCAATCACAGAACAGAAATTATACCATGTGATTTTCAGCCAGTTGCTACCAGGACAGACTGAATTTTGATTTTTTAATTTTAAATCCACACAGTGAACTGTTCATGATCAACCTTTAAAAAAAAAAAATCAGTGAATTTGAATAACTGATGCATTTGAGGAAAGTGCAATCAGCCAGTGGAACATTCTGCAAACAAACAAGAGACTTAATTAATTGATTAAATTATTTGTGGCAAATGTCTCACTCGGCTGTGCTCCTGTATTCATTCCTGCAGTGGGCCCCTACACAGCTCTGGCAGTATACATTAAGCCTGACCTGCAATATTCTTTGCTTTTTCAATCAAAGTTCTTTCTTTATGCAAGACACTCTGCTCAGTTTACATATTTTTTTTTATTGGTAGGCAAACGATCATTCGGGAGTAGGCTGAGACTATATAAATCTTATTTTCACTTGCAAACAAAGTAGGGTCTTCAGCGGCAATAGGCTAATGCATTTAACCCTGTGCATCACCTAGTTTCTCCAACCCACCCTCCACCACCCAATATGTTTTTCAGTTAGGTGTTTTCAGCACTATTGGCTGTTAGTTTCTATTTCCTGCCTGCTTTGAAAGTACTAGTAACATCCTGATCTACTAAGCTTAGCCTGTTGAGAGCCAGATACACAGGGAGAGTCTTGGGGGAAAATAAGAAATGGGAATGTCTCTCTGAACAAGAATAGTATTAAATGTTGGTACTCACTGAGTCAAAGCCTACTTTCCCCAGAATTTGTCAAGGTAATCGCTATGGATCTCCTCAAACTGCCTCTCAGGCCGGAAGGTACCTGCCGCTCTACTCACCAAGCTGATTGTATTGGCCAAGGTAGTCATCAAATTGAAATTGTTTTCTATTATTTCAGTACTTTACAATTCAACTAAAAGCTCATCAGAAGGGAGAAAGGAAGAGAGCATGTCCTATTATTCTGCACTCCCTTACATTGCAGCTAGATCCTCTCTGTTTTAAATTTGCTCCAGAAAATCTTGTTCAATTGCTGGAAAGCATCAGGACCCATATTTGGCCATTCCACGTGCCCCGCTTCTCCACTTGCAATCCAGCTGAAGGGAGAGGCTCGATAGGGCTTTCTGGAGCTCTCTCATGCCTGCCTGCAGCAGCTGTCAGTTGTAATCCTCACCATGCAAGTGCCTGGCCAGTTCAGCAATTCACTTATTATGCAAACCATTCCCAGGGCCTGATCCTGAGGTCTTTATTCATTCCTCACTCTGAGTTTTATAGGAGTTTTGCCTGAGTGAGAACTTCAGGATTTAATCTATAGACTGTGATGGGTTTCACACTGTGGGTGTATGCACAGTGGGGTAGGGCGAGACTAAATTGCACAGAGAAAAAAGATAGGAAAAAAGTCTTGATTAGAAAAAAAAAAAACATGCCAGGACCACTGCCCTCATCTCCTTTGTGCAGGGGGCAGTAGAGATACTGCTGTAAAAGCAAGCAGCACATCAACATCTGTTGTGCCCTGCTGGAAGGGAAGCTGATTCTGAGTTCTCTCTAGTGTATAGGAGATAAACAAGAAGGAGAACTCAGGAACTTAATGTCAAATCAAGAACATGTTCAGTTCAAATATGCACCTTGCATCTGTCCTGTATACTTCCCACTTACCTCTCCACTTGCACTTTTGAGCTAGGAAGGGAACAATAACTCCCTCCTGGAATGCACAGGGTTGGTTTGATTTGGTTCACTGAGCTGCTGAGCCTCAAAGTGTGAATTATGGGCAGTTTTGTGTAAACCACTTCAGGTGAAGAAGGAGGCGGTTGTGATTGATGCCAAGAACTTACTGAGCTGAGGTGAAAACTGTTTGCATAACTCAATGTGGTGTGACATATCAGCCCTTCCTGTTAGAAGGTGCTAGCTAGTACAACTCCAGCAGAAGGGCTGTTCTTTCATAGTGTTGACCTACGCTCTGAAAGTTTCATCTTCACCTACAATGTTTTGCCCTGAATTTTTATTACATCCTCCTACCCAGGCCTCTCTCCTCCAGCATGGAATGCAAAATGTTGGCAAAAGGCCAAATCCATCCCAGTGAATTGACCTCGACTCTAGTAAATGATTCTGCAATACAGACCTGGCTACACACAACAGTCGGATCTTTGACAGTGGCTGTCCTGGGCCATCATTCTACAGCGATTTATGCACATGCTTAACTTAAGCTCATGAGTGGTCCCATTGGGTTTCAGGGCTACATTCATACTTCTTTGCTCTACTTGTTTAGTCATCACCAGCAATGAATACAGGCAGAGGTAGGTCAGTCTTCAGATGGATTTGGGTCTACAACCTGGTCCTGACTCTTGCAGTAGGAATCACCCCATGGGAATGGCTCTAACAAAGCTTGGAGGAAAGACATCACATGCAGACACTGAACCTGCCCTTTCCAACTCTGAAACCTGAAGAGACAATAATTAAAAAGCCATGTATTTGTGTTGTATCAGCATAACAGCAAAAGCTGACACTGTGTCTTTGAATACCCAGAACAAGGGGCAAAAGATATACATGCAAAGTAGGAATGGCTCAAAGGGACAGATGTCTGAGGCACATCAGCCTTCAAACGGATGTTTTGGGAGAAAACCTTGCATTTGGGAACAAACAACTCTATAGCAAGAAAACACAAACTGAAGTGCAGAGCATTCAAGTCAGGAATACAAAAGGTTAAAAGACAATACAAGAGGTTACTTACAGATGTTATTGAGAATAAAGATAACTCTTAACCAGAATGCCTGCTGTACTGATGTTCAACAACTGCCTTAGAAATCTAATGCAGTAGGTACATACTAAAATCTCCATTTGCAGACTTCTATTAACTAAAGTGATCAACAAGCCTTTTAACATTCTTTAAAGCTGAGTGTAAGCCATGAAATTCAGATAGCAAATCAGAGCAAGGCCTCAAATTCCCCAGATTTCCAGGGGTTCCTCTTTGGATCCATCCTGTAGAGATGCACCTGTGTGGTAAGGTTTGGATCTAGATCAAAATCTGAAATGTCCTAGAGTTCAATAGGGTTCTGATTTACTCTTCTAGTTTGGGCATATCTCCAAAAATTCATTACAGGTGGAAATGATTGTGTTTGTCTTATACAAAAATACTGCCTCTGATGTGACTAAAGCTTTGCTTCCTCAAACTCTGTTTAAACTGTTAGTGACATTAGCTTCGCTTTCATAAGACATATGCTCAGCTGTTTCCATAATTCAATGAACAGGTGTGAATGACATACTTCTACCAACTCTTCAGTATTAGCTGTGAGAAATTTCCAGTTTGGGGATTCACCAGCATGGGTATAGACAGGCACATGGAAATAGTTCTGATGGCAATTGACAGGTTTTGGGTCTTCATGAGGGCTGTTAATAAAGCACTGCTTCATGTCTTCATCTGACTGCACCTATTAAACATTACTAATATTATTGCTATTAATATCATTTATATAATACCCAAAAGGGCTAGGAGCTTAAGAGATGTAGGAAGAGAGGACCGTATCTGGATAGTTTGCAGTTTAAATAAACATACAGATTGCCTTCCTTGGGTGTTTTGGTTTTTACCCTTTATGATTTATTTTTATATAATAAACATATGCATTCTATAACATCCCAGAGTCACCCAAGCTGGTGCACAGATATGTAAGGCTGCAGCTCTCTGGGAGCTCTGAGCCTAGTGAAAGATTGAATGTGAGTCTGTCACTGCCCATCTTTGGGATTTATGTCCAAGGAAGGCAGCTTTGATTTAAGGTACATCCTTTGGCTCTACCCTGCGTGCATGTAATGGTTACAGAAGAGGGTCCCTAGTGGTGATTATGGGTATGCTACAGGGTGCTGGAGTGGGGCCTCCTAGTCTCCCACACATTTGTGGAAAGCTTCTCGAATAGCATTGCTCAGTGCTCCTCCCTAGAGCACCCACTAGAAATGAGACCCTTCTCATCCACGTTCTCTGTTAGTTACTTGGAATCTGGAATTCCTCAGTGCTTTACTATCAAATACTCTATATAGGCGACAGTGGGTTTCCCTTCTTGCTTTCCTTTCTTCACAGGATGCTACAATACGAATGCTGCTGTTTATCATCTCTTGTATGCACTTCCAACAGCCTCAGTCTTGAGACTGTCCCCTCTATGCAGCATTAACCAGTGGTTCACATTCTTGAGACACAGACTATGATACCAATACAAAACACATTCTTAACGTGACTCTTAAAATTCTCTTATTACACACATGATCTTGTATAGACAGTTTTCTGAGCACAAGATCTTGCCTTTGAGAATATAATTGGAAAACTAAAAAGCTCTTCAGGAGCCTGCTTGACTATCTTGTGATGTTAGTACAACTCTACATGAGAAAAGAAATGTCTGGTGTCTTTTTTGTTTTGTTTAAACATAGCAAGAAGATCATGGTGGTTTTCTGTTGGCAGTTGCTCCACAAATGACAGGTGAGCAGAATGATTAGTACATAGTTACATTTATACTGTTCAATGAGCATGTATGCCACTCAGAAATCTGTTTCTATCTAAAACATTTCTATAATGACAGTAGTTATTTTTAGGAAGGTGATAAATCCACTAACAAAATCAAGCAGAAAAGGGAAACAGAACTATTCACTGATTCAGGTAATTTGATTCATACCAGCATTGAGGAAAAAAGTCTGTTTCCAGCCAAGTTTAATTTGTGAAGTTAGAAATATAAATGTAAAGAATCTACTACAGCAATTAAAACCCATACTCTATCAGCATTATACCTCACCTTTGCTAAGACAGTTTGAGGCCAGTTCATATGAAAGACAAGATAAGGCACATATAAAAGACAAGATACGGCACATAAATAAGTAAAAATAAAGCATGCAATATTAGAATATTCATTCACATTCTTCTAGAAAGCTATTCTACAATAGCTATATTCACAAACTGTCAGGATATTTCTCCAATGTGCAATTCTTGACTTACTTCAATAATAAATTACTCTCCAAGGTGAATGTGTCCAAAAACATCCAGTTACGAGGCCTAATTCTATTCTCTTTTGAACTAATATAAATCTGGAGTATGATAACTCCACTGAAATTAATAGTTATATTGATGTAACAACAGTGTGAGATCAGAATCGGGCTCTGTGTAGGCTGACAAAATAATCAACATACAAATTGTTTTATAGAAAACTGAACTACCCCCCAGAAAGAAGAAAACAATCTGAAAAACAATCCAGCATAGCTAACATGTTAAAAGAACCTTTCCCTGATATGCAATGTGGAAACTCTGAATACATGAATGTATGAATGGCCAGACAAGAACTCCTCACACTAATAGGAGCTAGAGGTCACATCATAAGTTACTGGAAAAGTAATTTCCCCTAGATTTGCAATATGGTCTTGAATTTGACCTCTGATCTCTCAGTTGACTTCAAGTGGTCCGACTTCAGCTTCTCTTACACTATTAGGAGTTGAATGTCATACCTTGTCCTTCCACATTTCCAAGATCAAGTGTTATATCAAATTATAGCCCACTCTGTAAATCTACAGAAAATTACCTATTGAACAACATTGCTTCACCATAAACTCACAATTGTTTGTGATTTCAGAGTAATCTGTAGGCAAACCTCCAGTGGTTTTGTTTGTTGGGGCTTTATTAATTTACAGCAACGAAATAAATCAGTACAGTACAGTTCATTAATTTCAGAAAATATTGCATTTACCGGGTGTTGAAAAAGCTTGCTCTTCATATGATTGCCTCCACAAGTCGGGGTCTAATTAATGAAGATGGGCCTCAGTCATGATGTTCTGAATATGCATATTATCCAGGATGTTTAGACTCAAGGTTTTTGGACAGGTCCATTACAGAAATAGACTCCCGGTGCAAGGATCAGCACAAGGGGACTGATCCAAAGCTCACTGAAGTGCATCGGAGTCTTTTTATCAGTTTAATGAACATTGCATCGGGTCCTGGATTCGAATCCATCTTTTCCCAAAGTTCAAGGAGGATTCAGGCATAGGAGAGGCAAATCTGGGACTTTGTCTAGAGTGATAAAACTTCAGGCCCAAACTATCTCTATCGTCAGTTATAATGCATCATGACTTTTCAGTAATTTATTAATGAAGAAATTCTAGCCTCTTATCAGCGATCACCAATTTGGTGATATAATCTATAGTATAATTTCTCCAACAGATTTGTTGCTACACTTTAGGTATTTAAGCACTCTAGCTACAACTAGCAAATTTGAAATTTAGTTAATAATTCACTATAAACTACAGTCATTAGATGTGACAGAGAGATTTTCAGGGTGCGGCTCTAAAGAGGCCTTGAAGTCAATTGAGTTGCCTTTGCCTACACCAGGGCTGAATATGATCCACAAAGTTGATTAGGCAGGACACGTACAGGGCCTGTTCTGGTCTCAGTTATGCTTGTGGGAATCGAAAGTAACTCTATTAAAGCCTATGTACAGGTATCTCTGTGAGCAGAATTTTACATGTAGATCAACGTTTCTCAAAGAGGGATCCCCAGGTCCCTGGGGCTCTCTGAGGGCAGTCGAGGTGGTCCGCAGGTCCCACTGATCAACTCCTCCCCCTCCCTCTTATTGCCTCCTGCACAGCAGGGAACAGCTGTTCAGCGGCGGGCAGGAGGGGTTGAGAGGGAGCAGGGCCGGCTCCAGGCACCAGCCGAGCAAGCTGGTGCTTGGGGTGGCAGCTTGTAGGAGGCGGCATTCCGCCCAATCCTAGGGCGGCACGGCCGCTTTTTATTGTTGTTGTTGTTCCGCTCCGGCTGCCCTGTAGGGGGCAGCGGCGTGGAGGACGGGAGCGTCCTGCAGCAAGCCCGGCAGGGCAGCCCGTGTCCTTCCCTCCCAGCCGACCGGAGCGGTGCGGAGCCCTCCCGGCAGGGGGCATGGCAGGAGGGGCCGCGCGGCAGCGCCCCGCTGAAGCCCTGGCCGCCTCCATTCTCTCTGTCCCCCTGCTTCCTCCCCCTCCCCCCGCTAGCCGGGGCACAGCTGCAGGGCAGGGAGTCCCTCTGCACTCTGGATCCGGCCACGCCGAAGGTTTTTTTTTTGTTTTTTGCTTGGGGCGGCCAAAAAGCCAGAGCCGGCCCTGGAGGGAGGGGGAGGAGTGGGTACGGGAAGGAGGAGCGGGGACGAGGCACACTCAAGGGAGGGGGTGGAAAGAGGTGGAGAAGAGGAGGGGCAGGGGTGGAGTGTGGGTGGGAAGAGGTGGGGCGGGGCTGTGGCCTTGAGGGAAGGGGTGGAGGTGGGGTCTGGGACTGAGCGGGGAGGTTGGGGGTCCAGAAAAATTTTGAAATCAAAATGGGGGTCTTCAGGTTGCTAAAGTTTGATAACCGCTGCTATAGATAAATATATATTTGCCACATTTCTAGGAAGTCATCCCCCCACCAGCCAGGATTAAAGTGCATTACAGGGACTAGTAGAAGCACATACTGACCATGATTTTTAAAAATGGCTAGTGATTTTGAGTGCCTCTGTTTTTGGGGGGTCCAACATGAGAAACCTTAAATGGCCCTGATTTTTCTGAGGTTGTGTGCTGAGCGTATTCTGAAAATCAAACTCTCATATGATGTCTCAAATGAGGTCTCCAAAAATCGAGGCATTCAAAATCACTATTTACTTTTTAAAATCTCAGCCATAATGCTTATGTCATTCCCTTGAATAACTTGCTATCCACACATCCTTTTTCTTTCACGTTTTTCGAGGGGCAGTTAGAGAACAATAAATAACACCCTGACTGAAGAAAATGAAAGTTATTTGTGTCTCCTTGTCCCCCAGATGAGGCTTTTCCAAGATCACACTTTCCTGAAAGAGCATTGCTGGATGCTAAAAATGCACATGAGCAGCAAGTATTCTGTGTCTGTCCCTCCTTGTGACTTGTGACTAATACTGAAGGGCAACAAATCAAAGGACTTCTGCTGGCAGATGTGAAAATATCAGGGAGGGGGGAAATGAGAGGCAGGCTTTAGTGCTGAGTTTGTGGGCTATGTTGCTTCATTGTTGCTCATGGGTCACCAACTGATGACTCAGCATCATAAGGGGAAACGATGATGCTGCAGTTCTGGCAAACCCTGTCTGGCAGCCCTTCCTTTCCACATGAGATGTGGGGTGTTGTTTTTTTTGCAGTTGTAGCCAGTTTGACACCCAGCTTTGATACTCCCTGATGTGGTGCTCACATTGATTGTTAGTATTTATTATTTGGACTGTGCAAGTGCCTAGAGCAGGGGTTCTCAGGACACATTTTTTGGTGGCCTCAGAGTGCGGCCACCATTTCTTGCTGGTGGCCACTCTCACATGTTTTCCTAAAATAATTAGCTTTCGGAAAACCAAATTAATATGCACATATACACGTCCAACTCATTGTAATGTATTTATTGCTAGATAGTAAGTCTGTTGTGAAAAGTGATATTAACAAACATACAAGTATCACTTTAATCAGCCCTGCCAAGCCTGGGGACAAATTAAGCCCTGGATGGAGGGTTGGGGGAGACATTGGGGGCCAGGGGAGATGGGGCAGGGGGAGGCAGTGGGGGGTCTGGAGCTTGAAGCCCCACGGCCGGAGGATGGGGTCCAGGGATGGAGCCTGAAGCTGTGTGGCTGGAGCCTGGGGCCTGCCTCTGCACAGCCAGAGCCCAGGGCTGGAGCCCGAAGCCCGACAGCCAGAGCTTGCTGCCCCACCACCCCAGGGCTGAAGCCCAAAGCCTGAGCCCCACTGTCCATGGGAATGTGGGGAACTCACTGGCTGCCTGCTCCTACAGCGTTGTGCCCCAGCTGACTCCAGAGGGGGGCAGGACCCAACCCCTGCTGCTGGCCCCAGCAACCGACACCAGGGCAGTGCATCCAGGAGCAACAGGGTCTAGTTTGCCTCGCCCTCCCCACCCCCGCCATCACAGCCCAGGAGGCTGTGGCCACAAGAAAAGCCCTTGGTGGCCGCATGCGAGAAATGCTGGCCTACAAGCCCCATTGTGCTGGGAGCTGTACAGACAAACACATAGCAAGAGAGGTAAGCCCTGCCTTGAATCTTTGCAATCTGAGTAAGACAAGACCCAGCCATATCCCGGGGTGCGCTGAGATTGCTGTCTGCTGTGCAGCCAGCAGTAGTTGACCATAAAGTCAGTGTAACTAGACCTGGGGGAGCCAGTCAGTGTGAGGAAATGCTATGGTGGCATAGATCCATCAAGGTGAGCACTCCATCTTCTTCCCTCCCTGTCCCCAGTGTCAGGAGCATGGCCACAGGCAGGGGTAGGGGGATGCCCCTAGGCTGCATTTAAAGTGAAACAAGTGCATATGTGCCTTACGGAATCAAGCCCCAAGAAGGGGAAAATGTCATGCAAGTTAGGACTCTCCTCATTGTGCCATTCCTGGTGCAAGGTCCGAAGTATTTAGCTGAGGATTATACCATGCACTATAGTTACAATTAGAGCCAGATCTTGACCTGCTCTATTGTCCTGTTTCACACGTATGCTACATTAATGGTAGCCTCAAACAAAAGATCTCTGCAGCAACATCTGTAAACCAGTCCATTCAAGACAGGCTCAGGAATGGAACAGATGGGGATGCACCACTAGGCTCTGCTCTAGGGCACATATGGGGTAGAGGTCTCAGGCCACTAGTGTCCTATCAGCTCCTGTTGCCCTGTGTATGCTTCCCCCATAGCACAGACAGCCTCTCTCTCTGAGACACGTGCCCTCCGCTGTTCTCGTCTTTCCCATGCCTACCCCTCTCATATACTTGTTGGACTCCCCTAGGGAGACAACTACCCCCATGAGATAAATTCCTCTTGTGAGACTCATGTCCTTCCTCAGTCACACTGCCCCTGTGTGCTGTCCTCCTCATGAGACATGGAGATGAGAAGTGGCCTGGCGGAAGAAAGGAAATGGGGCTCATCTCCCTACACACAGTGAGGAGGAGAAATGGAGGCTTCTCCTGGCCTGATCCTTCCTCCTCTATGAAGAAGAGTAATGGGAGAGGTCACCTCTTCCTACCCCTGAAGAGGAATAGGAAGGGGCAGCCTCTCTCAACCTAGCCCTTATACCCACCTTGAAGAACCAAGTCACTTCCAGTTCTCCGCTGTTCTCCTCTTGAGGGAGAGAGAAAGGAGGGAGGCCTGGCAGGTGCTTCCTACTTCAAGGACAGAGGGGGAACTGAGGCACAGCCCATGTCAAGGTCAAGGTAAGATGATCATGAGAAACAATTGTTTTTGTTTGTTTTTAGAGGGGCTATTTTTCATGAGTAGGTGGAAGAACACCAACATAACGAGAATCTCCAACTGTCACAGTGTAAACCCCCTAGCCGAGAGCGCAACAGTAACCCAGACTTGGCTACTGCAGCACAAGCATGACACACTAGTATGAGGCAAGCAGGTTGATTCCTGCGTGTGACAGCTGCCATCTTTGCCAACCCACTAGGGATTCAAATGGGGACCTCTAGAGCTGAAAGCATGAGTCTCTGCTGCTTGAGCTAACGAGCCAGACTCTCTCTCTGACACTTGAACAGACTCACATCCATTGTGGATTGGGCACAAAGGAAATCACGCTGACCAGTGGGTTACATGTGCATGGTGTGAGTCCAGCTCATAAGCCCCAGACAAGCATAGGAAATTAAGGGGTTTGCTATAGGATCATGAAAATGGAGGAGAAAGAGAGGAGAGATTATTGGCAGAGCCAAAGCTTGCAAATTTGTACCAGTGATTAAAGCATCTTACATTGTCTACAGGCTTCAGCAGATTTCACTGACAAAAGATTTCTCTCTCACACACACACACAACACACACACACAAAAAGAATGAAATAAGCCATTAAGAAATATTTCCGCATAATGCAATTATTACAGCTGTATAATTGAATGGGGAAACCATTGATCTGTAGTAGAAAGGAAATTGCTCTTTTCATTGTGTTCCTATGAATATGTGAACATTAATCTCAATCTATAATCAACGTTCATTTCAAATCTGATTGCGTGCCACTAAACACCCGTAGCTATGCTAACATTATGTTAATACGGTTCAACATCATAGCTCCCAGCTTCACAGCACAAATATTTTTCTTTGGCAATCAATAGTAATTTCAGCTGAGTGGATGGAAGTCACGTTTTAATAGTAATCTTTCCTCCAAGCCTCCAAGTGGAAACTCGACTGGTGCCTTAACACGTCTGCAGTGCGTTGCATGTAATCAGATAAATTAACCTAAAAGAGAGAGAGAGTGAAAAAAACACAGATCAGAAATAAAAAGCAGTGCCAAGAAGCTCTACATTTTCCTGATAGATTAAAGTGCTCATTACCATAAGAGAGAGAGAGAGAGAGAGAGGATTTCAAGAGAAAGTTGAATTCCTTTGGCTTTGAGCCACGGCTGTACAACAGGCAGGTCACACAGTGGTGAATGCAGCATAGAGTAGGAAACTGGGATTATTCTGTAAGGAATGGGATGCCAGAAAAATCAGGCAGAGTTAATGATAATTCAGCTTCCTAGGGGTGTAGTCTCCAAGGGGAAGGATAGCCCAGTGGCTAGAATTCTAGTCTGGGAATCAGGGGACAAAGGTTCAATCATCTGCTCTGACACAGGCTTTTGGTGTGACCTTGAACCAAGATCTAACTCTGCACATTTCTGAAGTTTGCATAACTACTTTGAAGTCTTTCTGGGAGTTCTTGATGGTCCAATCCCTGTACATTCCTTCTCTGTCACATAGACTACTGGTCCCAGCCAGCATGCAGTTCTCCATCTTGAACCAAGCAGTTTCCAAAACCCAGTGGCCAGAATCCATGTTATCCATTTGCCATCTTTGTGCAGGTATCCTAAGAGCACCTGACTGACATTGTATTTAATACTGTTGCTTACAGAATCAACCTCGGAAAAGTGGTACTGGTCTACATGACCTCACCAGTTCACTATGACTGATGCAGCAATGTCCTTATCAGAAGTAATACTGTCAAAGACCATAATTCTGGGAGCATGTGCCAGTAAAATGGTTGTTTTTTCTCAGAACGACAACTCAGGAATTGGTGGTGTGTCCCTGGGTACAGGGAGCTCCTCCAATCAAGGCACTGAGTCATAATAATGAGGTGCATTACTTTGAGCATTTTTGATTTTGTCAGGTTTTTCAAAAGTAGCCAGTGGTTTGGGGGGACTTTAATTTAAGGGTGACTAAATTGAGACACCTTAAAGGAACCTAATTTTCAAAAGTTTTCAGTACCTCCCCTTGAAAACCAGGCCCCTTTTGAAATGTTTCAGGTTGAGCACACAAAAATGGAGGGTCCCAGAATCACTGGTCACTTCTGAAAATCTGCCACGATCATTCACCTGGCACTGATTAAAGTCCTGTCCCAATATCCATTAAGCTCAACCATGAGAGATTCTCCAGGGGATGTCCTCTCCTTTGGATGTTCCAAAGTCCTAGTCAAGAAGCTGATGGAAGGTTCACAGAACATCAGGACAGGGCAATGCTCAAACCAGGAAAGGCCATCTCTACATTGGCTGTGACATTTAAGAGAATTGGTTCCACTTGTTGAACTGAAGCACTTTATGTAGAGTATAACATTTATCTCTCCTATACAGCACACACAAACTTATTTGCGTCCAATGATAGCCTCAGGTTTATTTGTGAGCATGCTTGAAGAGGCTAGAAGGCTCAGCTCATAGAAGTGCCAGAAGCTTGGATCTTTATCAAAACTCTGAAAACCTCTTGGGTCTGCAAACTGAACAGGAATTAGAGGCAGCACTACAATTAAAAACATAATTGCTTTTAAATGCTTTCTTCCATACGAGTTCACTTGACCCTAGTTCTATGCCCCCGGTTTGCTGCAGAAGAAATGTTAAACTGAATCAGAAAATGGTTTTGCTCATACAATTTAGCTGTTTAGTGAAACTGCATTTAATTCAAAACTAAACACATCCCCACTTCCTGACTGGAAGGCATGATAGCCACAGCACAGGTCCAAAATGGACAGTGAACTAAGTCAAGTCAGAACTGGGTGTAAGATATGTGACCCATCTAGAAGGTCTGGCATATGATTCAGGGACATGACTGTAGCTGGATTAGCATAAAATAGTTTATAAACCAAACTTTACATGATTTAAAATGCTTTTGTTGTATTGTTACTCAGCATACAAAGTAATTGGCCACTCTCACTTTGCCATCAGTGCATTAGATATACCTCAATATTTATCATACTGCAGACATGCAATAGGGTGTACGTAAGAGTGTACGTAACGCCTGATTCTACAATCACACAGGTGTGAAACAGGAGTAACTCTACTGCCCTCAGTGGAAATATACTGCTACAAATCTGGAATAAGTGAGATTGGAATAAGTCCCATTAAGTGAACTGTGAAAAAAAGTAGTAGGCCACGTTCTTGATCCTGCTATGGCCTCTTCGTTCTAATTGGGCATTGCAAAGGGGCTGTAAAGCTGGTATAAAGCCAGGCTACCTGGGGATTCTCCTTGCACAGGGGAAATCCACAGCTACTGTATACTACCACCCTCTTGAAATCCTGGTGTAAGAGAGATTCCCAGGTGAAATGGGGGACAGCTGGGGAATCTATAAAACTTAATGGCCTGTGATATACAGGAGGTCAGACTAGATGATTTAAGGGTCCTTTCTGGTTTTAAACTCTATAAATTGTATTAAACCTTTATCATTGGGTCATCCCTGGCTACCAAAAAAAAAAAAAATCCTGGGGCCATAGACAGCTAGGTGTAACTTGGAGCAACCCCAGTGCTGCTCTAAATTGTGCAGGGGGGGATGAACTGATCCCTGACATTCCTCAGAATCAGGGATCTGCAAAGCTGGTCAAAAGCCACCATGGTCACTGTCACCTATTCAAATCCCATGCTCTGCACAGTTCAGATGGGAACAGACGATCTCACCCATAACCTCCTGCTGCTAATAATATAGAGTCAGATGTACATATTACTACAATATGATGCAGAACAGAAAGCATGGTGTGTACACACGTAATACTTGGAGGCTGCTCTCAGTGCATGTAGAAAGGGAGAATGAATTTCTCGCATCTACTGCAGATCTCCCAGGATTTCTAATTAATGAGCTAGATCCCTAGCAAGTACATATTCACTTAGCTCCTCTAACTTCAACGGAGCTACCTTGATTTATAGCAGTTAGAGCTCTGGCTCACTGTCTTTGAGCACAGGTAGGATAATAAGATGCTGCAGTATTACAATTAAATACCTCCCTATTCTGAGTGTGATAATCCACACCAATCCCTGGCACTTGTGATTTGAGTAAAATTGTCTCAAGATTATGAGCCTCAGATGTTTACAGCAATTTTGACTGGATCAGAGGTTATAGCCTCTGCTTTTTAACACTCCGCTTTTATTTGCAGGCTATGAAGTGTAATAGTTCACCATTTTGGTTTAAGTATCACAATAAAAGTCAGTGAGATGGAACAAGCAATAAGCAGACGTTTTACATCAGTGCTGCTGAGACGGAGTGCTTAAGTCTTCATTAACCTACGGAGGAAGGAGTTACAGAAAAGACACTTGACGTAAAATGGCAGGAATGGGGCTCAGATCTCTTCTGGAATTGTGCTGGCAGGCACATTTGTTTGTGTGTCTGTGTGTGTGTCTGTGTGTCTGTGCTGTACGGTGGAAGGGCTGGAGAATTCAGAATTAGAATAACAGGTGCACTAGACTCTGGCATCGTCTCTGGGGACAGAATGCAAATCGGTCTGGGTTTAGGTGGGCGTACATCACTCAGGCCATGACACACCATTTTAATATCCTGGGGACAACATTTTTTATGATGCATTAGCAAGATCTTTGTTCTTCACCAGAATTTTTACTATAGTTAGCACAGTGATAACTCTTTCTCTTTCGCCCTTTGACTGCATTCTGATCTATGTGGATCTAATGGCAGGCATGTATTGGCAGTTTATGTATATACTCCAGGAGGGGGCAGTGAATATATAAGTATGTGGACAAATTTCAGATTGGGAAGCAGGCACAGAGAGGTTATGCAATTTGTTGAAGGCGGGGGGGTGGGGGAGATTTTGAGTTGCGCTCAGCATTGACCTAACTCTGCTCTCATTGAAGTTCAGTAGTAACATTCCCATTGACTTCAGTGGGAGCAGAGTTAGGCCCACACGGAGTGCTTTTGAAAATCCTACTTCTACATCTAATGAGTAGCGCAGCAAGGAATAGAATGCCCCACACTTGACACCAAGTCCTCTGTCTGGACCACGAGATAGAAATCCCTTCCACTTCTTACAAGCCAAGCAAAGTATATAGGCCAATTTTTTCAGAACTGTATGTGCATAATTTGCATGCACAACTACTACAGTTTTTACACACAGCTACTGCACCTGCAAATGGCCCATTTGATAACAGCATAAACTAATAATGTGCAGCATGTGCCTAAGTATTTTCCTGAATTGGGCCTTAGCTAGGCTGTTACTGAAGAAAGTTTGCTATAGCCAGCTAAGTGAGTCAGGGCCCGTTCTACAGACTAGTCTACAAAGGAGTCAATGGCCTATTACAAGCTCCAACTACTGCCATTGCTAAGAGCAAACGGAGTCGCTTATTTAGTTCACTCCAGCAGCACTCAGGGATCCTCAGCCAACTGGGAGAGAATTCCCCTTGCACTGGGCCATCCTAAGTGATCTTACACTGCCCCTCCCATCCCTCTTCCCTGGCAAGCCCCCAGCACAGAGGGACTGAGAGCAAACCCCAGGTCCAAGGGCAAGGCTGAAGATGGGAGGTATGTGTCATGGTGGTCTCTGTAGCACTTACCGTTACAGATATTTTGGGCTGCTTTGGGCTGCAGGGTACTCAATGTTCAGCCTTTAGGAGGCGAACATAAATTAGAGCAGTCCCTACAGGCTCTAGTTTATGTTGGGGGTCATACCAGCCCAGAATCAGGAGAGCATAAGGTTAGCTTAAAGCCACCTTTGCTTGCCCTTCTTCTGGGCTATGCCTGAAGCACAGAATCCCAGTCCTGTGCTTTATGTGGTGTGTTAGGCCATGGTGTTTCTGTTTTTTAAAGGTTTCAGTGAGATTGCTTCTGTTTACTTTTAAGCATAATGAAGATTGTTTCCCTTGCCTGGGGGGAGCACAAAGCAGAAATGCTGAAAATTCACTGTTCTGGCTTAATGCTTAAAGATTTTGTTGTCCAGAGAGCAGCGCTTACCCGTCCCACTCTGCAACCCTTACGTCTTCTGGTACTCGCCTGGGCCTGGATCTGTTTTTTGCAATGCAGTATCTTTTGCAGCCTGTGCAGGATCTCTCTGCCTGCCGGGCTTCTGTTCAGAATCCACTGCTGCTATTAAAAACTTCCCAAACAATATACTTTTGCTTCTCTTGTGACTCACTTTTCCCCATTTCAAACCTAAATTGTCCAAGTTTTCTAGGACAGTGAATCCCTCCTGCCTGCATACCAGGCAAAGAAACATAGAATATGTTTGTTTCCTGATAAAAAACCTGGAATGAAACAGTGGGTGAGGAAAACATGTCCCTTCAGGATACAAAGAGCTACCTGGCTTCCCCATATCTGCTGCAAGGCAATATAGGGAGAAAGAGTACGTATAGGGAGGGAGATATGGACAGAAGAATGTAACTTTTGGAGACGTGTTGAATTCCCCAGATCTGCCTCGCACATTTTGTGTGACCTTGGATAAATTACTTTTTCTCTCAGTACCTCAGTTCCCCATCTGTAAAATGGGGATAATAGCACTTGCTATTTCACAGGGGCATTGTGAGGATAAATACATTAGATTGTCCAGTGCTCAGATATTATGGTGACCAGGGCAATATGTAAAGAAGGATAAAATTAGGTTAAAATACATGTATAAAACAATAAAGTTTCAAACTGGACTAGAACCCAGCATTTCATCTTTGCCTTTGATTTGACTACACAGCTATGGACATCAGAGGCAAACTCCATAGAGGCCACTCATTTAGGTCACAGGAAAAGTTAATCACCATACCTCAGGGAAATTCAGTTAAATATCCCTGATGTAACCCTACAAGCACATACAACAATTAGGGCAGCATCGTCCACAGCCCTTTAAAGGACTTTTACTTTCATGATTAGAGCATACCCTTTCTTTTGCTCCACGATCATTCAGGAGCCAAGATGTACAGTGCTTCTTGGCATGCAGTGTATTTGCATAGCGCACACGCTTACATAGTGCAGAATTGCAAAAGCTGTCTCAAAATAACATTAAGGACAGTGTTGGATGTTAGCCAGTGCTGAGACCCAGCAGTTGAAGAAAGAGTCACAGCGCCTCTCAGAATAAATGAAAGTGGGTCCCTTTGTTATTAGCAGCTGAATCCCAGCTCTGGTTAAAGATCATGAGACCCCAAAAGGCAGGAAATTCCAAGTCCAAGTTGAAACTCTATCTTCATTCCCTCCTGTTGTGCTTACTGTATATATAATGGTGCTGTGAGAGTCGCACACAATTTTACTGTACTGTATATACCATATGTGTTGAATTACAAAAGCAAGAATACAGTGGACAGAGCTTCACCCTTAACTCTGTACTTCCTGGTTTAAGGGGGTTTGTCTAAGTGACCCTCCACTGAACTGTATTATTGTGCTTTATGCTTTGATTTAGTTCAGTTTTTTAAAAAAATTATTAAAGGGAATGAATGAAAAAGAAAAAAAAAAGAAATTTTTATCCCAAACCCAAAATGTTTGAGCACCAAGAGAACAGATTTAAACACGGCCTTTGCAGCTGTTATGGCCGATCATTGAAATATGGAGTAAGATTATTTTGTTTAACTTTTTCAGTATTTCTTAGGGCGCTAGTGTTGGTGAGTGGTGCCAAGTTGACAGCCGGAGAATCAGAGGGTGCTATTTCCAGAATTACTCAGTGCTGGCCTAACTCTGCAGCCACTGAAGTCAAAGTTAGAACTCCCACTAACTTCAGGAGGAGCAGAGTTAGGCCAATGCTAAATTTATTTTAGAAAAAATCCCACCCTAGAGACTTGTTTAACCATAGCCCAGGTACTGAGCTGTCCCAGCCCAGCCTCGCCTTACACCTTAGACTCAAAGTACGTTGCAGCTGCGGGAGTGAATGGCAGCTTGTGTAGACTTATATGTGCTAGCTATACTCTAGCTAGCTCACTAAAAATAGAAATGAAGACACTGCAACGCAGGCTGCACTCCTCTGGATATGTACATGCTTGTGGCGCCCATGCTGTGGCATTCTCGCTTCTACTTTTAGTGAGCTGGCTAGAGTGGATATGTTTACACGCGCTGCTATTCACAACCTGGCTGCAATGTAGACATACCTTCAGTCTTCAGGCTCGTTCAGTCCACAGCTAAGGCAGGAAAGGGAGTGAGACCACTAACTGATTTCACATTGCTCTTTGGCAGCCAAACAGAAATTAAAACCTTTTGATTGTTCACTGCTAGCCCAGACTGAATTGGAACCCATGTCCCAGTGGTGAAAGGTACCCTATTGTATTCAATTGCCAGCCACCTGAGCTATCCGATTTCTAGACACTTTATAAACGTTGTATTCGTTTTTCAAAAAATGGCAGAGCTCCACCTCTGAAACTGGCTGAGGGAAGTGTGCTCTGGGTGTGTATTTAGCTAGGTATTGAAATTCACACGATACACTCAATGAATCATGAGGGTTCTCTCTTCTAAATATTTACGTTACACAATTTGGGCCTCTAAAATCACTCCTGTCTGTGACTGTTTGTACACGCCAAACCCGCCAGTCGGTACTTAGGTACCTAGCTGATCTAAAGCTGTGCCTGCAATTATTTGTGTCTGCATATTTTTGAGTGCAAAAAGGAGGTAGCTTTTGAATATCTGGCTAAAGAGGCACTGGGCAAGTCTTAAATATTATTCAGGTGAGGCCTTGAAGGCTAAGTGTAAAACTGAACTGGATTTTTTTTTTTTTTAAACCTCAGCCACAATCCCGTGTCAGAAAGAGGTTTGGGGGAAGGGGGAGGGGGAGTAATGTCGATGAGCCCTTAACTATAGAATCAAAATACAGGAGAAAAACCATCAGGGGTCTGTGGACTCTGACGGCTTCTCCTCTTTTGCCCTGATTTATGTATTTCTCAGACCACTATAAATCTCAGCGCTTTCCCCCCACTCCCTGGCTCTGCTAACGGTAAGTAAGTGAGCAGCAGCTCACCCAGACATCCCACCCCAGGGAGAGAAGAAAAAAGCTAAAATAATCCTGCCCCCCTCAACCCATTTACTCTCTCTCCCCCCTTCACACGCACACAGTTTCAAGACATGTCAGCACATGCCAGGGATTTATCTGATGCCTTTTTACATTGCTACTATTTGGTTGCAGGACTTAAGCAAGTGAGAATTTTATAACTGACTGATCAAGGATAAATGGAGAGCGGTGGTATTCACATCCCAGTGTCTGAATAATGCTCTCTGTTTTTTCCCTTGGCATCTATTTTATCCTATTAGGCCCTTACAAAAACAAACAAACAAAAAAAACTATATTCATTAGACATGCCCAGCCTCTCTGAGTTGGCACCATACAGCAGATGCTTTGACAGAGTGCCGGCTTCTGGGTTGACTTCACTTGCTTCTTGAGAGACAAGGCTGACTGGCAAGTCCTCTTTGGAGATAGCAGGAGCTGGAGAGCGTGGTTATGGCAGTCAATGTGTGCCAAGGGCATTAGGCCACCTCGCTAACAATCTGACCAATTCCACCGCCTTCCTGTTATTTATTGGTTGCATTTATCCCCGGGCAAATTTTCATTCAGCTCGACTATTTATCAGAAGTTCAACCACATAAAGAATGAAAATGCAGGAGTCCTGCAGCCAGGCTAAGAAGGACAAGGGTATAGTAGTGTTGGTTAAGGCAGCATGTTCAGCCCCCCCGTCTCTTCGGTAATTCCATCCTTCAAGATCAATAGATGTACATTCTTGGGTAACTTTCTATAACAGTGAGCAAACCTCAAAGGGTCAGATCCTCAGATAGTAGGAATCCATGTAGCTCCATTGAAATCAATGGAATTACATTGATTCACTCCACCTGAGGATCTGGCCCAGGATGTTTTTCTGTACTGTCAGAAGTGTCAAGTCTGAAAATCTAGGATGAACAGTCTCACAAGAATAGGCTCTCATGAAATCACTGGTACAACCTGCTTTTGAGGGGCAACGGGGAACAAGGACAAATGTTCTTGTGGTATTTCAGTACTTCTGGGACCAGCAGCTAAAGATATCAGTGTCTTTTTTTGAACCTCAAAATTAATCATTTGGTTTGGGTAGCTTTTTGTTGTGGCAGGGGAGGACATTCGTATTTTCTCTGCAACAGTTTGACCCTGATTGTCTCTACGCCTCAGTTTTATATTTTGGCATCTGGAATCAGATAATATTCAGCATGGCGGTCTGAACAGAGTAATAAAGCCCCTGAATGTGAATACCATCCATAGCTGAATAACAGCTTGAGCCATCTCCCCTTTGCAAACGAGCCCCTCACTTCCACCATCTGCCTTCCTCTTGTCTGGTGTTTCCTCACATCCCCTAAGGGTGGCTCCTGGCTTGGCTTGTAGGGTTTCCTCATGCTCCACTCTGCAGTGACCACAGCCAGGGTAACTGCAGCGCCTCCTCTTAAAGCCTCTTGCCTTTGACCACAAGTGTCAGATTCAGTACTTTTAGGCTGCTTTGCCTCTCACCCAGGGGCAGATGTAGCTTCCCGGTTCAATGGGTGCACTATACTAAACTGTCAAGGGGGTACTGACCACCCACAGCAGTACCCTCTGCCCCAGCACTGCAACCCTAATCTTGGCTTGGTGAGGAGGGGAGGCCCAAAAGGGGGCTGGAGAGAGAGCCCGCACTCACTCACAGTGGTTGCTCCTGCCCATTGGGACTGGGCCTGGCTCCTCGCTCTGGGCATTGTGACCTGGCGCATGGGGTCACAGCACCATTCAGGTTTGGCCTAGCCGCCCCTTGCCACTCATTCAAATTTGGCTTGGCCGTCTCTCTGTCATGATGGAGGGGCAGCCAGACCAAACCTGAGATGGAAGCCGTGTGCAATTGCACCCAGTGAATATTGCTTGATCTAGGCCTAATTTCTGTGGGTTCAGTTGCACCCATGGAACCTGGGTAAAGCCCCCCTTGCTCTCACCAGAGTTCATTTTCCTCATCTTGGGCATCACTCAGAGTAATTGACCCCAGTAAGTCAATAAATCCAAATTATCTTAAATAAAGCCAGGTTTATTTAACACACTGGAGCAAATAGAAAATAGAAAGAAAATCCATATAAATACAATTTAAAGAGAGCAGACTTGGCTGAGTCTAGAGTCTATGCAAAAAGCCTTTCTGGCTTGCCAGGCTAAAAATCTTCAGTTTAAAAGCACTAAGTAAAATATACAGTATGCCTATAAAGACTCTCCCATTGACCCCCTGAATGTGGCTGTTATTAGGGTGCCGTTATTGTCTGGACATGAGCAACCTTCCTTATAGGCAGTCACGCAGACTGTCTAATAACCACTACACACTTACGCCTTCTCCACCCTTCCTAGCTCATGGATGCATAATCATTTGAGTTGGTTGAAAGTAGGATATTCCATTCTGCAGGAAATTTCGACATTGGTTTTCATTCAAAATAATTTCAAAATTTCCAATGAAAAAATTCTTGAAAAAAAAATAGGTTTGATCAAAAAAAAATTTCCCAATTTTGACTTAAAAAAAAATTCAGAATGAAAAATTAAAACTCTTCGTTCCAATAGTGTTGAAATGGAACATTTCAACATTCTGTAAACACTTAGTTTTGGGGGAGGGGGAGTTCAAAATAAATTTTAATTGAAATCAACACATTCCTGTGAAACATTTAGGCTTTGGTGAAATGGCATTTTCCGAAGGAAAAAATGTTCTGTCAGAAAATTTGCAACCTCCAATAATGATCATTCTTTTGATCCAACTCCTATTGACTTTTAAATCATTCTATCTGGCCCTCCTTTTGATTTCAGTGGGAGTTGGATCAGGTCCAAACAGAATGCTTTTGGCATTAGATTGCCTTACAGTAGCTGAGGAAAATGGACTACAACTCTTAATTTTTTTTCATTTCCCTTTTCCTTAGAGACAGGTTCATGAGGGTTCCAATTTCAAAATGGCATTTTCTTGGGAACTGTGAGGCTCATGTTTATTAGGCAGCATGGTGATAGAACTGCCTCTTTTAGAGAAGTTTGTAAGGCTCCATTTCTCTAGCCGATTAAAAGTTTAGGTTTACAATTGATCTGTACAGTTCATTCTTTGCTTACTGTAACTTAATATGCTTTTATAATTCTATGGATGGGATTTCTATCTTCCTGGACCTCTGCTTCAATTGCTCTTCACCCTTGGATGTTCTTTTATTTAGTTCTGTTTGATTCTTCTGTATAAAGTGCTGTGAGAGCCAGCATTACACAGACATTTAAAAGTGATTATGATTTTTTCCCCTTGGGTTAGATGTGTGTAGGCAAATTTTCCAAGCATTATATGTTAGGTAATAGTCCTATGATACTATCATCCCAATAAAGTCAGTTGGAGTCATAGGGCTAAATCACTACATAGACTGCTTTGAAGATTATGGGGCTACTCCATTTAAAAAGCAGGCTTCAGACTCTCCATTATCTTTTACTGTAGCTAAACTCACTACCAAAAATGCTAGCCATTACTATCAAAATCAACAGCTTTAAAAAAAACAAATCAAAACTCTGTTCTTATCACACTCCTGCTCGCATGCCAATATTTATAATGAATCATTCCCTCTGATTGGTTATGACACTGAATATAGTATTGTGATAAATTATGAAACGTGGAATAATGCAAGAAGGACACAATAGATCCAAATAAAACCCCCTTTTAAACATTCAGTTTGGACAGATTAATTGTGCTGTGTTAAATATGTGTTTTTGGAATCTGTGGGCAGCTTTCAATTCTCCACGGATGCATTTCTGCTCACGCCTGACCCCTGCTTTTTACATCATTTTAAGTGAAGATATTCCCAGTGCATTTCAACAACATATTTAGCATGCCATTAATTTTTCCCCTCTCAAATCTCATTCCTCTGATGCCCTGGCAGCTCAGAATATGACTAGTTCCTTCTCATTACCAGTCCTTTAGAAGAGAAGAAGGGGAAGAAAAACAGTTTTACATCTTGCAGGTTTACTTGCTTCTTTCTGCATCATTTTGAATTTCACAGTTTGTCAAAAATAACCAGTGATTACCATGTATAATGCCACATCTCAAAGAAAGAGAAATAAAATAATAATTAAAATCACTTAAATTGAATCAGGAGCTCAGACAGTATGTTATATAGAACTGCAGCATTTTCATGGACTCATAGTCTGCAGCATTTGTTTGCACCCAAATGGCAAAATCCACCACTGGCTTAGATGGGTGCTGCTCTAGGTGCCACATATGCTAGTGGTGAATTTAACCCAATAAATATTTTAACCATTTTCTGCATTTATTCAGATGGAAAATCATTAAAGGCCCCAATTCAGCAAAGCACTTAAGCACATGCTTAGTATCAGTGGAAATTAAGAACATGCTTAAGTGCCTTGCTGAGTCAAAGCCTATGTACTTTGATGATACGGGGCTTTAAACGCATGCTGAAGTGTTTTGCTGACCAGGGGTTGTTTTAAGATGCATTTAATATTCTCACTGTATTCCTGTGTGTGTGTGTCTGTGCATGCCTCATGCTTGAATCTCATGTCTCAGTTAATTTCTGGTCTGTAATGGCCCAGTTTCTACAGTAGCAAGGGTAATGAGACTATGGTTAGAAAGTGTCAGCACGAGGCTGCAATGAGTCTTCTATTTACTGAAATTCTTTATGTACAGATGCTGGGCCAAATCTTCCTCTCAATAATACTGGTGCAACTCCAGTGGTAGCAATGAAATTGCACCATTGTACATGAAAGGGCACATTGACCCTTTAGTTTCCTTTCCCTTGCACTGGTTTTGTATTGTTTGACATACCTTAAAAGCAGAGCGCAATGAATGGATTCAAAGTTTGTCTCGTAGCTTTTTGAGGTTACCCTGTCTCCTGTGTTGAAATGTTGTTTTGTAGCTCCTTATAACACCCCTCAGTGGGTCGCTATCTGTTTCTTAAATAGAAAGTATATTAGGTGCCAGATTTTGCTCTCACTAATGGCAGTGGAAATCTGAAGTAAATCCATTTATATAAGTAGTCTTTTCTGGGTTTACAGCAATAAGAATTATTATTATTAATAATTATTAATCATTGTTATTTACGTAGTGTAATAGATGCAGATGGCACTTTACAGTAATGACAATATGCAAGTGGAAAAACAAACTCTTGATCCTTGCCCCTTGGAGCTTACGACTACGAAATATGAAGAGTTTGGTTAACACAGACATTGGCTATGGCCCCAATGAGGACCATGCTTAAGTGTTTTGTTGAAGTCCCATTGAAGTCGGTGTTAAGCACATTAAAGATATGCACATGCTTAAATGCTTTGCTGACTAGGAATGGACTTACACACAGGTTTAAAGTTAATAACGTGCAACCTCTGAAGACCAAACGAAGTTACCCAAAAGCAAAAGGCATTGCAGTAAACCCCCTTAAACTTCTCCTCAACCATCCAATCTCCCTACAGGGATTAATCGCTTCTTCCTCATGAAAAGATAATGGCGCAGGAAAACAGAGTAGGTGCAGAATAAAAATGTTGGGCAACACGCACCCTTCAAAGTGCGTACGCAGCTTTCACCAACGTCAATAAAGTTTGGGCACAGGGACCAAAGATGGTATGTGGCCTTGTGTCTTTACGTGGCTTTGGTTGTGGGGGCCCCCTCCTGACTGTAAGTTCATTATAGGAATATGGGGATAGCAATTGCCTAAAACTAAGTTGCATTCCTACCATGCTGTCTCCCCAACTCATACATTATGCTAACGGTATTAATAAGGGTTAATGTAGGCTTGAAAGAATTATAACACTGGCCAGTATGTCATCCCTTCAGGAAAGCCATGCCTTACATTTGTCATGTTAAAAAAATAATAATTAAAAAACCTCTCTGCAAAGTCAAAACTGCTCTCAGAAGATCGCAAGTTTAAGGAGGAAAAGGGGTGGAGAACTCCATAAGAGAGAGAAGCAGAGAACAGAAGGGCATCTCAGCAGCACTCCAGGAGCTAAGTCTGTGTGAGCTTCAGAGACAGGAGAAGTTGGCTTAACCCCCTCTCCCCCCAGTGCTTTTTAAGAGAACTAAAGTTCTGTAAGTGTGAGTATAATAGAAATAAGACTGTAAAAAGACACCTTCATATTGAACATATCTGCTCTCAATTACCCTACTGTAAATCCAGAGTCACTCCATGAAAATCAGTAGAGTTGTACTGGCTTTACATGAGGGTAACTATGAGCAGACTTTGACTCCATATGTGCATGCAGTACAGCACTGGGAGAGTGAGTTGGATTTTAAACATGCATCATAAACAGAATTGTTGGGTTAGATGCAACTGCAGGGCCAAACTGAGGGCAACATTTGAAGACAATGTGTTTGTGAACATGTAATTAAGGGTAGAATAGGTCTGTAGGATCCAGTGATTGATGATCAGGAAACAATCCAGCCTGACTTTCAGATACCAGGATGAGTTTGGAGAGTTGGGGGGGGAGTCTGAATTGAGCAGATTTAATTTGGAATTATAGTGACACAATAAACATGTCCCCCCCCACCATGTTTAAAGAGAACCTAAGTAGCAAAAAAAGAGTATTAAAAGCACAGCCCTGAGTTGGTTGAGGTATGAGGGGGACATGTTGGGACAATGCAGAGATGCTGGTGGATTTTAAGATAACTACAACCTGCTTGTTTTGGAGGGCTGGGTGATTTTACACTGTTGGGGCTGTTTTTTTTTTTTTTTGAAAGGTGCAGTTTTGGGCTCTGTCTCGATGTCCTGGGAAACCTTTTCATATCAGAAAAGTTTTGCCCCCAATCCCCACTTCTTTCTAAACTCTCACAAAAGTAACTCCAGCAACACTAACCGCAGGTAAGTTTATTCAACTCTCAGCTGCCCTACTCTTGCACTGGGCCTTTGCCTTTTGTAGTGGATGAATGACAAGTTGTCTGTCACAAGAAGAGGGCCTCTTTGGTCACCATGCTTTCATTTCTAATTTACATCCACAGGCAGCTACAGATATCCCTCATTTTTGGCTCCCAAGGGGGAATTTTTTCATACATTCATTACTAAAGAGAATAAGCCAGTCCATCAAATGCAGAAGAACTTGGGGAAAAAAAACTAGCCCCACATCTTTAGATTCTAATTTTGATTCGGTAATGTTAAGAAAGATCATCCGCTATGGAACAAGGTCAATGCAACAGTAGCAGCCTGGCCCGCAGAGAGTTTCCATATGCCCAGCTATTAATCATCCCATTTCTCAAAAGGTACTGACCAACCTAGCTCTGGAAATATCATTAGCAAGTAGCTAAGTGTTAAATTGCCAGGCATTTCCAGAATAAGGAGGGAAAGGAAAGGGAAGAAGAACAAAAAAAGGAAAGTTTCAAACTTTTTACACTCCAGTCAGATGGAATTGGGGCAATTGTTCTGTTGCAAATACTGTGGAGATTAATGAGGTGCACAGGCAGAGCCATGAGAAAATAGAAATGCAAAGAAGCACAGTTTCCAGAAATACAGCCACCACAATGCCATGGGGACAGATCATTTCGTACCCCTAGCAGGCATGACAGCCTAACTCTCCTAGGCATTAAAAATTGCAGGGTCAAACTTTAATCATCTTAGACCACCTCCATTCTAGGACGCCCAACTTCTCCATCCAAAGGGGCTACGTGCCTTGATTCAGCCAGCACTTAAGCACATGCTTAGTTTGTCCAGTTTCATAGATCCTGAGTTAGGCAGTATGTCTGTAATTTAAAGTGTTAGCAAGTTTTGCCCTGTTGTGGATATTATACATACATCTCTTTGGGAAGGTCATTTTGATATACATTGATTCTTGTGGTATTAACATATGGTGTTATCTCTCGTTTTATGATAAGACTCAGGCATAGGCATGCTGGGAGGCTGTATAGTCCAGTGGTTGGAGTATGGAACTGGGGACTAAAGGTATGTCTACACTGCAAGTGAAGGTGGGATTGTAGCTTGGGTAGGCATATGCATACTAGCTTAAATCTGGCTAGCACAGGTAACAACAGTAGTATAGACTAGAGGCATGAGTTAAGCATGGGCTAGCAGTCTCAATAGAAGCCAGCCAGGACCCTGGGTATGTACTTCGGTTGCTAGCTGGTGTTGAAGTCCGTGCTTCCATGTCTTTACTGCTGCTATTACCTGCACTAACTAAATTAAAGTTATCATGGGTATGCCTACCCACTGTAAAATCACATCTTCACTTGTCATGTAGACATACTCAAGATTCCTAGGGTGAAATCTTGGCCTCACTGAAGTAAATGGGACTTTTGTCATTGATTTCAATGGAGCCAGTTGTCAACAGTTCGGGGCAACTGCACCTGTATTTCCCTCTGCATGGTCCCTTTAGGGCTCCCACCTTAGGATCCTGGCTCCGCAGCCCTCACCTCTCTTGGGCAGATACACACATCTCTCTCCTTCCTGACCAGTTTTCCAGGCTGCACAATTCCCTGTCTACACTGTGATATCCCCAGCAAGTTGGACTGCCTAAGCAGGCCAGCATATGCACTTTGCTTTCTCTTGGAAGGTTATGAACAGCTGTAATTGCCCTCAGTTACAAGTTACCGCACAGCTCTTTTAAGCAAGCACAATTATTCTTAAGGTGAAAGTATTACAAAGGTAACACACACAAAAAATTCCTATATATGTGCTAAAAGCTTACCAGAGGTCACCCATCAATCTTACAGGGCCTCAGTAGGCCCAAATCCTTCCAACCCTTTTCAAGTAGTATTGGGGCTTCCCTTGGACAGAAGGTCCTATCTGGATCAGAAAGCAGGCCCTGAGTCAGTTTAAACTCAGCCTATTTATCCAAAAATCCTTTCTTTGTCTGTTGCTCTTTGGAGAACCCAGTTTGAATTGTATGTGAGCCTCTCCAGGTGCAGGTACTTCTCTGGAGGTTTTACAACCTTACTGAATTTTCCTAATTATGCAGCACTGTTATTAGCTCTTGGAGGAGCTGTGGTCACCCTCCCCCACTGCATTACATAGAATCTCCGGCCCACAATGATTCATAAACTTAATACAGTAAATTCTCCCACAAAGATTGCAGGAAACTGCGGTCTCTCTCACACCAGGATTTCACCCCTAGATTTTATTCCTGACTCTGCCACTACCTTTGGGGAGATGTGTAAATCATTCAACCACACACTGCGTCTCCGCTTCCCCATCTCTAAAATGGGGATAATTATACTGTATCTCTCAAGGGACTGGAAAGCACTTTCTCAGCTGCAGATAGAAGACGTGCAAAATACAGTATTATGAGGGTGATACCACTTAATATTGTCTTGCCCAAAGAGGGTAGAGACACTCAGCTTTCAACCTAGTGAACACAACACAGCCTAGGTGTGGTATATTAGGAAGTAATTGTCACTCCCTGATGTGTCATATTGTGTGTCAAGCCGCTGATTTGTAAATAACTCTGGAAAGGAGTTACCCTGGTTGTGAAAAAAATGCCCAAAGCCATGCTTTCTAGGATACCCCTTGGGCAATATGTATCTGTGTTGCAGAATTTACCATCACGGCAAGACAGGTTTGAAGCAAACTCTAAAAAACCCAGTTTAGTTCAATGAAATTCAATATTCCTTACACCAGGCTTTTAAGAGCAGCAAATACAATTTCAACTGTTGTTCTAGGGCTGTAGGTGTGATCCTGACCTTGCTGTATTCAATGGACTGTGTGTGGGGAGGGGGGTGAAATAGGGGCAGGGGAAGGGTGGTGTCAGAAACCAGCTATTGAAAAGTTTCAACACTTAGTGGCTGGAACACTTAAACAGTCAGTTTAAATGACTTTTGTGTTTTACCTGCTTTTGCCACCACACACACGACTTGTCATTTTAAGTCTACATTTTCTAATGTTCTGTTCCATAACTGGAGGGTATACAGTTGGAGCCACAGAAGTGTAATATTCTGACAGCTGTTTCCTTTGCTAGCAGTTTATTTAAGCACATTATTTGGTGCAATTTAGATCTCATTCAGATCTGCTTCAGGAACTTAAGACTCTTATTTCTCCAAATGCTTGTCTGTCTGTCTGACACCACTTCTCACAGCATTTTTCAACCATTAGTTAATCAAACTCAAAAAGAAAAGGAGTAGTTTGTTGAGCTAGATTTAACCCTTTTGTGGGTGCCAGGAAATCTTTGGACGCAAAAACGATGAGACGCAGATACTGCTGTTGAGAACAGCATGAAAAAATGTGTCATTTCCATTTATAAGAGTGTTCCAGAACTTGGATTAAATGGAACAAATTAACTGATTTGATTGGAAAATGATGCAATTTAAAAACTACATGGAAATTCCCCTTCTCTACAAAACTACTGCATTCTCTGGAGCCTAGGAATTTTGGGTATGTCTACAGTGCAATTAAAAACTCACAGCTGTCTCATACCCACTGACTCAGGTTTGCTGGGCTCGGACTAATGGGTTATTTAATTGTGCTGTAGATGTTCGGGCTATAGCTGCAGCCTGAGCTCTGGGACCCTCCTACCTTGCAGGGTCCCATAGCCTGGGCTCCAGACTGAACCTGAATGTCTACACTGCAGTTAAACAGCCTGTTAGCCCGAGCCCTGCAAGCCCATGTCAGCTGGCACAAGCCAACCGTGGGTTTTTAATTGCACTGTAGACATAGCTCTGGATGGTCTCTATGCTTTTGTGCTGTTATGAGGGTAGATGGAGAGGGGAAATAGATTGTCCCTAGCCCTTAAGTGAGTTTGCAGGATGGGAGCATATAAGAGGCCTTATCCCCTGCCTTGCACACTCTATGCAAGTGTCAGGGATAATTATGATCCCAGCACAATCTCCTGTTACCTCCAGACCACACATCATCCCAAAGCGGGTGAGGAGGAGGCAGCACCTAACTGACCCTACTGCAGATTCTTGTATTTTATTGATATTTGTAGAGTTACGGGCAAGCTGGTTTGGATGAAGATAAGAACCAATCTGGATTCAAATGGAACCTTCGTTGAGGTCTGAACAAGTTTAGTAGCAAGCTAGTCTGAACTCTTCTGCAGGAGCTAAAATGAATCCCCTGTTGTCTATTGTGCATGGAGTCTTTCGGATGAAGCTAGTGCTCAAACCGGGCGTGTAGAGGTGGGTGTGATTGGAATGGGGATCACAGCATCATGCTTTTTTCCTTCATCTGAGCATTGGATGAGAGTTAGAAGAGCAGGGCTGTGCCTGGGAATCATCTTCCCGTCTGATTTACTCAACTCTGACAAAACCCAGAAATCCTGCCTATTCTCATCACAATAAACTCTTGCGCCCCGTGACCGAGCTGGTGCTATTGTCTGCGCCAGTGCTCTTGTCCAAACCTGTGTGTGCCGCAGGAGTGGCTGACATTAAGTAATCGCAGTGTGGCTCAGCAGTAAGAGACATCAGTCTCCCAGAAGCAATTAAATTAACCGGGTTTACATAGGCAATTGCCACATGCTTTGGATTCTCAAACACGCTGCCAAGCTCTCTGGCTGATTTAAGATGTAGGGGAGAAAAATGGGTCTGGAGATGATTGTCCCAGGCAGCAAGCCCAGCATATGACTCTACCCTGAGTCAAAGTGGTGTCGGCACCTGTCTAGCAGTTAGAGATGATGACACAGTTCTGAGCACCAGCATTCAGGGAGGTGTGAGTGTGACTACAGATCTCTGGACAATCCTTGAATGGGGGCACAAGTCCTTAACAAGTCTTTCCAAGACACAAACCACAACTACCCTTCCAGCACTATCAGTATCACTATTTGTAATGGGTGGCAGTGCGTTGGGTGATTAGAGAAGGGAGGGCAACTCAGTCACTTACTTGGTGCCATATCCTTGAATCTTCCTTTCCTTAGCCCTGGTCTACACTACGAGGTTAGGTCGAATTTAGCTCCGTTAGGTCAATTTTATAGGCAATGCGTCTACACAACCAACACCATTCTGTCGACCTAAAGGGCTCTTAAAATTGACCGCTGTACTCCTCCCCGGTGAGGGGAGTAGCACTAAAATCAACCTTGCTGGGTTGAATTTGGGGTAGTGCAGATGCAATTCGACAGAATTGGCCTCCTGGAGCTATGCCAGAGTGCTCCACTGTGACTGCTCTGGACAGCACTTTCAACTCCGATGCACTAGCCAAGTACACAGGAAAAGCCCTGGGAAATTTTGAATTTCATTTCCTGTTTGGTCAGCGTGGCGAGCTCAGCAGCACAAGTGACCATGCAGTCCCAGAATCGCAAATGAGCTCCAGCATGGACCAAACGGGAGACACTGGATCTGATTGCTGTATGGGGAGAAGAATCTGTGCAGGCCGAACTCCGATCAAAAAGAAGAAATGCTAATATATTTGCGAAAATCGCACAGGGCATGGTGGAGAGAGGCTACAACAGGGACACACAGCAGTGCCGCGTGAAAGTTAAGGAGCTCAGGCAAGCCTACCAAAAGACAAAGGAGGCAAACGGTCACTCCAGGTCAGAGCCCCATACATGCTGCTTCTATGATCAGCTGCATGGCATTCTAGGGGGGGACCCTACCACTACCCCACCACTGTCCGTGGACACCTGCAAGGGGGGAGTCTCACACAACAGGGAGGAGGATTTTGTGGATGAGGAAGAGGTGGAAGAGGAGGAGGAGGAGAATGCGCAGCAGACAAGTGGAGAATCCGTTCTCCCTGGCAGCCAGGAACTTTTCATCACCCTGGAGCCAATACCCTCCCAAGGCGGGTTCCTGGACCCTGAAGCCGGAGAAGGCACTTCTGGTGAGTGCACATTTGTAACTACACTACAGGGTTTAAAAGCAATTGTGTTTAATGTTTGATTTGCCCTGAAGAATTGGGATGCATTCGCGGCCAGTACAGCTACTGGAAAAGTCTGTTAACATGTCTGAGGATAGAGCAGGAATCCTCCAGAGACATCTCCATGAAGCTCTCCTGGAGGTACTCTGAAAGCCTTTGCAGAAGGTTTCTGGGGAGGGCTGCCTTATTTTGTCCTCCATGGTAGGACACTTTACCACACCAAGCCAGTAGCAAGTGGTCTGGAATCATTGCAGCACAAAGCATGGCAGTGAATGGTCCTGAGTTTTGGTCGCATTCAAGCAACATTCGGTCTATATCTTTCTGTGTTAGCCTCAGGAGAGTGATATCATTCATGGTCACCTGGTTGAAATAGGGGAATTTTTGTAAGGGAACAGTAAAAGGACCCTGTTCGTGCTGGGCTGTTTGCGCTTTGCTAAAAGGGATCATCCCTGAGAACAGCCACGCGGTGCAGGGAGGGGTGAAGGGATCATCCCAGAGAATAGCCATGCGGTGGGGTAGGGGGAGGGGTGTGCTGCACATCCACCCCAAAACTGCAGCCCCTCTTTTTAAATGGCAAACCCAACCAGCATTGCTTGCTATGGGACAGGAGGGCACTGCAGTTTGAAACCATTCCCACATGTTATGAAGGCAGAAGAAGTCAACCCTCGTACCCTTTGGCTTACCATGGCTGCCTGGAAACTGAATTCTGTTGCCCAGCCGTGTGTGATGTGTCACCATACCGGCAGCACTCAATATAAAAGGCAAAATGCGACCTTGTACCTAAAGCACATGTGCTGTCTGCTCTGAATTGCTTGATTCACTGTGAAAGAGTCTCCCTTTTGTTTTCAGAAATGTATCATCTTAAATTTTAGTCTTCCTTTTTATCCCCCCACAGGTGCAAATGTTTCTATGCTCCCCCTATCGTCTCTGTCCCTGAGGTTATTGCAGATTACAAGGCAAAAGAAACGTACTCGCGATGACATGTTTTCCGAGCTCATGCAGTCCTCCCGCACTGATAGGGCACAGCTGAATGGAGGCATTCAGTGACAGAGGCCAGGAAAGCATTAAGTGAGCGCGATCAAAAGATGCAGGAGGCGATGCTGAGGCTAATGGAGGAGCAAACGGACATGATCAGGCATCTGGTGGAGCTGCAGGAAAGGCAACAAGAGCACAGACCGCCGCTGCATCCACTGTATAACCGCCTGCCCTCCTCCCCAAGTTCCATATCTTCCTCACCCAGACGCCCAAGAACGAGGGGGGGGAAGGCTCCGGGCACCCAGCCACTCCATTCCAGAGGATGGCCCAAGCAACAGAAGGCTGTCATTCAAACAGTTTTGATTTGTAATGTGGCTACAATAAGCAATGTGGCCTTGTCCTTCCCTGCTCCCCTCCTCCCCCACCCCACCCGGGCTACCTTTTCAGTTATCTCACTTTTTTAAACATTAATAAATAAAGAATGCATGGTTTCAAAACAATAGTGACTTTATTTCCTTTGCCAGCTGTGATCGAAGGGGGGAGAGGGGTTGGCTTACAGGGAATTAAAATCAACAAAGGGGGCAGGTTTGCATCAAGGAGAAATACACACAACTGTCACACCGTAGCCTGGCCAGTCATGAAACTGGTTTTCAAAGCCTCTCTGATGCGCAGCACACCTAGCTGTGCTCTTCTAATCGTCCTAGTGTCTGGCTGTTCAAAATCGGCTGCCAGGCGATTTGCCTCAACCTCCCACCCTGCCATAGACATCTCTCCCTTACTCTCACAGATATTATGGCGCACACAGCAAGCAGCAATAACAATGTGAATATTGGTTGCGCTGAGGTCTAACCTAGTCAGCAAACAGTGCCAGCGTGCTTTTAAATGTCCAAAGGCACATTCTACTACCATTCTGCACTTGCTCATCCTATAGTTGAACTGCTCCTTACTACTGTCCAGGCTGCCTGTGTACGGCTTCATGAGCCATGGGAGCAAAGGGTAGGCTGGGTCCCCCAGGATAAAGATTGGCATTTCAACATCCCCAACGGTAATTTTCTGGTCTGGGAAGTAAGTCTCTTCTTGCAGCTCCTTGAACAGCCCAGAGTTCCTAAAGATGCGAGCATCATGCACCTTTCCCAGCCATCCCACGTTGATGTCAGTGAAACGTCCCTTGTGATCCACCAGTGCTTGCAGCACCATTGAGAAGTACCCCTTGTGGTTTACATACTAGTTGGCAAGGTGGTCCGGTGCCAAGATAGGGATATGCGTTCCATCTATCGCCCCACCACAGTTAGGGAACCCCATTGCAGCAAAGCCATCCACTATGACTTGCACATTTCCCAGAGTCACTACCCTTGTTAGCAAAAGGTCAGTGATTGCCTTGGCTACTTGGATCACAGCAGCCCCCACAGTAGATTTGCCCACTCCAAATTGATTCCCGACTGACCGGTTGCAGTCAGGTGTTGCAAGCTTCCACAGGGCTATCGCCACTCACTTCTCAACTGTCAGGACAGTTCTCATCTTGGTATTCCTGCACTTCAGGGCAGGGGAAAGCAACTCACAAAGTTCCAGGAAAGTGGCCTTATGCATGCGAAAGTTTCACAGCCACTGGGAATCATCCCATACCTGCAACACTATGCGGTCCCACCAGTCTGTGCTTGTTTGTCAGGCCCAGAATCGGCATTCCACTGTATCAACCTGCCCCACTGCCACCATGATGTCCCGATTGCCACATCCCATGCTTTCAGGAACGTCTGTGTCCATGTCCTCCTCACAATTGTCCTCGTGCTGGCGGCTCCTAGCTAGGCTCTGCACATACTGCAGGATAATGCGCGAGGTGTTTACAATGCTCACAACAGCAGCGCTGAGCTGAGTGGGCTCCATGCTTGTCGTGCTATGGTGTCTGCATGGATAACCCAGGAAAAAAGGCGCATAACTATTGTCTGCCGTTGCTTTCATGGAGGGAGGGAGGGAGCGAGGGGAGACTGACAACATGTACCCAAAACCACCCGCGACAATGTTTTTGCCCCATCAGGCATTGGGAGCTTAACTCAGAATTCCAATGGGCAGCAGAGACTGCGGAAACTGTGGGATAGCTACCCACAGTGCACTGCACCGTGAATCGATGCTAGCCACGGTATTGAGGACGCACTCCACCGACTTAATGCGCTTATTGGGGACATACACAATCGACTGTATAAAATCGATGTCTAAAAATCAAATTCTATAAAATCGACCTAATTTCGTAGTGTAGACATACCTTTAGTAACATGATCAGACCCAGTCACCACAAGGGCACTAATTGCCTGTTCAAGATGAGCAGGCTTTAGCCATTGCTTTGTGGCTCCATTTACTCATCTGTATAATGGAGTAAAACCCATCTCACAGGGGTGATGAAAGGCTTAATTAATTAAAACTAGTATATAGGGGCGCAGATGCTCACCGTCTCTCAGCATTTAGTCAGTAGGGTTGATCTAGCTGGTCCTTGCTCTTTACTTATGCAAGTGATCACATTGACTTCCGGGGGACTGCTCAGATGAGGAAGCGCTTGTCAGATCAAGTCTTTAGTTTGCAAAGTGCTTAGTGATCTTTGAATGAAAGTGGCTATAAAATGACAAATAGGAGTATCATGACCATTTTAATAAAAAAAACTCCAATCCATTGTTTTGGAATTTGCTTCCAAATGTCCAGTGATTAATTTTGCTAACAAAGCAATGCGACTTTTCATGGGGTTTTGTTTGCAAACATGTGAGCTATTGAAAAATATTTCATGTGATACGTGCAGTTGAAGAATTGTTTAAATGTAATGTAATTTGCTCCAATTCTGTAAATGTTTCTGTCACGGAGTGACCGGGCAGTGCTCTGGAACTACTCCATGCGAAGCCAGTCAGGACTCTGGGGGAGCCTCCTCTCTGTGAGCATACTGTCTCCAGGACAAGAAGCTTACACAGCTTCGGCCTTCCTGGGTCTGACCTCGGAGCATTCAGCATCCCCTTCCACACCATGCGCTTCCCACAGCGAGTCCGCACAGGCAGGGCTCCTGGGGAAGCCAGAGGGCCCTGCACCCCAATTCCATAGTCAGACATGACTCTCAGCCAGCCAGTAAAACAGAAGGTTTATTAGACAATAGGAACACAGTCTGAAACAGAGCTTTCAACAGGACCCCTAAGTCAGGTCCATCTTGGGGGCAGGGAGGCCAGACTCCGGGTTGGGCCTCCCTCTCTTTCCCCAGCCAGCTCCAAACTGAAACTCTCCAGCCCCTCCTCTGACCTTTGTCTCTTTCCCGGGCCAGGAGGCCACCTGATCTCTTTGTTCTCCAACACCTTCAGATGGCATTTGCAGGGGAGGGGCCCAGGCCATCATTTGCCAGGAGACGGGGTGTCAGCCATTCTCTGTGCAGACAGCATCACACTGGCTCTCTAAGGTTCTGCAACAATCACACACCCTTATACCACCAAATAGATACTTAAGAAATGCATAGGGGAAACTGAGGCACACATACAGTATTCAGAGAAAACATTAAGAACCTTCCCACTTCGTCACAGTTTCTCCTGGTCAAAAACAGGCAAAGTTTCCCCCACAATAATTTCTTGGTGAATATTTTATCCAACTCTAGTGCAAGAATGAGTTTCACAAGAACATGTGCAAAACAATACTGTTAAGTTCCTTAGATATCGCAGCAGTGGGTAAGCAAAACCAACTAAATATGGAGGATAGAATGCTGGTCCAGGAAACCTGAGTCCATTTCCAGTTCTGCCAGTAACCTGCTGTGAGCTAGGCCCCTCTCATTTCAAGTCTCTGGGCCTCTGGTTCCCTGGCCTTTGTCTTTCTTCTCTATTTATATTGTAAGCTCCTCAGAGCAGGTCTGTCTGGTCTCACTCTGTGTTTGTGTTTGTAAAGGGCCTAACAAAATGAAGCCTTGATATCAGTCGGGGACTAAGTGCACTATTGTAATACTAGTATAACCTTGCTACCAGGTGCTGTTGGCAGAATCAAGGGTCAGGTTCAAATAGCCAGGAGTCCACTTTAAAACTAACAAACCCCCTGTGTTCAAGTCTCCACCCAGAATTTCTGAGGTCATGAAATATCTTTTCTGGGTGCCCTTATAGGCTATACTTCCCCACTCACAAGGACTGAATCTGTGTATGAAATAAGAAAACCTTTACTAGAGAGAAAGGGACCACTGAAAGTGCTTGGGGGAAACACAGCAACTGTATATCTAAATGAATAACTAAACACCACCAACAGTAATGTTGGCAGTAGTCTGTTAACTTGGTGTCCCACCCACCAGAGTGATCATCCAATAGGAAAATATCCCTTTACCACATCACTTCCCCTTTCCCATCCACCTAACCACACTCATTGTTTGGTGTCGGTGGGTAGTGCAGTCACAAAGTCCCGAGGTGCACACAAGCAGGCCTGTCTCCAGGCCCCAGGAAAGCATTGCTTGGTCCTGTATTGAGGCACCACCACCTAACACAGCTATAGTAATTTCAGCTTTATGTACTGGCTGGGTGGGAGGGGCTTTACTGGAGGTCACTCAGATTTGCTGCTGTCCACTGAAGCTGCAGCAAAGAGCTCTCCCTCCATTGCACCCTGTCCAAGTGTAACCCACACATCTCCTGGGTGTGGTGTTCTGTCCCCTCTAATGGCACCGAGACCACTTAGAGATTAATGAGTGCTACAGCCTTGGGCCATGTGGCTTTTAGCTCATGCAGCAGAGGCTCATGCATTAAGCGTCAGAGGTCCCAGATTCGATCCTACCCGCCGAGGACTGGGATCTGTTAGTGTTACAAGTGGGGGCTCGTCCAGGATATCAACTGGGAAGTCTCTGAAGCTCGGGATGCACTTCCTCAGCTAGGAGAAGTATGTAACCCACATACCTCCTGGGCATGGTGTTCTGTCCCCTCTAGTGGCACCGAAACCACTTAGAGATTAATGAGTCTGCTACCGCCTTAGCTAAGAGCCACGTGGCTTTTAGCTCACGGATTAAGCACCAGAGGTCCTGGGTTCAATCCCACCTGCCGACAACTGGGGTCTGTCAGTGTTACACAAGCACCACCTCTATCTGTCTCATCTCTCATCGGACTCTTCCCTGGTAACTTTGCAGAGAAGTCCTCAATCTGTACTGTCCATCACCGCAAAATCCTTTCAATAGCACAGGATCCTGACGAGAGGGGAACCAGTAACATAGGACCTTTGAGCAGAGTTCTTGTGACTGGGCATACACTCTTTACTAAAGACAGCAGTCCATTTTCCCTCTCTCTTCTCTCCGTTCAGATCAACTGCCTAACTAATTCTGAGTTTGTTCATTGACTCCCAAAGTATTGCTGGAGGAATTCTGGGTAGAACGCTTATGCAAATGAAGTTCTCTGTAGCTCTACTCCGTTGTTCACCAGTAGATGGGGCAGAGAGCTCTTTTCCTCTAGCGCTTCTGTCCATCTGGGGTTCTGAGTAAATATCTTACGCAGAAGATACAGCTCTGTAGTTATTCTGTAACCTGTTCACCAACCGATGGGAGCAGAGAGTTCCTTACCCTCTCAAGCTTCAGGCCTCAGGGCTTACACTAGTTAGAAGAAGAAAAGAAGGTAACAATTTCACACAGTACTTATACTTATCCATAGACTGTGATGAATGCCCTGCTTTCAAATGCCCCAAAGATGTATGATTTAGCATGGCCAAACCTACATGATCAGTCTCTCTCTCACACACACTCATCTATGCAATGCCGAAAAGAGCATGCATAAATTCACATCTTTCCTTCCCCCTACTCTTCTTGTGATCTTCAGAACTGCATCTACTTAGGAGGAGCTCTCCACACACTGCTGACTTGTCTGAATTAATAAAAGAATGAGCCCTGTCTCCAGCTAAGTAGTCCTTTCCATCACCCTGGCTTCCACCAATGCCTGGTACAGGCTTCGGCAGGGGTCATGCCAATGTGTTTTACATTGTTCACCCATGCAGTAAAAGGGTGCTGCACAGTCAGAGAACTGGAGAGGGAAACAAAAATTCAAACTAGAATCAAAAACAAGTAGAACAGATATTGTGTGCATTGGTTTAGTGTCACTAGTGCAAAGGTCTGCACCGTTTGTAGTATTCTGAACATGACCTTATCAGAGAACCACAAATAAATTACACCCCCAGAATGATAGCAGAGTGTATGAGTTTGGGCTATTTTTCTGACACCCCAAGCTCATTGTATCCCACCCCAAAGATTTTGTCTAGGGATTTCCTTTTCTTCCCAGAATAGCAGATTAGAAAGAAAACATATTTTGTTTTAAAGTCTGAACTCTATTTCAGGGTGAAAACAAGCCATTAAAAAAAAAATCCTAGGTGTCTATGCCAAGTCTATGAATGACTAATAACAGACGTGCTGGCTCTGAGAAAGCCTCGTTTGGCAAACTTTTACTGGTATCTTCTCAGCAGTGTTTCTTGCAGGTGTCAGGATGCAGTGAGATTAGCAGATACCATCAAAGCTCTTGGACAGGGTTATCCCTTTATTGGAAGACGTCTCTGTTCACGTTCAAGGGACTAGAGTGGTATTTGTCCTTTGTGATGGGGGTGGGGGGACGGTGCTCTTCCTTCTGAGTAACTTCTTCCCTCTTCACCTTGAATATAAAAGAATTGAGAGAAGTAGACATAGACAATGATTGTCTCTCCTCTTCCTGGAGCTACCAGCTGGCTCCACTGAAGTCAATGGGAGCTTTGCAGACAGGACTCCATAGGCGCCTCACTTGAATCAGCACATGCCCTACCTGCACTGAGGTAGAAATTTCTCCAGCCAAGGATGTTTTGTTAGGGATTGTGCTGGGTGGCTCCTGGCCATCGTACCTTAAATTCCCTCCAAGCAGGCACTCTATTGCCAGGGCTCTGTGCCCTGGGATACGCCAGCAAAAGCTACTGCACCACGGGATTTAATCAACCTTTTTCTTTCTGTCTTCTTGTTTTTCTTTCTCCAAATACAGATACAAGTGACAGCTTCGTCATTAATGACGTACTTGTATAATTGCTAGAGTGGTCAAAGAAATTTTGATGGAACCATATTCCATTTGGATATGATGTTCTATTGAAATTGAAATGTTTCAGGAAATCAGGCTGATTTTGCTAGATTTCAGCTTTGTTAGAAAACCAGAGGGGAAAAAGTTCTCACAATGTTGAAATGTCACAACTTTTTGTTCTTACTTTTTAAAAAATGTATAATATAATATAAATTAGTATTTTGAAAAAAAAATTGGAACAAAGCATTTCAAACAACTCAAAACAATTTTTAAAATTTTTCCTTCACAGAATATTTTGAAATGTTCAGGTTTTGTTCCCGTTCTCAGCAAAGCCACATTTCAAATTCTTGAAATCCTTTGCAAAATGAAACTTCTGTCATCTGCACAGCTCTAACAATTGTACAGTGGAACAAGCAAAGGTGTAGGAAATATCCATTGCAGGCAGGCAGATTTTGAGAGACCCGAAAGGGAATGAGGAAGCTCTCTATTATGTATATACGTCATTTGCTACAAAGAGATCTTGCATCACAGAACACGCTGTTAACATACAAAATATGAACCTTTAATCAAAGGGTCACCACTGTATACCCCGGTGCTTGCAGTGTTACAAGTCTTGTAATGAATAAACTTCCAGAGCTACATGAAGCCCCTGTGAGATTTCACTTCCTGAATAGTTTAGTAAAAATGTAAAATAAAATAAAAAAGAAATAACTTGTAAGCAATATAAGCAAATTTGTAACATTTGCAACTTGATACATATGATCTGGAATAATGAGTTTTCAGGAATGACACTATTTAGGTTCAACGTGATAATAAGCACAGACATATCCCATGTTGATCTCAAATTGTTTCTTCTGGGAGACTTATTAAATAGTAGTAGATCTCATATCGTTTTTACTAAGAACTGACTAATTGGACCAAAGAAATATTACATCATCAGAGAGGGGAAAAAACAAAATATTGATGACAGGCCACAATGCTGTGAGTGATCTGGCAAATCTTAAAAAGGTAATGATTCTTCTGAATGGTAAGTCAGAGGAATTCCCAGATGTATGACTGTGTTTGTTTCACATTTTGTTGACCAGCTCTAATAAATAGAGCAAGAGATCATGTGACTTAGGTGACAGAACACATAGCTTTCAGGGAGAACTTTTGAAGAAATTCTCTGAGCAGATCAAAACCATTGGCTGCAATTTGTTTGCATCAGTTATTCATTGAACAAATCTGAATAATGGACAAATCTGTAAAAATCATGGTATGTTCACATACAGGTTATGAACCAAGCAAAACGGATGAATTCAGTGAATAAATTGCTCATAATGAATAATTCAGCCTGCTGTGCTAGTTACTGCAAGTACCCGGGTTGGGAAATGTTGAGTTTTTAATGGTGGGTAGCGTACAGGACTTATTAACATTTTGTTACAGTGCAAGGATAAATGCAATTAGTAAAACTAGTTAATTTCTACAATGTAACTTATACTGTAAAAGCACTTAAGCACATTCTTAATGTTAAGTATATCAGTAGTCCCAGCAAAGTCACTGATGTTCATGTGTTTAAAGCTAAGCACATGCTTACATGATTGGCTAGATCAAGTCCTTGCCCCTTGTACAAGCAGTTGCATTAGTATAAGCAATACCTAAACAGCTGAGAGAACATAAATAAAAAAAAAACACCCTAAATTAGTTAGAATTTGACCTGAGTCTCCACATATTATTCATCATAACTTTTTCTACATCAAAGAGATTCTATCTGAGGCCTTGGAGGTTGTATTTTTCTCAGGGGGCCATTGTGTGTGTGATCCACAAAGCTGTCTCATCAAGTAATTGAGCGCCATGCTGCCGGTGGGATGTGTCAAGTTACACAAAGAAAATTATGCTTTTTTAATGTCTATAAAATAAGAGTTCAAGGGGGCTTTTTAACTTAGGAAGCATAACCACAAGGAAAAAAATCTTTCTCAAAATGTGCAGATGAAGAAAAAAGTCCCCCCCCACTTCCTTCTCCATAAATAATAATGCCAGGGATCAGAAGCAGGAGGTGAATGCTGAGCAGGGAGGAAGAAGAACTTCAATGCACACCTCCTGGAACAGACAAAGAGTAACCACCAGTGAAACATGACATCAGTATAATAGCTTTTGCTGCTAAAGAAAACGAGACCTGGGAATGCTGTATGATCATATATTCCCCGCCTAGTCTCAGCTGAACTCACAACATGGAGAGGTGTAAAAGGTTTCTCAGATCACCACCGTGACCCAAATTCAGCATAAAGCCCACGTTCAAGTCCCATTGATATTGATGGGACATAAGTATGTGCTTCAGGATAAATGTGCTTAAGTGCTTGGCTGAATTGGGGCCTGCCTGAGGATTGTTACTAGTTCATGGAATGGAATGATTGTTTAAGGAGATGACTTTTTTAACATTGCTATATATTAATATTGGGTCACGGTGCTGATCTGAGAAACCTTTATACGGTGAGGTGGAAAGCCTCCCGTGGTTTGACCTAGTATGTTGCGTACATAGGTAGCCTATGGAACTGTTTGGTCTTGTTACTGTTACTCTGATCCCATCCCACCTTCCATTTAATGTGTTACACTTGTTTCCTCTTGTCCTAAGTCAGATAATAAGCTCTTGGGGGCAGGGATCTTGTCTTATTATATGTTTTGATCAGCTCCTAGCACAACGTGGCCCTAAAGATGAGATTATTAGAAGTATGCAGCTCTGGCCTAACTCGGCTCCTGGGAGTTTTACCATTGACATCATGGGGAGCAGAGTTAGGACAACTGCTTCTGAAATCCCACCCTCCAGTCCAAATAACTCAGCAGCAAGTGCTTAGCACCTGTCTGGCTGTGGCCAATAGTCTCCAGTACTGCTTCCATTGAAGTTAATGGGCATTTTGTCATTAACTTCCAATGGGACCTAGATCAGGCCCCTGCTTTTTAAAGTCTGAGATTTTGAACTGCTGTGAGTCTCAGGAACTCAGGACAAGCTTCTTCACTGCAGAGGACGTATGTAGTCCTCTGTTCAGTGTGTGTTACATATCCCCCGTATAAATGTAATCGTGGATGATAGGAGTTTGTTCTTGGTTTGAGAACCTGCGTCCAGTCCTTAACTCAAGCTGTAGAGACTCATAGTTCTGGAGTTCACTAATTCAATTGCTGGTGCCAGTCAGTGGGTGGCCTGCCCATCATGATAGTGCTCAAAATTAGAGCTGGACGCATACTGTAAAAATATTCATGGACATTTCTTTAATAAACCCCATACATTTATTTGTAATCCCCCTCACACCACTTTTTTTTGTTTGTTTGTTTTTGCTTTATGCAAGCATTTGTATAAGTAATATTTGTTTAGACTGCAGCTGAAATGTTCACTTGGCCGTTCTGAAAGTTCTTTGTGGGCTTGGGAGTCATTCGGTCATTAAAGAGGCGAAACTATGCAGTGTGACTTAGATGACCAATCACACAGACTTGTTTTGAAATTTTGGAATGCTGACAGAATTATTTTAATGGGGGAAAAAATCTGTGTTTCAATCAGCTTTAGTAATACTCAAAGCAATACTTGTAGCAAATAATTGGCAAGTAATTCTTAGGCTGAAATGCAGTTCTATAAACCATGGGAGGAAGGATGGCCTATGACACCGATACTCAGGAGACCTGAGTTCAGTTCCTGACACAGTCACTGAGTTTACTTAGACAAGACATTTACAATATTTCCAACCCCAAGAATTCAAGAACTGTGTGTCAGTCCCTCCCAAAGTCATGAGATTGGCTTGAAAATAATGGATGCGGGGTTCTTTCTCTTTGGCTTCTGGTTTCTGAGCCACATATTGAGAGACTTGAGATAAAATTGCAAGAGTTGGCAACAGAGCATTTAATCTCTCAGTGCCTCAGTTCCCCATTTGTAAAATGGGGATGGTACTTCCCTAATTCAGAGGGGTCCATCAATAACTGTGAGGTGTTCAGACACTACTGGGGTATATATACAGAGAGAAAAAGAGAGAGATTGCAGCATTTCCTTGTTCTTGTGTAGATCCACAGTAACCAGGATCCAATAGGTTCTGTTTGTTGGTTGCAACTTTGGTTTCCTCTGAAGGATGATCACAACGAGAATGTAGCTGCATTATACCCATCTACAGTGGGGAGGGCTATATAAGCACGTAGGTAGATAGATTGAAACATTTACTAAATAATGGACAAATTCATTGAATTGTTAGTCTGTTTGTGGACCATTTGCACATGGAATAAAGGGGCGGAATTTGTAAACTTGGCTTTTGTGCTAATAGTCTGCCCAGTTCTAACGTCCAATACATAGATGAGATTTTTGTAGCCTTTTGTAGACTCCCATAACAATCACCACTCAGACAGGTCCTTTAATGCAACCCAGCATGCTTGCTTTCCCTATTATTGCTAGGCTTTGAGATGATGGATTCTTTCTGCTGTCACTCCACATCCTTTTTTTGATCACTATCAATATGTCCATTCAAAAAAAAAATCCCTTTTGCTCTATGTTGACCCAATCCTTATGGTTTTTGTCCTGGTGCCCTTGAATGAAGGCTCCCTCTTCTTTGCTGTTCACTAACACTCTCCGTTTTCTGTCATCTAATAACATGCACACTTCGCTTCCAATTTCCTTCACCCATGGGTCACTGATGCATGAACAAGCCTGGGCTCCAGACTGCTCCCTGTACTGCACGTTTCACCTCCCACTATTACCCCATCCGTATCCATTTACCATCACTTTCTAACTTGTCTCACCTCACTTACCAAGTCATTTTTTTTATCCAATTCAGAATTTCACTATCCATGCCAGACTTATTAGCCTTAAGTCTTTTTGCAATACAGTATCAAAAAAGCCTTGCGGAAGTCCAAGTCAATTACGTCTGCTACTTCACCCCTGTCAGCTCTCATTGTCACCTCTCCTCCTGGAAGTTAATCATACTTGTTAAGGATGACCTCCTCTTTATAAATGGATGCTGCTGACTGTTCTTGAATAGCCTACCTGTCCAAGAGCTCTTCTGTTTTGTCTCTGGTATCCTTCCCAGTATTAGCCTGATGTGTATATATATTTTTGTCCCAGACTCGCCTTACTCCTACTGCTGTCTATCCAGCCTATATTTGTTTTTCTGCCTGTGAGGAGTTGATTATTATTATTATTTTATTTATTCATCTTGCACCTAGAGGCTTCAACCATGCCCAAGTCCCTATTGTGCTAGGCATTGGACTATCACAATGTGAGAGACATTTCTGCCTGTGGAGCTTGCCTAGCCAGACAAGGAGTGGGAAGGGAATTACAGGCAGAGACAGGGGAAATGACTTGCCACAGGCCAAACAGCAGATTACGATTCAAAGCAGAGATATGAACAGAACCCTGGTTCTCTGATGCCCTCCCCAATGTCCTATCCATAGACCATGTCTCACCGAATTAACATCTCTTCAGCTGGCTCCTGTCTTTTTTTCCACAAAAAGCAAGCAATGTCTTTGCAATGGGATCCCACTAGGAAAGGGAAACCAGCTCCAAGTTTTGTGCACAGTGTTCATATGTAACCATTAGCAAAGGCTACTCAGATTGCAGCTCAGAACAGCAAAGCTAGCACATGGGAGGCAGAGCTGAATGTGAATGTGGGGACCAAAAATGGTCTGGGTAGCATATCAGACACAAATGCAATTCAGAACAAAAACAATAAGGACTGACAGTGAGGGACTAAGTGATTGATTTTCAGCAGTGCTGATCACAGTCGCTTCAGAAATCGGGCCATCAGAGCATAAGTAAGAGCTTTACTTCACACAGTTCTATCAAAATGCCTCAGTGGTGACCTGCAAGCCACTCTGCTATTCGAGTTATAGGCTTCTTTTTGGAAGACAACACTAATCATGGGTCAGCTTGTCTTTCATGTAGACAAATGCCCTGTAAGGGCTACCTCATTCATTTCCATTGTACGATACAGCCTAAGCCGTGATTTGAACCCAAATATCCCAATATGAAATAAACCATTTAGCTCCTTATAATGTCTGAGGTTTTCAGTCAGATGATCTGCTAGTCTGAAACTGATATTTTAATCGCAGTGTATCTCAAATTCTTACCCAGGAAATGGTCTTTGTTAAAACTATGGATTTTGAACCACAGACATGGGGGGAAAACCCAGGTATCTCTAGTTGCTGCCTTGAACATCTGATAAGCACAAAAATTCTGAACCTCTTCCCACTCCCCCATAATTAGAATTGCACAAAGCATAAAGACTTGAATACCCTCCCATTTTATACACAAGGCATGAGGTGTTTGCAGCCTCTGAGCTCATTCCAAGACCCTCCGGTCTAGGGCATGTCTTGTGTAATATGCTGTACAGATAGACTATATGGATATGTTGCAGACTGTCAGAGCACAGTCTAGTGCATTTTAAAATACAGGCAGCAGTCAGAGCTGTTTGAAAAGTTTTGCCAATCAAATGAAATTGAGCTTTCCTGAAGAAAAGGTTGAAGAAAGTCAACCCCAATCACAACCCTGGCAGTGAGGATTTGCACATATTTGCTGTTAACAGAAAGCATTTTTTCATCAAAACAGTCATGTTGCTGAAAAGGACTGTTAAGTATCACTTCTCTCTTGCACTAGTTAGCCATGAAATTGTCCCTAATACGTCCAACTATTTCAAGTATCACATAACTGTGACTCCTCCTTGGCAACTTCTCTATGTATATCTAGGTCTAAATCAAGATGTTGCATATTATGATGGGCAAAGTAATATGAGTTCTGTCTTCTCTGCAAAGTGAGGAAAGGGCCATCATAACTCAAGAGATGTGAGACAAATCAGACATTAGCAACATCTACCTATAAGTTTGTTTGGTCATCTAGTCTGACCTGGCCTGCATAATGCGGGAGGTCAGACTAGATGACCATAATGGTCCCTTCTGACCTTTAAGTCTATGAGTCTATGAGTCTGTGAGTTTGTAGGAGCATAGATAAACTCATTACATGTTAACTGCGAGCCTAACCCTGCACACCCAGTCAGGCTAGTAGTGAGCTATTCTCACTGGCTTCGGTGGGAATATTTATATGGCTAAGGAATACTGGTGTGAGTGAAGGTTTGGGTTGTTTTGGGCTATCCTCTCAACAACAGAACCAACCCCAACTAACCACAACTTATTTCTATCTATCAATCAATCAGTCTATCCTGCATATAGTTATAACTAGATATAGGAGCCATACAAAGTCAGCTTCTTCCATGTTTTAGCAGCAGACAGTTATTGCAAGAGAAGCTCCCATGAAGTGGCAGAGACCATGCACTGCATTAGCATCCAAGCAGGCAGTGTAAAAAATCAGATCTGATTCTGCCTGTGGAAGATAAATGAGCCAGAGTCCCCAATGCCCAAGATTTGGTCATCTCTTTATGAGTTCTGAAGTACCTATTAGCAGCTTTGATGAGTGCTAGGGGAGATGAAGTCTACCTTGAACAATGTTAGAGAGCTGAATCAAATCACTTGAAATCTCCCAGAGGGAGAAACAGCCTGAGCTGGTTATATACACTGCATCCTTTTCCTCTATTGCCTATAAGGTTTATATGAACACTCTGTTGGGAAAAAAAATGTAAGCACTTTTTCAGCAAAATCTCCTTAGAATTTACTCATATATCTAATAGCTACTTCTCTGGCAATTTTATGTACATGGTTAGACAGTTTCTCTGTAGCTTTTATCTCTACTCTGCGTCTTCACTTTTATTTTATGAGGAGGTGCCACTTGCTAAAAGAGGCATGTGAAAGCAAACTTTCCATCATGTCCACCACTTGGCACTGGCCATGCAGTGTGCCATGTTCATGAGAACAATGTTTTCCCTAAGGGACTGTGTGCTGTATAGCCAAGGAGTGCATTAGCCTTTCGCCTCTGTGTCTTCTTGGTTGATTACATTACCAGAGAAAATAAGTTTGAGAGGACTCAGCCTAGTCCTCTAGTGGATGTTCATTTTCCCATACCACAAACCACCCCGCAGTTTTGACATAGCTGCCAACCTCTGCCCAGGAGAGACTCGGGATGAACAGACTAAGTTGAGATGGGCTCGTGTTATGCAGTTTAGGACTAGAATTGGGTCCAAGTTTGGCAGTATTTGGATTTGGTGTTCTGGGCCAGCCTTTGGCTGGCTTATGCCCTACTTTATTATTTGTATTACAGCTGTGCATTATACCAGCTGAGATCAGGAAACATCTCCCCCCCCCCGCATTTGTGCTAGGAGATGCACATAAACAGAGTAGCTCCTGCCCCAAAGATCCTACAGTCTACATAGGCAAGACAGACAAAGAGTGGGAGAAAGTTGTCCCAATTTTATAGGTGGGGAACTGACTAATGGAGGTTTTGTGACTTGCCCAAGCTCACACAAGAAGTCTATAGCCAAGCCAGTAAAATGAATTCATCTCATCCAAGACCCAGGACCACCTTTCCTATTGTGCATTACAAGGCATTGTGGGAGGAAATCTTGTACAATGTCTGATCACAATATGCCTGGCTCAATAAAAAGGAAAAAGAGTCTGACATCAATGGATCTGCACCCATTTACACCAGCTGAGGATCTGGCCCACTGACTTCAGTGGAGTTGCCCTTGATTCACACTGGTGAGACCAGAATCCAGCTTATTTTCTCCAGCTGGAATACATTAACTCTTTCATCTGCATAGCCAAAAGTACAAGGCATTTGGTTGCTGGAAGGATGAGCAGAGATCCAACTGACCTCAGTTAGTTGTTTAAAATACATTTGGTGGATGCTTTGAAGCAGATTTTAATGCCAGTCATCCATGCTGCGCTCACACGCAAAAAAATCATGTCACTCCATGTCAGAGCTCAGAGCTGGATTACTCATGTCTTATATTGATGACTGGGTAGCAACTCTGGAGCCTTGATCTTTCCATATCACCGGTGGACGCCGTTAGTACTTTTTTTCACCGCAGGGAGTTCGGAACATAATATCCAGCCCAATTTATAAGGAAAATGAATTGGATTTGAAGCAAGACTGACTTTTATACAGAAGCCAATGAAGTGACACCTGGGGCAATAGTAACAAGGACTTGTTCGTGGTTCTGCACAAGGATAAGTGTGACTACCTTGGTTACTGTGAAGCCATTTGTTGTACCTAATGGGCAGTTTGGGTTTTGCTAAAAGGATAAATGGGAAAGCGCCTGTGCAGATTGACCCAGAAACAGTTCATGATCGCTGCGTCACACAGCAGCTAAGTTGCCAGCAAATCACAGATGATTTTATGCCCTGCAAAGCCTGCTGCTTTTTACTCTCCATCAATCAGGACTGTGTCTTTTCATTTTCTTTTCCTTATATTTCCTAGGATCGGGGTGGTAATTCATATAAAAGATACAGGGCTAGAGCCTTTGCTATGTATAGGCAAATTTGGGGCCACTCCACTGCCTGAAAGCCAGAGTAGCTGGCCAAGTGTTGCATAACAAGGATCCAAGGGTAGCCAAACGCTGTACCTTTTCTCTGTGACTAATGCAGGGAATGTGTCCCAGGAGTCCTTGTGTGCTACAATCTCAGGGTGTTGTAATGGTCCCTTAAGGCAAGGCTGTTTTAACTTATGCCAGGGATCTGGCTCACTTCACAGAGGCCTCCAGGTCAGGGGCGCCAGCTTTGCAGCTTGCCCTTGTCTCAGCTGCACTGAGCAGTTCTCAGAACTGCACCTCAATGCTGCTGGGCAAAAATTTTAAAACAAAACTTTTTGATGTAAAATGCAGCTTCGGCAACAATGAATATCTGTCTGATTTCATCCCTACAGAATCTTAAACAGATATTACAGACATTGGTCTATAGAATTTAATAGAGAAGGATATTCTTCGTGAAGAAACAAATTGTGAATTCATGTCGATTGCCCCAAATTGTTCAGAAAAAAATCCAAACAAATGGAAATGTTTCATTTCAACCTTTTCCCAATGAAACATTCTGATTTTTCATTTCAAAATGTCTTTTAATTTTATTTTTTTTAAAAACATTTTAAAATGGTCAAAATCAAAATGAAATATTTTGTTTCACTCCAAACCATTTCCCCCCAACTTTTTGATTTGCTGAAAATGAAAAAAAAAATCAAAAATTCATGCGGTTCTGCTCCTCAGCTGGTGAACACCATGGAGAACAAAGCATTCAGAATCATGCAAGGAATTCCAAGGACATAAATGCCCCTGCCTTGAAGCCTATGGGATCCATACAGGGCTTCCTACATTATGAGAACAATAGGATGTCAGAAGCACATGGGAAAGCCATAGAAGCATGGTTAAGCCATGACCCTTAAAGATTACTGAAGGAAACTAGTAAAACTAAAAGGGGAAACAAGTCCCATTGTAAATCCATCTACCTCACCCAATAAGGTTGGTCTGTGGGTTGTGGTTTTGAATGCCCACAAAATGCTCACCACCACCCTGCAAAGTCCACAGTACTACTCCAGGGAATATGTTGTCTTGCGATTTCCAGGACCGTGGGACTGCTCACCGGGAAATGAATTTTCCCACGAAGGGTCATCTAGGGAAGAAGGCTGATCTCGCAGGTTCCCAGAGTTTTTTAGTTCCCAGAGTTATAGCAGTCACAGAAAACCACAATCTTTTTATGGCACCTGACGACCATGCAGGATGCTACTGTGAGGTCAGCTAATGACCAGTCAGTCCTACACAGCAGCAATCCTCTGAGGATGGTGTACCAGGACAGCATGAAGAGTTTGAGGCCCATTCTGTTACTGAAACATAGTACAGTGTAGTGCTGGAAACCAAATATAACCTCTTGTCATTAACCATAGGAGCTGGAAACAAAAATTGATAGTAGCCAGTCATGCCAGCAGATGATACCAGTTCCTAACCAGTTGGATAATTGTGACATGCCTCTGAGTCAATGTCCCCTCGCCCTCATTAATACACAGGTATATGGACCAATGGCTGCTGAAATCATATAGGGCACTACAGTGCCTCAGGAAGACATGGCAGTAACAGGATGTGCAGGAGATCAGAACACAATGCATCGTGCCTCATGGCATGGTCATATTGCCCCTCCCCCCAATTCCTCCATGTGGTATACACCACACGTTGTAAGCTCATTCAACCTTCTCCATGGTTTGGCCAGGTGCACTATAGCATGTTACATGGATCTCATATCCATGCTGTTTGCCTTTATGGGTATCGGTTTAAGATTCTATAGGGATGAAATCAATCAGTTGTTACAGAAATTATTCTATAGAATTTAATACAGAAGGATATTCTTCACGTAGAGTGCTTATGCCAGCCAATGGGATTCTATAGCAGCCAATGGGAGTCTATATTCTCTATTATATGCCATGGAATTTTTCATGAAATGGCTGTTTGCTCTGCCCAGACGTTTGAGCCACCTGGAACAGTTTTTCATTACACTGCCTCTGCTCACTTTGCTAATGTGAACCCCTGAGAGCAGGCAGAGGGAGGGATTCAGGGAAGCTCCTATTTTTCAAACCAGGTACCCAGTGCTGCCACTGTTCATTGCCTATGTATGTATTGTTTCTAAAGCTCTGGGGTCCAGAGAACACTGTGCCAGGGGCTCTCACCACGCTGTGTACTCTGCACTGATTGAGACCTTTTCTCTCTGCTGCATTATGTGCTTCCGATGGGTCAATTGGGGCCCTATATTTCATCTTCATATCTCCACCCCATACACATATACAGGCTCTGTCTCGCTCTTCCACACAAATCCCTCTTGATAAACACCCCCTGGGCTGTCTGCATGATCACCTTAAAGGGAAGCACTGAAAGGTAAATGTTGCTAAATGTCAACAGTAAACTCCAGAGACTGTCAGAGTAAAAACCAGGGCGAACAAGCCTGTTTTATATAATGTGTTGGTAGCTGTCTCAGTGACTCCTAAGGTGCATTATCCAGGCTTTCTAATGTAAGTGCAATAAGAGGCTGTTAGGAAACTAACATTGCAGGACTTTGTGGCTATACGCTGCCTCGGCGTTATTCTGGCTACAAGCAGACTGGGGTGAGGTAAAGTGATCAATCCTGTTATAAACATCTCCACACAGCAGTTGCATGACTTCTGAATGGCTCAGATACAGTAAATTGAACTCTGCATAAGATTTTTAAACCTGGATCTTCATGAGCAGGCAAAGTAACAGCAGTAAATGCAACCCTCTCTAATACAGAGGGAGCTTTCTTGCCTTCAGCAACTCATAACTTTGGGTACAAGCAAACCTTCTGCTTGGCAATGCTAACTGAAGCCCTGACTAATAGTGTTCTTTCTTTCTTTCTTTCTTTCTTTCTTTCTTTCTTTCTTTCTTTCTTCATATGCAGAAAGGGCAACAGCCCTAGAACAGTCACTGCATTGTCTTGGGACCTGCTTTAATCCACTGAAGTCCCCGAGGAATACTAGAGCTGCGTTAAGTGGGCTTCAAAGGCAGAAGTCGGAATGAGGTGTGATAGGAAACCAGCTCTTACTAACTGGTTCACTTCGGGCTAGCTTTAAATAAATTGCAGCTCTGAGCTGCCTGGACGTTGACAACAGGGCTGTGATATTTGTGGCTGTAATGCAGAGAATTTCAGCCTTTTAAACCAGGAATGGGAGAACTTGAAAGGATTGAGAGTAAATCTGGGAGATTGTAAAACAGAAACAAAACAACCCTCTCAGTAACGACTCCATTCAAATTTCCCCAGATAGTCTCTCTCATGAAGAAATCTTAACTGGCTTTGAGCATAACATACGGCCACTCCTGCCTCACCTTTTTCCAATGGCAGTGGGCTCAGAAAACACCCTATGGCCAGAATTTTCAAAACAGCTCAGATTGATGGATACTAAGCTCTTAAAAATCTGTCCATAAGCATCACAATATGAGCTGCTGGGCCTGAACTCCATAGAAAATCTGGCCCCAGTTGTGGGTGCTGGGCCCTTGAAAATCTGGTCCTGAGCTCTGGAGAAAATGTGGCCCCACTGCCTTAGAGAGTTTTCTGATTAGCATATTTTATGGGAGGAGTCGAGTCCTTTGATGTCCAAGGGGCTGATGTGCTAGCACAGATAATTCTGGGTGTAACTTTGCACCCAATTTTGAGGGTGTAGAAACTCTGCTAGATGGGCTGAAAATTTGGCCCATGAAATCTAAATTCACAAGTGTGACTTACCCCATTCCTCCTTCAGTCAGAGACTGACTCTTTACCACTAATCATATTCCTGCTTTTCAGGTTTGGTCAGTGTTTAGGTCTAAGATTGTTTCTGCTTTTCTCTTGGCTATTTTGTCCATCCCTAATTTGCACTCCTATCTGCACTGCATTGTCAATATAGTTACTGGTTGTCACTATTATTGGGTGAAATCCTCAACTGGTGTAAATCAGTGTAGCTCCATTGACATCAATCACTTCATTGGAGCCCTTTATTTATATCAGCTGAGGATCTGGCCCATTTCTTAAAACAAAGGTGCCTTGCCTTGGAAAGCTCACAAAGCTATTCATAGTCTATTCTGCTGCAGGCATCATCATTGGTTGCTAGGGAAGATACTCAAAGCAGAGAACACAGCTCAGTTTCAGGACAGTGGGTTGAGTTTGCAGGGCTGGCTGCTTGAATAATCTTGTTTTGAGCAAACTTGATCTGGAAAGATGTTGATGGAGACTAAGGATATTTTACACCACTCTGGCAGTGTATAGGGGCCTTAAAATAAGTGTAAATGTAATCCATCCCTAGATGTTGAACAGCAAAATGTCATTTGTAGTCATTTCTCCAACCAAAACCACTCTTCAATTTAGCTGTCCCTTTATAAATTAGAAGAGCCCCACTCTAAACCAGCATGGTTAGAATTAAACCCTAGCAAACAAAGGCTTTTGGGGCAGTGCACAGCAAAAAGGAAGAAATCAGTAAACTAAACAAATACCATGGAAAAACACAAACCTCACAGCAAGAGTTCCCACCCGACCTTTCCCTGGGTATGGTGCTATGTAGCGTACATCCGCTCCACTTCCCATCATGGCTTGACTCTCTCCAATATCGGCCTTTGTTAAAAGACTGTGACTCAAAAAGACCTTAAGTGATGCAAAGCCACAGAAGAGTTTGACCAAAAACCAGCAGGGGTTAGTGAAAACAGGGAGTGTTGGCTAACCGAGCACCAGAATGCAAGCAAATCAAGCTTCCTGCCTGGAAAGACATTTTGTGTGAAAAGTTCAGAAGCTGAGAGTTTGGGCAGGATTCCTTTCTCTTATGGGAGCGGGGGGGGGGGAGGACATATTTTGTGGGTGATGAAAAAACATGTTATTAGGGCTCTGTGGGCCATCGTCTCATGTTGAACGATAATTTGAGAACTGAACTCATTCATCCTGGGCAGCAGCATCTACAAACTCTAATACAGGCGATGAATGTCTTTAACAAAAGTATCGAGAGGAACTGCCATGATTTGGATATAGAATTAAGGTTCCCTTGTGAGCTTTTACATCTGTAACCCTTGTCTTCCCATACAGCACCTCATGCCCCTACCTTGCTATATCCTCGTCCCTGGCTGTGTTAAATCTTCTTAAGGGAAAGACTGCGGCTGGCCCAATGCACCACCATAGGTGAGCAAGAATGTGAAAAGCACTCTCTCACCTTTATCGGGACCACACATTGTGGTACAGGGGAGAGAGCAGGCATGATGAGGCTACTTCTATTAACTGCTGATGTAAATTGCTTCACAAGGAAGCAGTTTGCGGGATACAACAAAAAGTTTTATTGGTCCTACAAACTCAACGAACTATGCTATATAGTCATGTGCACCATCACCTAGCACCTTGTCCATGAACTACTATTTACATAGCGAGGGAGATGAATAATAGATTTTTCAGTTCACTGGTCATTCTGAAAAACTGAAAAAAATGTGGTTGATGCTAAGGCAAATATTCTTGACGATTCAAAATGTCGATTTAAAAAAATTCCTTTTGGATCAAGCCGAACATTTTGTCTGAGCTGAAATGAAATGTTATATTTTGATGTCAAGAGTTTTTGAAAGAAAATGGATACATTGAAGGACATTTCAAAACTTCTTGTTTCAAATGGAGAAACCCAACTGCTTCCTTTCAAAAATGTTGAAACAAAACATTTGGGCTTTTTCAGAATTGGGGGGAGGGGGGTTTCAACCCAAAAAATTCAGCAAAACTCACACAAAATGTTTTAATGTCACTGATCTGCATTTTTTGCCAGAAAAAATGTTTTGGCTGAAAATGTGTGCCCAGCTCCATTTATATATGTATAGGCATAGAGCACTCTTGTAACAATTACTACTAGCTCCTTTATGCAGGTGGGTGGGGAATGGGTTTGACTCTGCTTCCTCACTCCCAATGCAGCAGGTGGTCAAGACTAGCCAGCATAGAAGGAGAAGCAATCTGTTCCTGGACAAGTGCTGGCACAGATTACTTCCTCCTGGAGGAAAAGGGCAACCAAATAATTAATTCTGACTCAGTCACAGTTCATGCCCTGCTCTTCTCCTAGGGCAATGCAGCTCTGTGCCACCCCTTACTCAGGTCAGATTATAGGGTTACAATTGGTCCCAAGAGTTATAAACTCCTCAGGGCTGGGAGCTCTCATTTGCTTGTCTGTAGAATGCCCCACACAGTGATGAAGTGGGCAATCACCCACGAAAGCTTATGCTCCAATACTTCTGTTAGTCTTAAAGGTGCCACAGGACCCTCTGTTGCTTTTTACAGATTCAGACTAACACGGCTATCCCTCTGATACTCCACACACTATGATACCATAATAATTATAAACACTAATGACAAAGACAAGCAATTTTTTATAAATTGAAAGAAATGTCAAAACTAAAAGTTGTGATGGGGTGTAAACCCCACACAGATGAACAAAGGGTTAACAGGAGACTGAAAGCTCAGCTGTCGCTCAATGGCTGCACCTGGAAGACGTTTCAAGCTTGATTTGTTACCAAACCCTGCTGGGGAGGAGCTGAGTCTTCTTCATAAAGAAAAGAAATGAAAACTACAGGGGAGACTCCAGAAAGGAGCCCAGGACATAGAGAGTTAGAGTTCCTTCTCTCTGGGAAAGAAACCATTGGGAAGCTGAAGGAAAGGGGCTATTCCTGGTGATAATCCCTGGGAAAGGGCCAAGGCTCCAGGGAAGTAGTCCTGGGGGTCTGTATTCTGCAACAGGGAGCTGCGGAGAACCCAGCAGGACTAAAAGCTCAAGTTCAAGTGGGTGGAGATTGCTGTAGTTGGGTTTGCTTTGTTTGGGGTTTTCTGTATTGTGTTGGGGAATGCTGGGGGGAAGCCTGGGAACCTGCTACCCTGAGAGAAGAATGGGACTACAGAGGAGGCCAAGATGGGCAGAAAATGCTGTGCTGATGACTGCAGCTGCATGGGACACTTTGTATGGGATATTGATATCCGGGAAGGAGTGAGACTTTGTAGTGACCTGGTTGGAGGGCTAAGTCACAAGAAGAAGCAAACCAGTGTAGGGACGAGTGGCTACTGATAGGGGATACCAGATGAGGAGATCCTGATTTAGCACAATGTGGTGACTGGTGAGTCACTGTTCTACAGGCACAAGTTTGTTATTTTAGCCCCCACCGCTATGAAGAATTGTCCTGCCTGCTAACCTGCTGCCAGGTATCCCAGTTGCCATTGGCAGAGCTCCGTAAGCCATGGATGGACTTACTATTGTGTTTATGATATGTCCACCCCCTCATCTGAAAACTAAACAGGCCCTTGAGCTCCTAAAATAGCAATTCAGCCATGTATACAAAAGACAGTCCTGCCTCTCCACCTGACCTAAGAAGAGTTCTTCCTATTACCACTCTTGTAAAACATCGCATTAAGGTTTCTCTTTGCAAAACGAGTCTTGAATCAAGCAAATTCTAACAAAAATATAGTAAAGAACAGATTCTGAGAACAGAGACAAATAGAAATTGAGCAGTGGGCTGTGAGTTGGAGATATGTAAAATAGCATCCAATCCAATCCAGGGGAATACTTTTCAGTTATAACTGGCTCATCCAATTTACTCCCACTAGCAAAGAAGTGCCAATCACATTCCTCCCCCATGCACACCCATGGTGGCAGCTGCACCACAAGGCCATATTTCCCCTGGAGAAGAGCTGATTTTCCTGTCCCTACTAGCTGGCCCCATTCATCTCTGGGACTGTGCTGGCCTGCTCTAGGTCCCCTGATCAAGTGAAGGCCATGAGCGCTGTGCACTGATACAACCATTTTTCTGGCATTTCTTCCCTTGGACACCCAGAGTTTTCATTCTGCTGGTTTGTTCCATGAATTGACCTCATGTGTTTTATAGAAATGAACCAAGGGGTTAGTGACTGAACGTTGTTACCGTCTGACGGGTGTTGGGTGCCTGAATGTGATCTGAGTTATTTCTCGGTTCCGTACCTAGTGGACAGGTGTCCACTAAACAATAACCAATAACCGGTTAACTGGCCACCCTGTTGGCAGCATCAGCAGCTCTAAGGCTAAGAAGTCCCCTAGAGGTCAGGTCAGAGCTGAAGCACATTGGATGCAGGGAGACGAAGGAAAAGCAGGGAAACTTTCTGTGATGTAACTAGTCAGTAATTGGAGGATTTCATTTTTCAGGGTTGCAGTCTAGCACTTAATCCTGCCCACACTGAAGTCAATGGGAGTTTGGTCATTGACCTGAAGGAGAGCAGGATCAGGCCCAAAGTTCACTTAAAAATGAAGAAAGGGTAAAAAGAAATAAAGAGCAAGGAATGAGAGAGAGAGATGATGATGATCTGTGGGCTGGACATTTTCGGTGTAGGTTTATCCTCATGCATCCACAAAGAAAATGGCACAGCCTCTGTTTTGTTCTCATCTCCAATTTATTGCAAATGATTTCCCATTTGGATGTGTAGAATTATTAGCGAGGCCCTAAAAATGGATCTGGAAATGACACCTGAAGTTGCCCTTTATCCATTTTAACTCTGTCTTTATTAAAAGCAAGTCTGGAGAGGGGGCAGCCGTCCAGTGTCAGGTTTCAATTGTTTAGTTACTAATCTAATCAGTGACAATTTGTGTGTTTAGATTTATGACTTTAACAAAAATTAAAAATATTCTTTTACAAAAGGCTATTCTAGGGAGGATAATGACACCAATACAATCTGGGTTTATTATCTTTTTCTTTGTTATTGGGTTTTTTTTACATTACACGTGTTCAGTGAAGCTGAAAATGATATTTTTGATAATGGGCACACAGTGTACGTTTAAGAGGGCTGGATGACAATGTGAGACTTTGTTAAGGAAAAGAGGATGCAACAAATATCTAGAATAGGAATCATTAATGAAGGGAAAGCTTTTTCCTACGGAAGGCTACATCTTACTGCTTCTTGGGTTTCCTCCTCTGTTTCTAAGATGCTTTTTGGAGGTCAAATCTAAACTTAGGTCTTTCCTGATAAGATGTAATAAAACTTAGGCCATTAAAAATCTTACATCCCTGTTCTTACAACCCAATGCCCAGGTTAAATTCTGATTTGAGTAACTATTTCCTGCCTACCTAAAATGCAGTTTCTTCTGGATATGATCTTCTTTATTTCTCATCCTAAAATACTTTGCAGTGTTGTTGCATGTTTTTAAACAGCTCCCCAAAGGTGGGTGCATTTCATTTCCGGGTATTATTAGTATTTATTATCTGTATTGTGGTATTGCCTAGGGCTCCTAGTAATGGGCCATGTCCTCATTGTGCTAGGTGCTCTACAAACACAGAACAAAAAAGATGATTCCTGCAGCAAAGAGCTCACAATTGAATATAGAACCCACATTATCTAAAATTCTCCTTTTCCCCAAAGTAGGGTCCGTGACTTAATTTAGACCCACTGTCTTTATGGGGGTTTTGTGGGCTACAGAGCTGCCCCTGAGCAGGGCATTTTGCAGGGTGAGGATTTTGTCTCACAAAGTGAGTCACTTACATGAGAACAATTCTCTCTTATTAGAATGTATTCAGACAATAAGGTTCTCTGTACCCCATTTGATTTAGATTAATGTGGTTCTAATAGAAATAGTTTGTCGAGTGCCTTGGGGTGCTCTGGGATGAAGATGTTATATCACTGTAAATTCTTTCTTTTTATTAATTCATCTATTTATTTTGTTAACAATATAAAGCTACAAGAGGCCATATAAAAAGCAAAATCTAATTGATCGGCTATGAGAAATGGAGCGTCAGCAGCAACGTTAGCCTCATTTGGTTCCCCCACTTCCGAAATAAAAACAATAACACTTCCAGAAGTGTGTTTCTGTGTGTATTAAAAATTTTCAAACCTCTCATTGCAGCTGAATAATTCACAGCAAATAAGTTGCTCTGTGAGTTTAGCTGCGTTTTCTACTTGTGCAATATACACAAACAGCCCTTTCCTCAAATGGCTTCAATCATTCAAATATACTCACAATTTTATGATGTTGTTTTTGTACTCTATGGACTAATAGTGAACACATCATTGTGAGAATTCATAGAGACATAATCACCGTGAAGATTTTGAAACTGACTAATGTACAGTTCAGTTTTCTGATCCCTTTAAGGAACATGCACTGTACAGTGCAGCCAACTTTTGCTTTCTTTTTGCAAGTCTCATGATATTTGGTGGGGTTTTTTCTTAAAGCTCCAGTTTCTGGAATCAAGTGATTACATGAGGATCTCTGCTTTCATTTTAAAAGAGAGATGTTTCTGAAGTTGTCGTCAGGGGACACTACTACAAACAGTAGCTGTTTCCTGCCCCTGGCTAGTCTCCCCCAACATCTCCACAGCCCCAGTCATATGGCATTCACACAGTGAAGCAGCTATGGGATTGGGAGAAGGAGGGTGGAAAGATATTATGACATTTTGGCCCTGCTCCCCTTTCCCTGAGTGACAGCTGAATTTAGCTGGTATTTGCCAAAGCTGCACCCCTTTGGTGCCATGCAGTGGAGAGTTTAGAAGACCCCATGTCTGTGACGGAGTGAGCAAACCAAGAATGAAACAAAATTAATTTTCTAACTAAACAGCGGTAGATGGTGAAATTAACAGGTGGATGGGGAAGATAGAGAGAATGAAAGAGAATTTCTTTTTAGACAGCGGAATAGCAGTGTCTCACCTTATTGCTGAATGGCTTTTCATAAGAACAGCGTGTGAACCAAACCACATTCCAGTACCTCCATTTCCTTACTGATGGAGAATTCTTGAGATGGGTTATCCAATATCAACATCCTTCCTGTTATACACATCCTGTCGGCAGTGAAGGAGATTTCTTAATGCACTAGCAAATCTTTGTTGTTCTCCCCGTGCCCTGAAATGTGGATGGTAGAGCTGTAGATTCAACTTTGTTCAATCACACAGTGAACAAAAATCCAAGACCCTTTCTCCTGTCTCCCCTCCCAATGTACATTGTAACTCCTCTTTACCAAACACTCAGGAGGCAGCATTAGAAAATAGATGGTTTACATTTCCCATTAGTCCATTAAAGCCTGGGGCTATCACTTCCACAGGCCTAGGGTCATTGTTTCAGAAAGTAATCTCCCATTCTTGGGTTTCCTGCATAGCATCATGTGACATCATGGTTAAGTCAATGGCCTGATTCCCCAATCCAACAAACATAGTAGGCCAAATTCTGGTCTCGGTTACATGAGTGTGAATCAGGAGCAGGAGAGACCCCAGAAATGATTCACATGGTGTGCACAACTGAACCACGCTCACTTTAACTTAGCACGGTGCCACTCAGGTTTGATCCAGTTGCCCTTCTGTCATATGGAGGGTCTGCCAGGCCAAATTTCAGTGAGTGGCATTGTGACCCAGTGCACCAGCTTGCCACGCCACCAGGTTTGGGGGCCCTCTCAGAGGGTGGCCTGGGGAAAACTGCCCCTTTACCTCCCTCCCTCATCCCCACCCTGGGAAGCCCTGCCAATGATATGAATAACGTGCATACAGCTGTGAGTGCCACTGATCAGGAGTTAAACCCATTGATTTCAAAGGAGTCACTCCAGATTTACATTGGTGGAACTCAGCCCCACCTCTCTGGTATCTTTAATTTCTCTTTCCATTATATCTGTTAGCAGTAGTTCCAAATGCAAGAAAAACACAGAGAGATTAGTAGTAGTAATGTTTGTACTGTGGTAATGTCTAGGAGCTCCAGCCATGGAGCAGAATCCCATTATGCTAGGTGCTGTAAAAATACAGAACAAAAAATGGTTCCTGCCCCCAAGGAGTTTAAATCTCTTTTCTTGTCCTTTTACCTTTCCTATAGTTCTCTTTTCTCTCTCTGTCTCTCTCCTTCACCATTCCGGTTTATTCTAGGGAAGGGAAAACCTGGATGCTAAACTCTGGATCTAGCCCAAGCAAAATACCTCCTCCCCTTTCAGATCTAAATACTTTCAGATCAGGGGGTTGAAATAAAAATCTGAATCTGAACTTTCCCAAATTTCAGGGTGGGTTCAGGTTTGGTGAGTGGTTTTGTAACCCCTTACAAAGGGATTTGAGCAATAAATTTGAATCAAAATCCACTTCTGTACCAAGGATTTCAACCAGGAGTTTAGTTTGACCTCATTTCTAGTCTGATCTCCCCTGTCCCTGTCATCTTCCTTTTTCTTTTTATTCTTTTTTGCCAATGTCCATCCTTCTCCTTGATTTGGACACTCTATTCTCTGATGCAGAGAAGAGGGGATCCTACAAGGAGTTAGTTATGGCTTCTGGATCCTGCAACACTGCCCAACCCTGCTTTTGTGTGGCTTTAATTTACACCACTGATGCAAGGTCCCTAAGTGACCTTACCTTAGTGAAGAATCAACTCAACTCCGTCATGCCTCTATTCCACTCACTCCCCTGACACACTGGGGATTGGGTGGCCGTGGTCCATGAGGTGGCTATGTTACCTCCAGCAGCTTCATGCCAGCAAAAGTATTTTCCTGAGCAGGAGCAATTCCCTATGAGACATTTCTGGACAGAAACTGACCACATTACTCTGCAGGAGTGTATTGGGAGTAGCAGAGTGAAGAATCTGGCCCATTCTCTATAGGTAGGTAGAGAGGGAGGGAGATATATAGATCTGGGATGGTTCCAGCCGTAAGTCCCCTAGATGTCTTAGGAACAGAATGGGCAAGCCATTTTAATGAATTTGGACTCACATCTAGTGAAATAGTTTGAGGCTATGTGAGCATTTCTGAGAATGAAGCAGAAAAGCACATGAGCAAAAAAAGGATGCCGATAAAAAATAAAATTGCTGATCTTCAATAAGCAGGCTGGGTTTTATTTTTTTTAATGTAACGCTATTTTAGCGCATATGGCTACACAGGCAGTGTTGGAGACCGAGCTCTGAAAATAGTGCTTTTAATGGCTTTTAATAACACCAGATGTCTGTGTGGTAAGGGGGAGGAGAGGAATACAATCGAACTGGGAATTGGACCCTGTGGACTAGTTCAATCCCCAAGCTCTGCCAAAGCCTTTTCCCTCCACACAGAGCCACCTGTATTATTAACTTCCAGCTAAAAGTGAAGGATGCTACGGGTTTTTCAGATGTCATAATTCCCCAGCCATCTGTTTAATGTGAGGCTAGCATAGTATATAGTGATGCTAATACCACATTGAGTATAAAACCGTTTTACAAATAACATAGCAAAACCACTCTCTGCTTTCTGTTGGTGTTGGTCTTTTTCTTTTAAATAAAACAACAAAACACTTGTGTTTTGATGTCTCAGGAAAAGATACTACTTAGGCCTGAGAGCCAGAGTCAGACTCTATTCTCACGATCTCCTGAGGCTCAGGGTAACTACTCACCACCTACTTCCAGTTGAGTGTCCTCTTCCATTCTGTCCATCATCCATCCTATTTCTGGCCCTTTTTTCTACTGGAAATTTGCCCATGTGCAGAGACCCCTCAAAATAGGGCCAGTGTGGGAGTTGAATGGTGCTTAGGCTTTGTGCTGGCTTTCTGCACAGGGGTGAGTTTCATCCTGTGGATCACCTTGGTGACGGAGTACCATCCCTGGGGTATGATAGTTAAATAGCTGCTGTATCCCCTCACCATTCCTCTAGTTCAGTGGTTCCCAAACTGGGGTTCGTGAACCCCTGGGGGTTCACAGAATGTTACAGGGGGTTCTCGGGAAAAAATTCTCTAATGGCGGACAGAGCTGTCACTAGGAACTCCGGGCAGCACGGGGCCAGCAGCCTGGAGCCCCTGGACTTCCAAGAGCTCGGCAGATCAAAGCAAGCATATCGATCACACTAAGGAGATTTAAACTTCAAGGCGGGCTGGTCTACACTAGGGAGGGGGTCGATGTAAGATACGGAACTTCAGCTACGGGAATAGCGTAACTGAAGTCGACGTATCTTATTTAGACTTACCTCCCGTCCTCACGGCGTGGGATCAACGGCCGCATCTCCCCCATCGACTCCGGTACCACCGCTCGCCCTGGTGGAGTTCCGGAGTCGACGGGAGCATGTTCGGGGATTGATATATCGCGTCTAGATGAGACGCGATATATCAATCCCCGATAGATCGATCGCTACCCGCCGATCTGGCGGGTAGTCTGGATGTACCCCAAGATTCCTTATAAGAAATGGAAAGGGAGGTAGATATTTTTTTGCTGTTTTTAAAATTAAATAGGCAGCTAGTATGGTTTTTAAAATTATGAAGAACAAATTTAAGCTTTGTTGTAACGTACGTTGCTTGCCTGGACTGCTCAAGACCTGAATGATTGTGTAGGAGGAACTCTTTGAGTTGGTTTCTTAAATACCTTCATGCTGTTTCACATCTGATACTCCCTGATGAAACATAGGAGCCTTGTCTTATAACAGGCTTATTCAAAGTGATACAAGCTACGAAAGTGAGATCTTGGAAGAGCGTTGCCATTTTCATAATGTAATAATACTGTAATGATAAATAGTAATTAATAATAAATAGTGTGTAATAAGCATGTCATAAAAACAAATTTTATATTTCCAAGATCACTACTTTTATAATTTATTCTCAGGTAAAGGAGAAAATCCCGGGGAAGATTCATTTTTAGGAGGGGGTTCGCGAGACTTGACATTTTAGTGAAAGGGGTTCAGAGGTTGTTAAAGTTTGGGAACTACTGCTCTAGTTCTATGTTTTTCCATAGGACTGGGCAAGTGGTTCAGGCAGGAATCCAAAACTGGCTGTGCCAAACTTACCTAACTGAACCTGAACTTTAATAATGAGTAAATAAGGAGCCAATGCACTCGTGGCAAAGCATGGGCAGCTGGATATGGCCAGCGCTCGAGAAACAGCTAGTCAGGACAGCCTAATACGGGTACCTTTACAAGGCTGACTGTGAGGAAGCAGCCAGCAGAGATGTGGTTTTACTGGAGTTCATCCCCAGAGCATGTGGGTAAGAAGAGAGCTCTTGTCCAAAGCTGGCCTAGAAGAGCTCACATTCCAGACTCCATATTAAAGGGCCAGCCGGCCACTGACAGTTGCTTGAGTCACAAGTCAAAATGAATTTGGTGGTTGGGCAATTTTTTTACATTATGAAACCTGCACCTGACAGTTTGACACAATGGGTTATGTCTGCCTAAGAAGACAGTGACTAGACTATCGAGATACTGCAGAGCTGTCTGAGGACCTAAGAATAGCAGTGTCTTGCTACAAGTCATGACTGAGGTTGGTCTATGGAGCTGTGATGAGGACAGGCAAAACCAGAATTGAAGTGCATTGATCAAAGATTATGTAGACAGGCTGTAAGATGTGTGATGCCTGTCTCCTCTCGGCACTGTCAGCCTCACACCATATTCCTTCTCCAAAAGATTAAACTCTAGTAAAGAAGTGTTCCCTTAGAGCACAAAAGACTGCAAGAGGGCACAGATTGGACCAAAGGGATTTAGAATAGGGTATGCTCTTCTCAAGCCATTTATTTGTAGACCTTTGTGAAATGCATCATATGATTTTCCTCTAGGCTGGTGTGGCATGAAGATGAACACACCACCATTTTTTATATTTGCTCTCCCCCCCCTCCCCCCAGTTTTACTGCAAATTTATGAAAAATCAAATGGCTTTGGTAGCCACACACTTTTTTTAAAACAACAACAACAACACTTCTGCACATCTTCAACTCACCTACTCCCCCCCCACCCCCAGCCCCAGCCCCACCCCCACCCCCAAACACAACTTACAAACAGCAGATGACAAAATCGAGAAGACCAGTCCTTAATCATAATAAACAGAATCTGGATTTGGTCCAGAACTTTAAGAAAAGATAATTGCACTTACTGTAATGGAGTAGAAAGATGCTAGGCCATACTACTAGTAACTTAAGAGATTTGTGGTTTTTAAAAATATTTTAACGGAGGCTATTTATAAAAACACGATACACAATTTTAGAAAATTCACTTTTTTTTTTGCTCATGGTAAAATTTCACCAACCTACTAGAAGGAGTGAGGCCTGAGTGGGGACCACAGGCCAGATTTTTAAAGGTATTTGGGTGTTGCTGCACTCAGCATTTCAATGCTTAACAGATTTAGGATCCCAAGTCACATTTTCAAAAGTGATTTAGGTACGTTTAAGTCTAAATCCTGTTGACTGCTAATGGGATTTTGGTTTCTAAGTGCCTAAATCCTTTTAGAAAATGAGATTTAGGCTCCTAATTCAGTTAGGTGTTGCTAAACTGAGTGCAGCAATGCCTAAATGCCTTTAAAAATCAGGGCCCACATGGCTAAGTGTTTCATTAACACAGTCTCAAGCTTGAGACTGTCTTCTCATACATTCCCAGCTTGCAAACATGCTCCGCTGCTTTTTTATCCTGTGCTCTTGAGGCAAAAGGATCAGGTACACAGGAGTCCTGGGACTTATCACAACTGAGTGGAGAGGAAGTACACCAAGCATTTTGTCCTATTTGCATGCACATGTAGCCTTTATCATCACTTGAGTTGTAATGCAGCATTACCTCTTTCTGAGCACTACCTAGGACTAGCAGGATCAAGATCTGAGTAAGGACTGAAGAACTGATTCTCCATTACTCTACACCTAAAGTAGTCAGCCACACCAATGCAAAATGATGTAAAAATGCTGCCGAATCAGAACAATGCCATTTTACATTGCTATGCACTCCCTTTGCAGTAGTGTGAATGGTTACACAAGTAGTAGTGACCATGGAGAACGAGACCTGGGAGTATTGACTTTGCATAGACCATGGGATCAGGCCCTCAGTGTTTCTTTTAGAAATGTTCACAAAGTCTTCTGCCAAAAGAAAAACAAAACAATTCCATCATTCAGTGGGAGGAGAGAAAAAAGCTCAACGTTTTGGAAGTTCAGTTCTACAAGCATTTGAGGGAGGGATTCATGATGTTAGCTTCAAGGGAGCACTGGAGCTAATATTACTTGCATTCATTGTTAGGCTAAAGATTGATGCATATTGTCTGTTGCAAGCAGGGGTGGCTCTATGTATTTTGTCACCCTAAGCATAGCAGTCAGGCAGCCTTCAGCGGCATGCCTGCGGGAGGTCCGCCGGTCCCGCGCCTTCGGCGTACCTGCCGCCAAATTGCTGCTGAAACTGCGGGACCGGCAGACCTCCTGCAGGCATGCCGCTGAAGGCAGCCTGACTGCCGCCCTCACGGTGACTGGCAGGCCGCCCCCCGTGGCTTGCCGCCCCAGGCACGCGCTTGATGCGCTGGTGCCTGGAGCCGCCCCTGGTTGCAAGCCTCAAAGCACTTTTAAGAAATTACTAACTCAATACATAGGGATCACTTCTCATTACCTGTCATCAAAATGGTGCCACCTCTGCGCTGGAATGTGGCAGCCATTAAAATGGAGGTGGCAGCTATTTGCTGGCTGGGAATGTTTTCAATGGAACTTTTTTTTTTTTTTTTAAAAATTTAATTTGCTGAAACCAAAATTGTTTGCGGGTTGGTTTTGAAACATATCCCATTTCCAAAAAAAAAAAAAGTGAAAAAAAGATTTCAAAATTGCAGTTTAGTTTTTGGGGAGTTGAAGTTACTTTTTGTTTGGAATTTTAAATTGTTATAGTAAAGTGTACCAAAAAAAAACGTTGAAATCAAATTGAAACGTTTCAAAATTGTGGAAGTGAAAACATTTTGATTGATCAAATCTTTTTTTTTCTTTTTTTTTTTTTTGTATTTTTAGTTTGTGAAAACGTTAGAGATTGTGACTTTTTGTCTCAAGCTGGGATGGGACAAATTTCTGAAATCTTGAAAATTCTCATAGGATGGAAAAAAACCTTTCCCACCCTGCTCTATTGGCAGCCAACTACTATGCTCCTGTTTTGCTGCAGCAGCTTCAAAAGCAACATGCTGTGGTTCTGTCAAAGTATGTCTTCCAGCAAATTAAAAGTCCTCCCAGCATGTACAACTGTTCACTAGCATGTTGGTGACCATGGTAATGTGGTGAAGGGTGAGTATTCTGAAGTAACTCCTGTGGTTTATAATCTTTGGAAAGGTTGGGGGGGGGCAAAATTTTCTTCTCATCCCCATTTCCACATTTGTGTTTGCTCTTCTGCAAACATTTTTGTCACGGGTTTTTTAATAGGATATGGTTTTGTCACTCTGTCTATCAAGACATGCGACATGACTGTGCTGAAATGCAGTGCAATGTGGTTTTGAATGATCTGTATCTTCCATGATGCCACCAGCAGATCTCCATCCTTGTCTCCTATGATAAAGGCTCTGTACTCAAATGGAAACCATACCCACAACCATTTCCTTTGAGCCGTTCTCTTTGTGTTTGTTCTTTATCATGGTTCCTTGGAGAAGGCTGCACTGGTCATTCTGTTTTTGTCTGTGATCTTCCCTCTAATCGTTTTAAAGCAAACAACTCAGAGCTTTATTTCAGATTGCCCAACCTTTTCTTCAAGACATTTTCCTTTTTTGTTCCCTAGACAATGAGAGTCAGATTTTCAGAATTTCTCCACTCCCACTTGGGCAAACAAGTGGCCTGATCATCGGAAGAGCCCGAAACATTGGGTGCTGAGCAGCTGTGAACATCTGGCCCTTATTTGGCTGTCTAAATGGGAGCTGATCTCCTTTGAAAATCTGGCCCCAATTGTGGGTGCTGAGCACTTGTGAATCTGGCATTCAGCTCTATGGAAAATTTGATCCCATGCATATAATTCACTCTGAGGCATAGAAATAGGCAACCAGTTTCAGATTTGATTCCTCTTAAGTGGCTTTAATCTGGGAGAGAGGGAAGCTTTGATCCTCTATGTTGAGGGGTGTCATAAACTTTTTAAAGTATGTAGTGGTGCACCTTAGAAATAAATATAGTATTGATGGAGATAATTAATAGTTATGTTACAATTGACATACATTTTACATCCAGAGTTGAACCAAAGCTCAGTCTTTCTGAGGACTGAAACCAGTCAGTCAGCTGGAAAACAAATTTGTGGGCCATTGAGAGGTTTCCCTCGTGGTGTTTCTAACTGATCCAAAAGCAGGAAGTTCTCATGAGTTATTCAGTCTGGTTTCTCAACCAAAGAGGTCTGAACTTCTGGTTCAGAGAAGCAACTGCATTGCAAGCACTGATCCCAAATGAAATAAGCGTGCAAATCCTTTGTGGCTGGCTTGCTATCCCATTGCTATTGTAGCTTGCGCAGAGTTCAGGCATCAGGCTACAGACCTGCTAAGATCTGTCTGCTTATCACAAGGTTTGGTACAGCACACATTGCTGAAGTAAGCAAAGATGATACCCAAAATTGCTCACCTTAAAAGACCCAGAATCAAAACTTCTCATAAAGCGCCAATAATAGATTTTTTAAGGCTCCTGAAGTGTAAATATATAAAAAACCGGGAGTCAGGAATTCTTGAACGCTAATCCCAGTTCTGATACTGACTTTCCTCTGTAGCCTTGGCCGAATCACTTAAACTCCATCTCTACTTCCCAGTCTGTAAAATGGGGATGATGCTTCATGCTTACTTTGCCAGGGGTAATGTGAGGGGTAATATTTGTAAAGCACTTTAAAGAGGGGGGAAAGTTATTTAATCAGTGCACACCATAAAGAGTCCTCTGTTAGGAAGTGTCCTCTGCTCAAAACAGAATGTGCCACCAATCCGGAAACCTGATTGGCTGAATGCCTGTAGTCTGAGCCAATCATCTGAGTGGTTGAACATAGCCTTAGAGCACTGTAATAAGAGATGAAAGAAAGCAGTAGCTTGTCAGGTTGTTTCATTTCTCAGTGCCATGGAATCGGTTCAATGCATGTGTCTTTGTTCTCCCCCCACCTCTCCAGAAATGAAGAGACAATCAAAGCCCAGACATATTTAGAACTAGGAAGGAACTCCCCTCCTTCTTCCCTCCTGCCCCCTCCTCTTTCTGACTGTGGGGCTGAAGGGGTGTCAACAGCGATAAGCAAGAGGGAGAAAGATGCCTGGCACTCAGAGTTCAGGCTGGGACAGTTTGATCTCTCCCAGAGCACTCTTGGTGCTTGAAGATCACTGCTTTTGACACGTTTCTCCAGCTGCTGAATTAGAGGATTTACTTGGGTGAAATTTAGGCCCGAGGGGGACATGAAAATCATATTCATAATTTGAAGTGACATGTGATTCGGGATTAGAAAGCCGGCTGGCAGAGAAAAGAGCTGAGGTTATCCTTTTGGGCTGTGCTAATGCAGAAAACTGCCTTTTTAATCCTGTTTTAAAAAGGCCTAGAAGGTTTCCAGCTGGGGCAGTTGGAATATAAAGAGGAGGTGAAGATGAGGAATCATTTCTTTTTTTTTAAACTTTAAATCATTTTGCTTACCTGATCTTTTACCTGTCACTGAAGTGCTGTTACTTTTGACGTTTGGCACAGCAACACTGAACAACAGCTTAAGATAGGAAATGAAGAATACAGTATCCAATTGAAGGGTGAATTCAGGGAGGAAGGATGTAAATACCCATATTAGAATAAGTCAGGACATCACGGTTAACATCTTCATCCTTGCAAAATGTGCCATCAGATCTTCAGTGGCCACATGTGGTTAGGATCTTGTTTTTCAATGTCCTCCAAAAGATGGCAACTCCCAATACTCATTTCCTTATGGAAAAAAGTCCTGTAGAATTTAATAGGAACTAAAGGCCTAAACCAAAGCTCTTTGTAGTCAACTGGAGTTTTTCTATTTACTTCAGTGGATTTTTGGTCAGGTTCTACACCAATAAGATTCTATATTACTCTAAAAAAAAAGCCTATATATAGAATTTAATAGTCATTCTGTTAAGTTTTTTAAATCATCCTACATCATTCTATTGAATGATCCTACATTCTATAGAATGATGTAGCCTTCCCTTAAATATTTATCCCTTCACTTGCATAACTAACATAAGTTTTACTGTTTTTAATTCTTGTTTACTCTGCCAAGACAACAGCCAAGAGACAGTGAGCTGGATTCTATTCATGTGCATCAGCAACAGAATTGTTCACTAAGTTCCAATCATTTAGACTTGTTCAAACTTGTTTATAGCAACAGATCTGAATGGGAGTGTCAAAAGGGTTACAGAGGTCTAACTAAAGGCTTAATTTTGCCTGTAGAACACTACTTGGTGGTGATGATACATGAGAAGGAAAGAATTTTAGCTTGACACTCTAATCCTAAATTTGAGTTTACGCGGCTAGCAGTTAGGGGAAAACAAAACAAAGAAAAACAACAAACAAACAAAAACCCAACTACTAGTTGTAAACAGGGCACATTTGATATAGAACCATTAAGATACAATTAACATGAGACCCAACAATGCCATTTTTACAGAGTCACTTTTCAGAGTAGAACTGAACTTTAAGTGTGACAGGTTTGGCTCAGGTCCAGCGAACTATATAATCCTCCTGAGAGTTGTATTAGAATTCCTGGGTACGCTAAGAGAGTACATAATGCATATTATATGTAATCAGGAAAGCAATTTCTCCCTTGAGTTCTTAGTAGAGCTTCCTACTGAACAGTTTTACTGCTCAATTCTTTTGTTTCCAACTTCAGCATATCATAACATGAGCATATTTTTCCATTCACTCCCTGAAGTGCTGCCTCCAGAAAACGCATCTTCCTGGGAATGACGGAAAAGACTTTAGAGCACCATCTATTCCCTTGCTGGAGAAGAATACAGTCTCCCAGAATACAGAGGACACATCAGTTATTAAAGAAGTATTATTGTAGGTACTTAGCCAAAATGTATATTTGGGAATGACGCTGTGGTGGCAGTTCAAGAACTACCACCTTCCAATTAGACGTCTTACTGATTGTCTGTGTGTGCGATTACCACAACTGCGTGCACAATCACAGTAATTACAAAGGCAAATAAAACATGCAATTACACATGTGCAGTTCTGAATAAATGACTTGTGCAAGGCCACAAATAAAATCCGTGCCAAAAATGGGGTTAGAACTCAGGAGTTCCTAGCTACCATTCCAATTCTCTACTAGACCACACCGTCTCTTTCTGAATGTTGTGTAGTATTTTCCACCTCCTCATTCTCGATCTTGGAAGAAAATAGGCTGAATCATATCCCATAAACCTTTCCCTTGGACTTGTACACCTATGTCCAAATTTCCCAACCAATCCTAAAATCCAAAACAAAATGAATCCAACTTAAATAAAACATAATAAAAATGAAGATGAAGCCAACCTATCTGGGTATCGTTTTATGGATCAACACAGGAAGGATGCTATAAATCAAGTGCATTTCCTGTGAAATCCAAAACCAGCTGAGGTCATCTTTATTCACAGAAAAAAATCCTACTTATATTTAAAGGATATGTGTAACCCACAGCAGTTCTCTGGGATACCAACTGCACTATCTCTTAATGGCTGTTTATTCACTATATGTGCAGTAATTCTACCCTTTATCCACCAGCTTTAAAAATGACATAGGTAAATTAAATGAATCTGGGTGAAGTAAGAAATGTCCCAATATTAACTAAAAATTCAAAATGAACTTAAACCAGAACCTTTCTGAGAATAAAAGAAAAGGAAAAAAAGTCAGGTCAAATTTAGCACAAACTTTAGACATTGTTAAAAATAAGGTTTCATGATAATGCCTAAAATTATGAGCAATGTGCCTGAGTTTTTTAAATTCCATTGGAAACAGTTGTTTAAAAATATTCTCAGGTCATGTTTGTAATCCACACTAATGCAAGAGAACGCGAAAATGAAATTGACTAGAAATGGAATATAAGCAAGAGCAAAAGTGACTCTGACTGTGAACTATTTTAAGTGTCCAAGTTGAGTAAATTAAAATAAAATAGCAGTACCAGTGGAAAAAATGAATTACATTTAAAATGTTTCAACTTTTATAATCTAAGGTGGAAAGATTTTCTTAAAATATGTAGTTTTTAATCTGACTGTGTTCCTTTAATGTACATGGCTGCTTTTATAAATGTCATGAAAATCTACACTTCTAGTTTTTATTCAGGATCAGATGAAAAAAATACCATAGCAAAAGATCAAGTGAAGAAATACTGAAAATCATGAAAGACACCCAGATCTTGTGAAATGCCTAGCCTGATTTTCAGACATAGATATCTGAAAACATATCTGAAATATTGTAGACGTATTCATTTGAACTTCTGCATTTTACAATATTGGTCCCTCGTTAGTATAAAGAAATAAAAACTGAATTGTACAACAACAAGCAAGAATATGGAGGGGCAAATAATTCAGAATTTCTGATTTAAATGCTAAAAAGCTGAAATATCTCTGAGAAGGGAATTCTGTCAATGCAAACTAACTCACCAATCCTGCAAATGCAAACATGCTTTATTTTAAGCACAAGTAGCCCGATTGACTTCAGTGGAAATGCTTGTGTTAAACATAAGCAGGATTGAGGACTAAAGTAACAAAAATGTATTGTGAATCTGCACTGGTGACAGGACATGAGCCCCCAGATTCCTTCTCCTGTTTGCCTCCATTTGTCTAGAAAAGATGGACTAGATTTTCAGCCAAGTAAATCAGCATAGCCAATGGATCTACGCTGATTCATTCCAGGTGAGAATCTGGTCTGATATCTTAATTAATTTTATATTTAATCTGTCAAAAGTTAATTACCCCTATAAAGCCAAAACACATGGTCTGATCCTGGGAATAGAGATGGTGAGAGTGCATACATTTCTGTCTGTAGGTAGAGTATATGTTTCTATTTCCATCTGTACCCCATTCAGAACTACAGTGTTTTATACTCAGCCTTATCTGGAAAAACTCACTGTGGTGGGAGAAGTCGGGGGCTGGAGGGGGAGGAAGTAAAATGAAGTGGAAAGGGATATCCAAAGGGGTAGAAGAGAGACATCTGTTCATCACTACTTCTAAATCCAGGTTTTATACTGTGTAGTGGTGTTCAAGTTGCTGAGTCAGATAAGTTAAGTGTTTCACAGCTGTTGTTTTTTAACAAGGTTACATGTTTGCTGTGTGTTTTGTAAAATGTATTGCACAGATATCTAAAAATATAGCAATAAATAGTATACTTGTACATACATATTTAAATTCAAGTTAATTAACAGGGACTATGAGCTCGTTAGATTTTAAAAAACAAGTAGGATCAATCGTGCTCAAAACTCGGATGGAGATTTTTCCTTCAGATCTCCCCACACCTAGCATCAAAGTGTGCCAGGGCATAAGGAGGCGTGGTTCAAGTGTAAATCCCTGGCTGACCCTTTGCAGACTGGTACGAACCAGTGTAATTTTAGAGCAGCCCTGAGGTTGCGCTAACCTATGCCAGGAACAACAATGGTAGCGAACGAGCCACAGGATTGGAAATCTGCAGATAGCTCTCTTGTGCACAGTGTTTATTGCACACAGTTAAGGATTGAACTATTGAGTAGAAAGACCTTATTCTTTTCTCGCTTGCATTTGAAGTCAGTGAATTGACACTAATTGACACCCACTGAGGATCTGAGCCTAGGTATCCAGAAGTGAAATACTATGACATTCTTTAATGTTTGATTGTAAAACAAGTTGATATTCACTGCTACCTCCTGAAGGTGGAATACCCAGACTCTATTGAGAAAGAGGACAAAGGGGTTTAAGGAAATTAAAATTAGCTTAATTTAGCCCATACATAGTGCTTTTCTTTCACAGATCTCACTAGTGGTACAAAGCCATCTTGTGGGAGGCCAGAATCTGGCCCACAATTTCTCCAGTGCAGCTCCCCACTCAGGACTGTGTCTTAAGAAACACAGTCTAGCCCATAAGGTGACTAACAATTCCACATATAAGATGGTTCCACATCTCTACTGGGTTTTGCAAGGGAAAGCATCCCAGTAGGAATTTTGCTGAGCTTTTCCCATCTGGAGGTCACTCTCATTCATGGTAATCATCCCAGGGATATGAAGTCACACTAGAACAGAGATCTTTCCCCATCCCGTTGCAAGCTTGGCTCCAAGTCTGTTGAGCGGGTCAGGCTTTTTTAACAGCTTCAGCTGAAAAACCTGTTCTACTGGGCTAAGCCACTTTGTTTTCCTCTGCTCCCTAATCTCCAGCCTGCCTCTCTTCCACATGTTGTAGCGCTTTTTGTTTGCTTAAGGCCTGAGGCAGACATAATTACAAAATGTAGGTAGAATTCTGAAATGACCCCAAAGGTCTTTTTACTCAAACAGAAATCATTTGTCATAATGAGCCTACTGGTAACCTTCTGACCCTTGGAGCTCAATTAATTTCACACAGGAAAAGTGTTCAGAGCCTCTGACCCCTCCTGCTGGAGATATTCCCATTAGATAGGGAAAAGTCTCCCAGTGCAGCTGGCCGATGTGGGAAACTGGGCTTAGAAACCTATAGAGGGACCCTGAACACAGACAGGATGTTGTTTTCAAAGGTAGCTGGTAAATCTATATAAAAATGGCAAAATCCAGGGGACGCTTGTATTATTTTCTTGTCCCTTAAATCTTCCTAAAATACACAGTAAGCACTATCAAACCCATAGAGAAGAGACCAAGTAGGTGGAAAGAAAGGGCCTGATTCTCCACTCAGTTACGCCAGTTTTATGTCAGCATAAGAGGGAACTCAACTGAAATCAATGGAGTTCCACCACTTTAAATCCCATATAATGCCCTGGGCAATCAGGCTGAGGGAGTGGAGAAACTCTATATTCTATTAAAGCCCTGAAGCTTGGAGGAAGGGTGTCATGTGGTAATGGTCCGTATGTGGAAAAATAATATAGAGAACTTTGGGACCAAAGCCTTAGCTAGTCAATATTGAAGGAACTTCTGTTGCTTTACTGGATCTTTGGACCTTTGTTCTTTCTCAGTTGTTAAGGAGTCCTGTGGTTGGTTTAGAGCAGGGATTCTCAAACTGGAGGTTGGGACCCCTGAGGGGGTCGCGAGGTTATTACATGGGGGGTCACAAGCTGTCAGCCTCCACCCCAAACCCCGCTTTGCCGCCAGCATTTATAATAGTGTTAAATATATAAAAAAGTGCTTTTAATTTATAAGGTGGGTCGCACTCAGAGGCTTGCTATGTGAAAGGGGTCACCAGTACAAAAGTTTGAGAACCATTGGTTTAGAGCCCTGCAGTAGACCCAGGATCCTATGGGTCCCCCAGGATTTGCTGCCATAATAGCAGGAGCGGTTAAAGTGTAGGCGGGATTTGGTGGACCAAAAAAACCATATGACTGCGGTAATTTGCGGGAAAATATTAAATCTCTTGTCAGTTTGTCATCAATAAAATTTCAGCAATGTAAAGCAATTTTTTCTTTTTTTAAATAAAGGTTTTAATACTTAAAATTAAGCAAGGGATAGAAAGAGATTTGATGTCTATTCTAACAGGAATTTTTTTTCATAGTTTAAGCAAGATTTGTTTTATTCTTTTAGTGGTAAATATTATGTCTGAAATTCCATTTATATATATAAAATATTAACTGAGCATTTTTTTGCTTTTTGTTTTTGTTTGTTGCATGGAGGAACCTGTCTCTCTTGCAGGATTTGCAGGATGTAAGGTTTTTGTGGGCGGGAGCTGGACAAAAATGCAAGAAACAATAAGGGTGGGAATGGGTATTGTGGGGTAGGACGGGAGTGGGATTAAAAAACCAGTCCTGCACACGGCTCTTGATTGCTTGATTGCTTTGCCTAACATATGATTAAAGGGGATAATGTATCTTTAATGTTCATGCTTCGGGGTTTATTGTGTATTTGTTTTTTTATTGTCTTCCTCCTCAAACCCTTGAAGTGAATGTCTGTACAGTGTAATGAAATCAAACAAAACACATTTATCAGCCACATAAAATAGATGGGGGGGGGAGCTGCAGATCAGGGTGTGTGCCCAGTTGTATATGCACAAATGTGCATCAGCTAGAATAACAACAATCTAGCCCAATTTAGTAGATAATTCAGGGGACAGTCATATTGGACAATACATGGCAGTGATTTTTTGTATCAAATCATTTAACTTGTCTATGTATTTGCAGGAATGCATGAGGTGGGATTGGATAATCCAAGAGTACCTTTCCAGTAGTAATAATATTGTTGATTTACGTAAAACCTGTCGTCCAAGCATCTTAATGACTATAAATCTGAAAGCTCACAGGTGATAGCCCCGTATTGAATTAGGAAGCTGTGGGATACATTGTATTTATTCTAGGGCTGTCGATTAATTGCAGTTAACTCACACGATTAACTAAAAAATATAATCGTGATTAAAAATATTAATTGCAATTAATCTCACTGTTAAACAACATACCAATTGAAATTTAATAAATATTTTGGATGTTTTTCTACATTCTCAAATATATTTTTATTACAACACAGAATACAAAGTGTACAGTGCTCACTTTATATTATTATTGATTACAAATATTTGCACTGTAAAAATGATAAACAAAAGAAATAGTACTTTTCAATTCACCTCATACAAGTATTCTAGTGCAATCTCTTTGTCATGAGAGTGTAACTTACAACTGTAGATTATTTTTTTTGGTTACATAACTGCACTCAAAAACAAAACAATGTAAACCTTTAGAGCCTACAAGTCCACTAAGTCCTACTTCAGCCAATCGCTCAGACAAATAAGTTTGGTTACAATTTTCAGGAAATAACGTTGCCCGCTTCTTATCTACAATGTCACCTGAAAGTGAGAACAGGCATTCACATAGCTGGCGTTGCAAGGTATTTACGTGACAGATATCTAAACATTCATATGCCCCTTCATGCTTTGGCCACCATTCCAGAGAACATGCTTCCCTGGTATTCTATTATTAACAGCGCGATTAATCGTGATTTATTATTTTAATTGCGTGATTAATTGTGATTAATTTTTTAATCGCTTGATACCCCTAATTTATTCAGCATTTTCATGCTACAATACTATAAATGGAGTTTCACTATGAGCAAGTCCCAGACAATGCAAGCTCAAAGCCTATGCAAAGCAGCCAGAAAGCCATTTCACGGAAAATCCTCAGGGGGAACAAAACTGGCATTGCTGGTTCTTCACCACCTCCCCCCCTTTGACAGACGGGCAGGATGGGGGTGAGGCAGAGCACACAACAATCCAGCAGATCCTCAGACATTGCAATTGCTGGTTGTAGATGTGATAACTTTTCTTGTGCTCTTGAAGAAGCTCTAAGTTACGCCAGGAGCTGTTTAGGCCCCAGACCTACGTAACATACCCAGAGTCTAGGGAACAGAATTGTCCCTAGTTTAACATGCACCTATTTTTAATTGATGAAAAAACTTGTCAGTTTTTAATTGATGAAATAACCAGTCACTTAATGTATTCAAAATCTGACAGCGTTCAGAATCTCCTATTCCCCACAACTGTCATCGGAAGTGCTTTCACTCCTAAAGAACATGGAAGATGAAAATAATATACATCACATGTGCATATATAATATGATTACTGATCGCTTATGACATTAATCTTTACTCATAAAGACAGAAGAGATAACTCACTCAGAAGTTATCCCTCTGCTTAGTCATGAATGCAAATGTCATACTCATAATGGAGATACTGTCTAATGAAATATCGTGAGTTACTGTGTCTCCTTGGCCCTGTGTAGATTTCATTTCTTTCTGGTTCACAGTGTGGGTGAGTGTATTTGTAAGCTGGTGCCATCAGCACTGTGACAAAGAAGCAAAGGAGAAAATCACTATTGCATTGAAGGTCTAATTTGCAAAATGTCTTGTGCCAGTTGTACCTGGCATCCATAATTAAAGGCATCCAAAGCCATGTCTAAAACAAATCCTGTTGAGGACTCATCCCTTAAGAGCCAAATTATGAGGTGTAACCTAAGGGGATGGGGAGTCTATGGATGAATATGGCCTGGTCTATATTGGAGAAAAATCACAGTAGTGTAATATAGATCAATGTAAAATTGATTGAGTTGCATCTGTGCCAACCCAACACACTTAAATCCCTCGTTTAAATAGGTTTAGCTTCATTTGGTAAATTAATATAGGAAAGCTAAAAGCTGGTGTACTTTACATTTTCTTCTGGCCTCTTTTGCACGTATATTGCACCAATTTATATACGCCTCTATAGCTATGCTCACTTACCACCATGCAACCTACAACCCTTATGAATTCCCTCTAAATCTGGCCCACCAAGTCTAAAGGACTCCAGTTTGATGTAACTCGCATACAGAAAGAAAGTTCTGGAGGAAAAGTAATTAACATGAAGGTTTAAGTAGACCATACTTTAACTTGCTCTCTTTATTCCTTATTCTGGCTTCCCTATGTGTAAATTACATCAGTTTACCCTCCCTCAGACTACACTATCTTCACTAGGCGTGATCTCCCCTCACCCCAGTGTAACTCTGCTGCTTTCGGCAGAGTTATCCCAGTTTTAGCCATCATCAAATCGCTATGCAAAATACATCAGTACTGGATAAAAAACACAACTGACTTTGTCTAGTTTTCTGACCAGTCTTAACAGGGTACAAATAATTGGCACCATTAAGGTAATTTAGACAGCTGTGCAGCTCATCTGACATACTTAGAAATCCAAGTTATATTAATCTATCTATCCGGGTAGTTCTATAGCTTCCCTCTGTGAATACACTGTATTTACCTTTGCAATACCCCTGTGAGGTAGGGATGTGCTACTCACCCCATTTTACGGGTGCAGGACTGAGTTTCAGGGTAGATTAAATGACTTGCCAAAGGGCACACAGGAAGTTTGCGGCAAAGCAGTCTATAGAACTAAGATTGCCTGCATCCTGGTTCAGTGCCTTGCTCATAACAGCATCCTTCCTCCTGCAGTTAATTTTGCTTGGAATTTGCAAAAATGGAAGCCATCATTTAAAATCCTCTCCCTTTAAATCTATACAGTAACCAAAGCTCTGATTGCCTGATGGAGAGGGAGAGAGCCCTTGCTTGCCCCCAGTCCTAAAAATATTGCACAATTTTACTTTATTTAAAATGACCTGCTGTGAGTAATGCTTTTATTGTGATGTAGTGCAATTTAAGCTTGACCATCGGCGTTTACCTTTATTTTCCATTGACATGAGTCAGTATAATTCTATGCACGCTGGACACCACTGGTCCTGAGTTGTACCTAACCTAATCATCTGAATGAACCTGATAGATCTGATACCCAATATATGCATATTCAATTCCCCTGTGCAGCTCAGCTGTAATGTCTCACACTGCAGTAAGGATATTTAATGACAAGGGTGCTTGCTATATTGTGCAAGCGTTCCATCACATCATCATCATGCACTGATGCAGTCTGCACCAGACTGTTAAATTCCTTAAGTATTTATTGAAGCCAGTAATGCCTCAGGCTCCCTCCTCCTCCCCACATACCTAGCTGAAAATTACTGCCAGCATTTGCCACTGACCCTTGCAGGAAGCATTGAACCGATCCCCCCCTGACAAACAGAGAGCAATGGATCTGCCTTGCTGAGTGACCCCCAATGAGGTCGGCTTGACACTCTAGGCAAGGATTGATTGCAGGTAGCAGGTGAGACCCTTTCACTTGACTGCCCCCGGGAGTTGGCCAAATGCTCCATGCTTCAGGCAAGACATGCAGTGCATAGGGATTGGAGTCTGAGCTACTTTTATCCGGACAACCTGGCTGCCAGGGCCAATGATAATTTTTAGGCTTATACTTGCTGGTGGTGTTAATGCTATTCTTGAGCACGATTATTTGGAAACAGCAAAATGCCAAGAAAAATTTCCTCCATGTTTCCATTAACAAGAAATGGAAATGAATGCAACGGGTCTGGTTCTCTTCTCGTTTACACTGGTGCAACTTCATTGATCTATAATGGAGTTACTCCCAATTTACACCAGGGTACATGAGAGGAGAATTAAATCTATTGTCCCTGTTATCTGATCCTTGTCCAGTGTTCTATGGCATCAATATTGTGGTGGAAGTGATTTTGCTGTCACAGTGGATTGTTTTGACACCCTCTGAAGCAGGCACGGTTTGAGCAGGAAAGCTAAATTTACTGCAGTGATGGGGGTAATGCAAATACATAGTTGGCCAGCTGTGTCCATTTATACCAGCTGAAGATCTGGAGGAGGCAGATAAATGTACCCTCCTGCTTATTACACTAGTATTGTGGTAATCAATAATGAGGAAAGGAAAATGGGGTTTTGATCACTGCTGAAATTAAGTTGTCAGAACTAGGGAGAGATCCATTTTTTGAAGGCCTGGGTCAGCATGATACACACCATTGCCCACACCATATAAATAAAGATAACCTATCTCCTAGAGCAGACCTTGAAAGGTCATCGAGTCCAGCCCCCTGCCTTCACTAGCAGGACCAAGTACTGATTTTGCCCCAGATCCCTAAGTGGCCCCCTTAAGGACTGAACTCACAACTCTGGGTTTAGCAGGCCAATGCGCAAATCACTGAGCTATATATAAACTGATATGGGAGTGTGGGTATGTCTCTATTGGGTGCACTTTTTTACATTCAAATTAGGAAGGTGGGGAAGAGAGAACACTAAGAGAAGTAACTAAATCTGGTCCAAGTTCTGAATCCCATAAGGGAGCAAGGCATCATCCACCAGCACATGCAACTCAGTAATGCCCACACCAATATGATCATCTTCTCTGCTTCACCTTTACCTGTTTTAGTTTTCTCGCGTTTTCTCAGGTCATGTGGCTGTGCCTTCTTGCTCCTGCCACAGCCTGCAGTATCTGACTCAGCTGTAAAACTCCACTTCTCCTCTGTGGCTCAGGAAAGCGGGAGGGATAGAGAATTCTCTCTGGATTTTCTTGTTCTATTCTTTGTGGTCTACCTGCCCTTTTGCATCGTCCTTTGCCCGTCTTCTTCTTCTCCTTTCCTGCCCCTTCTCTCCAATTATGTCTCTTCCCCTGCTACTTCTCCATGGCTGTTTGGCATCACTTTTTGAGGAGTGTTACTACAACTTATTACTATATTGGCAGGGAGTCTCCGTGGCTTTTAGCTAAGGGGCAGATTTTTAAAGGCATTCAGGCTCCTAAAGATGTAGGTAGGGATCTACTGGGATTTTCAAAAGGCCCTAGGTGCCTAACTCTCACAGATTTCAATGGGAGTTAGGTGCCTAGTTTCTTTCAGAAAAAACCCCCTAGGCTCCTATCTGCTTCTTTAGGCACCTAAATACCTTTAAAAATCTGACCTTTATGAGCCTACATCTCACTGAAGTCAATCACCCTTCTGAAAATCTGGACCTAAGTGCATAACGTCACTTTTGAAAATGGGACTTTGGTTCCTAAATCACGTAGGTACAGCTGAAAATTTTACCCCATGTTGTTTAAATTAAAGACATATCTAGTCCATGGAGAATCCACTGCACCCCTTGGTAACTCGCACTCTTAAAAATATGCTCCTTATTTCCAGTTTGATTTGTGTCACCCTAGTGATTGTCTGAATTTTTAACACCCTACCCCCAGAAACCCTCTCACGCTGACTCTCCTAGTGTGACCAGGAGTCTCCTCCATACTCTATTTTCCCAACCTGCTCAGTGAGACAGCTACTGCCTCACGAAGAAGCTTTAGTACAAAGAAAGAAAAGAACAGAGAGAGGCGGGATCCACTGTGGAGCTTTAGGCTACATCCTGTCTCCAAGCAATGCTAATGTGACATTAATTCCACTTACCTGCTCTTCTCAGGTGCCTGTCCTGATAGGTGGATTACACAGACTCAGCTGCATGGGAAATCTTTTCCAGTGGATTCAGACCCACTACCAGGCCAGGAAATGAATCTTGTGCACTGACTAGACTTTCAGCTTGGCAGGCTCCTGCATCCCCAGTTGACTTGAGCTCCCTTTCCATGCACGATGGTGTTTTTTGTCCTGCCCCCAGCCTGTTTCATGTTCCCTCCATAGTCGGTTTCTGAGCCTTGCGGATGTATGTTTGCAAAAGAAATATGAATTGAAATTCAGTATATTTACTGCAAATGACAAATGAGAGAATAAAGCTGAGCAGAGAAATTACCCAGAGGGGAAAAAAATATCCCCCCTCCCCAGGACACATTTGAAACTGTAACAGGATCAGACAAGCCACAGTCAGTGAAACTGCAGAAGTTCAGCGGGCACAAGAGAGCTACAACAAAAGGGTCCTGCATCTGTTCTAGACATATTTTCTTTTAGAGCAACTCCTGAGCCCCTCTAATGTTTATTGTGCACAGCAACTATTAGGGACTGAGCCCTTTTTTTTCATAAAGGAAATGGCAGGAGTGACTCTGCCCCACGAACATTGTTATTCATTAAATGACATATTATTATGAAAGCATATTTTCAGTACATGGGCAAGGTCTTGGGCGGCCTGACCAAATGATTTGTTGATGGGTCAATATGGGGCAATGCAAAATGGAGGGATTCTCCGGCTATTGAATAATTCACATTTGCTTGTTGGATTGGATTTTGCACAAGCTAAACAAAAAGAGATCAACCAAGAAAGATCTGGGTTGTGTCCAGCTCTGCCACAGACTTTCTGTGTGGCCTTGGATAAGTCATTTAATCTCTCTGTGCCTGGGTTCCCCATCTCTACAATGAGGGGATAATAATACTCCTGTCCCTCCACCCTTTGTCTGTCTTGTATTTAGATTGTAAACTCTTGGGGGTAGGGACTGGGTCTAACTATGTTTGTACAGCACCTAACACAATAGTGCCCTGACCTTGGTGGGACTCCTAGGTGCTCCCATAATGCAAATTAATAATAATGAATACAAATACCTATTTTCCCACTCTCTTCCTCATTTTCCCTGGTTTTGCTTGCATTTCTCCTCCAGTGCCTCCCCAGAGAAATCAGCTCCACTGCAACAGAGAGGTTGGAAAGATTTTTTTATTAATTTCTACTATTAATAATCATGTTAATGTTATTTATATGCCACTCCAGGTGTGCTAGGCCTTTTACAGGCAAACAGGTGACAAGGTCCTTAGCTTTGCGAGCTGACAGTCTAAGGGTTATGTCTTCACGGGGATAAAAAAACCTGCAGCTGGCCCAGGTCAGCTGACTCAGGCTTGCAGGGCTAGAGCTTCCGACTGGAAAATCGCTAGGTAGACTTTCGGTCTCGGGCTGGAGCCCGAACATCTATACAGCAATTTTTTAGCCCCACAGCCTGAGCCCCGTGAGCCCGAGTCAGTTGATCTGGGCTAGCTGTGGCTGTAGATGTACCCTGAATGGCTAATGAACAAAAGAGGGATAGACGAGTGAAGTGAGGTAGAGCTGATACAGACTTTAGTTCTGATACATACTTACATACTCACCTCTATTGGGGACCGAGAGTTCCCACGCCTTCTGGCAGATGCATATTTTAAAGAGACAGCTATGAAAGAGGAGAGGTTGGTAGTGCAGATGGGGCTTGGCCAGGAGTCCCAGGCAGACAGGACTGTGAGGAAGAGGTGCTAGAATGAGGTTAGACAAGCAGGTTCAGGGAAGCAGAGTGGGCAAGAGGGAGTACAAAATGATTATGGCAGAGAAGAAGCTTAGCTAGCGCAGGGCTTGAAGGTGAGGCCAAGGAGCTTCCAGCTGATGCAAAAGGCAAAGGGGAGCCTGTGTAGGGAATTGCAGAGGGGCAGGAAGAAGGCAGATGAGTTTTGCAGGAGTGCTTTGGACAGACTAGTAAGGGATAAAACAAGGTCCAGTGTGGATCTGGGAAGGTGTGTACCATTCTAACCCCATTCTCTACTTTGGGGCTTGTACATCTGGACTGGTATAGTACTGGCTTTATATGGACTTTATACCATTTTTGACTTACTGTCAGTGCACAAATTCCCAGTGTTATTTTATTTTATTTTTTCAGAGCCTGAATGGGTGCATGAAGGGCACATAAAGGTTTATTGAGTAAAAGCCCTAAATGCTTGCAAACTTTTACTATTCTTCCAGGACCTATAAATATTTTTCTCAAACCTTCTCTTTGAGGCAATAAAAAATTAGTTTAGAGGTTAGCTGTGGGACACTTGACATGAGTCTGGCTCTAATCTCAGTTTGAGGTTAAAGCAAGAAATAGGACCGAAAAGGCCTCTGAAGTAAAAGAGGTAAAGGTAATACTGCCATATGCCTGCCTCATGTGGCGTGCACATCTATGGCATAAAAATATTTCCTTCTGAAATATACCCAAAGGGCGCCTGTTCAGTCTAGTATGCAAATAGTGCATCAAAACGTAAGTGGATTGCCATTCTAGCTACACTGCTCTTCAAATCCAAATATGTGTGCTTGTCACTACCAGATTGCAGATGCAGCTGAAGAATTTAGAGTCTCAGATACTCTGATCTGCATCCACAGTTCGTTTTCTGGATGATAAATTATGGGAGTAATTTTACACATGGAAATTGCACCAGTAAAACCAGAGGCTGGGCCTCAACCTAGCCAAAAATGTAGGTCCCTAAAGTTCAAATTTTCAGAATTTAGTGCTCACCAATGCAGGTGCAGTTGCAACGGTTGAGTACACAGTCATGGTAAATGCCAGCACAAAATTGTCATTGTTATTCACTTTTGCTCCCAGGTACTTGACTTCTGACTTTCTGCATCTATCAATCTACCTGGACCATATAACCATTGAATCTGAGTGTCAACTGTGAATGCAATTGTGGTAATTCCATGTAAAAATTAGGCATGCAAATGCATGTGTATTTGTACAAATTCCCTTCCCTTCCACCCCCTCATTTACCTGTGCAAGGCCAGCTACACTTTGATCCCCAGCCTTGGAGCTGAAGGGCAGGAGGCATTCTTGCTGGCTTGGAGATAATAACCAAGGCTAAAGATTCTGCAGATCAAAATCTTGTCTTGTGCATAATCCCACTGTCTCCAATGCAATTGTAGAGCTGGAAATGAAGACAAGATTTGGCTCTGCTGTTGGAATTAGGGTTTATCTACACAGGAAAATTAATCTAGAATGAAGTAGGGTGTGAATTTAAATGCTCTGATTCCAGAATAAGAGAGCCTTAGGGCATAACCCACTTTTTTCTAGAATAAGGATGTCCACCCAGTGAGTTAATCAGAAATAGCTCTTCTGAAATAACTGCCCATGTAGCCAAGTTCTTAGTTAACAATTCTCCTGATATGCAAGTCATCCCAAACAGGGAGAAGACTTGTTCAGTAGAACACCCATAGGAAACTCAGCAGTTTTGATTTGCAGGGGCTTATGTGAAAATATTTTTGGTGTCAGTTTTCATGGATTATGCCAATTTCTGAAAATAAGGTAGGTGCTGACTAACTGGCCCGCTTTGGAGCAATTGCCTCCAGAACTTCTGGGGCCTAGTGCAAACCAGGCTTCTAGTCTTATAGTTTAACTGAAATATCCTGAAACCAGGAGCTTTCCATGGGAATGTTGATGGAACAGAAGTGGTAGTTGGCTTACAATAACACATTTGCTCATTTGGGAGATTGTTTTTGGCTATAAAACCATGTCCTGTATAGTTGTTTGTGCTGAAGGGAGAGGAATTTATCTTTTTCCTGAGAAATTTTTTTGGTATAAAAAAGTCAATTTTTTGTGAAAAGCTGGTGTGAACATATCTAGCTATTATTGACTTAATGAGGTGCTACCAGTATGTGCTGTGCAGTTATCTAAGGAGAACACATAGAATGTCCTCTCAGTACCTCCTCATAGAGTGAAATTGGGTACCTGCTCTGCTCTCACGAGGCCTCAGATTAATACTGCCTCAATGTAATTGTTCATTCAACAGAGCCCCTAATTTATCAGTGGGACTATCCCAGGGTCTAACTATGAGAGATATGAAAACAATAATCTTGTGAGCAAGAGACAGGGCTAATGTTTACACTGCAAAGTGTTGAAAGGATGTTTGGTGTGAAGGAGAAGAGAAGGAGTCAAAACAGGGGGTAGAGAGCTAGGATTTCTGAAAAGAAAATGTGTGGCGGGGGAAGTAACCCTGATATAATTCAGCAAATGCTATGAAAAGGAACATTTATCTAAAACATAAAATATATTAGAGGAATAGAGAAATCTAAGATCCTGACAAATCCTGGGCATTGTAATTATACCTTCACAAACACATACAGAAACACATTCATGCATGCCCACACGTATACTCTCACACAGGTACATATATATTATACATTGATTTGCAACTTCAAAAAATTGCATTTTAATAACCAAAGAGTGCGCCAAGTCCAGTAAGTCCAGTAATGGAAACTGCCTGTGGCTTTCAATGAACCGTGCCTCTGTAAAATTCCTGCTGGGCAACAAAAAGGTCCCATCTTAATGAAGCCTGACCTCTGCACTCAATGATACAACAAACCTTGGATCTGTGAAGAAACACCACTTTCATTCTGTATAACAGATATTCAAAGTTCTCCATGTTAGTTACAGTATAAGGTATCCTCTTCGGCCCAGTTTACATGTGAGCATCTGATATGCCCTCTTTCCCTATTTATTTTAAAAATCCACAAATTCTATGTGTATATATCTTTCTTTGAACATCTGCAAAAGAAATAATTTCTCCTAGAATCAGTGTGAGGGTATGGGAGTATACACATAGCTGGAAATACTGTTTAAGGCCCAGAGGGGACAGTCTGTTTCAGCTATGAAAACGTGCTATTCCAGTGCGACATTCAAAACGCACCCTTCCCCTCCCCCCCCCAAAAAAGTAAAACAGCCCCATCTAAAGCAGAATCTGTTCAAGAGAACAGATGTGGCAAAACAAAATCCATGGCTTTCCATTGAGAGCTGCCAAAAATAACATTGGCTCGACAGGCATGTGATCCTCAGACAAGTTTGTTTCTTGAATGAGTCAAAATGGTGATTCCATTTTACCTCTCAAGCGGACAGGAAATGTATTCTTCTCAACTGCCTGTTCCTCCCATAGCGGTTCACTTGATAGAGCTGAATTATATCAAAAATGCTGTGCAGGTGTTAAGAGAAAATGGAGCACATATAATGGTTTCCTCTGGTCTGAGGAAGTTCCACTTAACAGAAATGGCCATAAAAACCAAGGTCATCTAAATGTGTGTGTGTGTGTGTGTATATATATATATATATATTCATGTCTGGAACAGAAAGACAGAACTCTTTTTTCATAGCAAGAAAAGATTATTGGAGTTTATTGGGAAATGTATTTTATTTTCTACAAAAAATCTTGAAGAAAATGAAAATGTTTTGGTTTTGTTGATTGTTATTTTTTTTATAGAAAATCTGAAAACTGAAAATGTTTTGGTTTTCAACAACTGTATGCTGAATATTTTTAACTGAAAAATTTCAGGTTTTGGGGAGACGGACAAAAATGGAATTTTCCTTTTTGTCAACAAACCATATTTTCATGTAAAAGAAAATGATGATTTTTGACCAGCTCCAAAGATTGAAAAATAAAATCTAGCCTAATATTGTATAGTACAGAATCAAACCTATTTCAGGTTCCTAAGGTTGTTATTCAAGTTTACCACTGTCCTGCCAAACCTGAGAACCTATGTGTTCCATTACTGACTCACTGTGTGTCCAAGAGCTAATCTCTTCAGCCCTCTGGCACATTTTCTCCATTTTATGCATGACTCAAATAAATATCCTATTTATCCCAAAAGAAGAGATAATACCTATCTCCCCATCTTCTAGAGGTGTTGTAAGAATTAGGTAATATCTGTAAAGAGAATTGTTTAATAAATAATAATAATAAAGAAGGCACCTGCTCTTTGATAGATCGATTTGTTGAGAAAACTTTGTAGAATAATTTAATCCACAGTTATGAAGCCCAACCCAGTACCCATTGGAGTTAATGAGAAGGCTTTCATTGGCTTCACTGAGCACTGGATCTGATCCATAGTCAACTAAGTGATTAGTATTAGAGGTGGTTGGAACATTGTTTACGAAATGTGTCAAAATGTGCAGTTTCATTGAAGCTGAATGTTTTTGCAGAGACATACCAGTTTTGAGTCAGTTTTTGACAGGGAGGTTTCTGAGGTCCAGGGCTCTCTGCTCACTTCTGACCAGTGACTCAAACCTCAGGTGCTCACTCCAAAAATGGCTGTTTCAACAAAGATCCATTTTGTAAAAATGTTGGAAAGGTTTGTTTGTTGTTCCCATGTGGAATTAAAACAAATTTTGAAACCTCAAAAGTCGTCATGAAATGTAATTATTGGTCTCTGGCCAGCTCTAATTAGTATGTAATGAAAGGCCCTCACTCACCCTCATCAAGTCTGCACCGTGTGGGCATGATTCTGATCTCACACCATTTTTTACTCTATTGTCATTCCATTTACTTCAGCAGCAGGTGTAAAATTAGAATGAGACTCTTTGAGTCCAGTCATACCTTCTTCCTTTCTGTCAAAAACTAGGTTTTATTTCTCTGGGTCTACACTACGGGGGGGGGGGGGTCGACCTAAGATACGCAACGTCAGCTACACGAATAGGTCGATTTACCTGGCTGTGAGGACGGCGGCAAGTCGACCGCTGCCGCTCCCCCGCCGACTCCGCTTATGCCTCTCGCTGCGGTGGAGTTCCAGAGTCGATGGCAGAGCAATCGGGGATCAATTTTATCGCTTCTACACTAGATCCGATAAATCGATCCACGATAGATCGATCGCTACCCACCGATCCGGCGGGTAGTGAAGACATGCCTTTAGCCCTGCACCCAGACCCTGATCCTAAGTCTATGGAATAGAGCTGACCAGAGGAAGACAATTCCACTCCGCAGTAAGTTCCGAGACTGTGAAATTTGTTTTTGTTCCTCTATAGAACAAATACAAAACTTGCAGATGTTTTTGTGAAAATGGAGCCATGTTGGGGGCAATTCGGGGGGGGGGCAGGGTACTGGACTGGGATGTGGGAGACCCAGATACAAGTTCCTTCTCTGCCTGAGTTGGATGAAAAACTCTGCTATGGATCACACAGAACAGGGATTTGAGCAGAGTCTCACATATTCCTGTCCAGTGCTCTAACCACCAGGTTATAGAGTCACCTTCTCTCTTTCTCTCTGTACCCTAGACCAAAAAAAATTCCCAATGAAAGTTTTGTTGAAACCAACACAGCTCTTCAAAACATTTTGGCTTTGATGAAACTGCATATTCAACCAAACTTTCATTTTGGCAAAAATGTTCTAACCAGCTCTGCAATGGAAGTCATTGGGCATTTTTCTAATGACTTCAAATGACTTTGGATCAGATCCTCACAGAACAACGAGCTGCATTCTGTTCTGCTTTACACATCGTTGATTGAATCAACCTTTGACTAATAAACTGAGCAGACTTGAATCTGAAGTTAAGGAGAAGGATTAAGTCTGGAACATCACAGTATGGTCTTTGCAGTTGCTTTTCATACTACAGCTGCATTTAAAGTAAAAGAGGGGTCTTTGAAAACCTGTGTCTTACTAACTCTAGTTCCTTCCATATCTGCAGGGAGAATCTTTTACATTTACCCTTTAACGTTTGAACATGTGACACCAAGTCTCCCCTAAGGGAATTCTGCAGGAACCGTAATGACCTTATTTGTATTTTCCTATTCAAGCCCTGTCAGGTTTCCCTGTGACAGACTGGGGAGAAAGTTCCGGATGCAACTGGAAAATGTTCCCAGTCTGTGTGGTTCAAAACAGCATCAGGAGGGGGAGGAAAGATGATCAGCTATATAGCTCTGTGGCCTGAGGCCTTGTAGACTCATCACTGAGAGCAAAAACACAGCTGGAAGTATTAGCCAGTGGAGTCCTGGGGAAATTACTGCTCAAGTTTCTAATCAATAAGATTTAGCATTGCAAAGTCTTTTGGGATGTAAGTGCGGAAAGTAGCAGAAGCAACAGGCCATATTCCAGCTTCAGAAATTGTACATGCACTAAACTTCTGTCTGAAGTCACAATGTGGCCCTATGAGATTTAAATAACTACAGTTAAAATCAATGACCAAGATTTCCAAAAGTAACTAGGATTTTTTGGATGATGTACATGGTACACCTTAAAGGGCCTGATTTTCAGAGAGCAGCTGCTCAGCAAAATCAGGATTTTTTAAAAGTTTCTCAGGTTGGTCACCCAGAATCACTAGTCACTGTTGGCAATCGTAGCCACAGGAGCTGAGGGTGCTGAGGGATTCTGAAAATCAGGCCTAAGGCCTAGCCACTCAAAATATGACACACCCAAAATCAGAAGCCACTTTGAAAAATGTTGGCCTCAACATCTCTGAGTCTCAATTTCTCCATCTGTTAAAAAGGGATAGTAATGTGCTTACCCACCTTTGTAAAATATTTTGCAATCTGTGGATGAAAAGTTCTGTATCATTATTATTATTAGCAGGTTTATGGCGCTCAGAAAGTGAAGAAATAAGTGGGAAATAAAAAGCTATGTACTGGAGATGATAGGCACTTCATTTGCGAAAAGCCAAAGGGTGGCAAAGCCATAAATTGCAGCATCACAGATTTAGGTCAACCTTTCACTACAAGAAATAATAGTTGGGATGTGACATTGTGCCAGTGCAGTTTAGCTTAATTGTAAAGCTGATCTTGCAGAACTCATATGAAACACAAGAAGATTGGGAGTATCCCAGGAATGTCACAATTGGAATCAGCTCTTTCAATCCAGAAAGTAGCCATATTTGAACCCCAATTTCTCGACAGTACCAGGTCCTATTTTTTTTCTCCGAAGGATAATAATAGAAGCTTGTCTAGCAAACAGACAGTTCCTCACTCTTAAGAGGTCAGCAGTGACGGAAACTGAAATCTTCAATTTTTCTTTTGTCTTTTTACACAGATTAAACACAGCTAACCCATTGCTATGCAACCTTCTAAATACTAACCTATCAATGACCTGTTGGGCAGCCATCCTGAGCTACATGATAGCTCTTTCTCTTTATGAGATGTAGTTTAGCCCAGCTCCGTCTTGTATTCAAATGACCAATGTCTCTCTACCATTTATGCCAAAGCCTGAGTGATGTCTTTATAGTGAGATTTTCTATTCACCAAGGATTGATCTGAAACCACAAGCTTCATTTTGCGTTGTCCATCAACCTGGAAATGACACCTGGTCTGACAGGTGGGAACATAACAACTGACATGTCATAACACAGCAGTTCTCATTCTTGTTCCTAGTGTGGACCACATCTAGAAAAAGAGATTGTCTCATGGACATCTCCCTTCCCTCTCAGTGGCAATTGAATAGCATCCCTGGGGAAACTACAGCAATTGTTCACATGGAAGGAAATACACCTCTACCCCGATATAACGCGACCCGATATAACACGAATTCAGATATAACGCGGTAAAGCAGTGCTCCAGAGGGGTGGGGCTGTGCACTCCGGCGGATCAAAGCAAGTTCGATATAACACAGTTTCACCTGTAACTCGGTAAGATTTTTTGGCTCCCGAGGACAGCATTTTATAGATTCATAGATTCATAGATTCTAGGACTGGAAGGGACCTCGAGAGGTCATCGAGTCCAGTCCCCTGCCCTCATGGCAGGACCAAATACTGTCTAGACCATCCCTGATAGACATTTATCTAACCTACTCTTAAATATCTCCAGAGATGGAGATTCCACAACCTCCCTAGGCAATTTATTCCAGTATTTAACCACCCTGACAGTTAGGAACTTTTTCCTAATGTCCAACCTAGACCTCCCTTGCTGCAGTTTAAGCCCATTGCTTCTTGTTCTATCCTCAGAGGCTAAGGTGAACAAGTTTTCTCCCTCCTCCTTATGACACCCTTTTAGATACCTGAAAACTGCTATCATGTCCCCTCTCAGTCTTCTCTTTTCCAAACTAAACAAACCCAATTCTTTCAGCCTTCCTTCATAGGTCATGTTCTCAAGACCTTTAATCATTCTTGTTGCTCTTCTCTGGACCCTTTCCAATTTCTCCACATCTTTCTTGAAAATGCGGTGCCCAGAACTGGACACAATACTCCAGCTGAGGCCTAACCAGAGCAGAGTAGAGCGGAAGAATGACTTCTCGTGTCTTGCTCACAACACACCTGTTAATACATCCCAGAATCACGTTTGCTTTTTTTGCAACAGCATCACACTGTTGACTCATATTTAGCTTGTGGTCCACTATAACCCCTAGATCCCTTTCTGCCGTACTCCTTCCTAGACAGTCTCTTCCCATTCTGTATGTGTGAAACTGATTTTTTCTTCCTAAGTGGAGCACTTTGCATTTGTCTTTGTTAAACTTCATCCTGTTTAACTCAGACCATTTCTCCAATTTGTCCAGATCATTTTGAATTATGACCCTGTCCTCCAAAGCAGTTGCAATCCCTCCCAGTTTGGTATCATCCGCAAACTTAATAATCGTACTTTCTATACCAATATCTAAGTCGTTAATGAAGATATTGAACAGAGCCGGTCCCAAAAACAGACCCCTGCGGAACCCCACTCGTTATGCCTTTCCAGCAGGATTGGGAACCATTAATAACAACTCTCTGAGTACGGTTATCCAGCCAGTTATGCACCCACCTTATAGTAGCCCCATCTAAATTGTATTTGCCTAGTTTGTCGATAAGAATATCATGCGAGACCGTATCAAATGCCTTACTAAAGTCTAGGTATACCACATCCACAGCTTCTCCCTTATCCACAAGACTCGTTATCCTATCGAAGAAAACTATCAGATTGGTTTGACATGATTTGTTCTTTACAAATCCATGCTGGCTGTTCCCTATCACCTTACCACCTTCCAAGTGTTTGCAGATGATTTCCTTAATTACTTGCTCCATTATCTTCCCTGGCACAGAAGTTAAACTAACTGGTCTGTAGTTTCCTGGGTTGTTTTTATTTCCCTTTTTATAGATGGGCACTATATTTGCCCTTTTCCAGTCTTCTGGAATCTCTCCCGTCTCCCATGATTTTCCAAAGATAATAGCTAGAGGCTCAGATACCTCCTCTATTAGCTCCTTGAGTATTCTAGGATGCATTTCATCAGGCCCTGGTGACTTGCAGGCATCTAACTTTTCTAAGTGATTTTTAACTTGTTCTTTTTTTATTTTATCTGCTAAACCTACCCCCTTCCCATTAGCATTCACTAGGTTAGGCATTCCTTCAGACTTCTCGGTGAAGACCGAAACAAAGAAGTCATTAAGCATCTCTGCCATTTCCAAGTTTCCTGTTACTGTTTCTCCCTCTTCACTAAGCAGTGGGCCTACCCTGTCTTTGGTCTTCCTCTTGCTTCTAATGTATTGATAAAAAGTCTTCTTGTTCCCCTTTATTCCCTTAGCTAGTTTGAGCTCATTTTGTGCCTTTGCCTTTCTAATCTTGCCCCTGCATTCCTGTGTTGTTTGCCTATATTCATCCTTTGTAATCTGTCCTAGTTTCCATTTTTTATATGACTCCTTTTTATTTTTTAGATCATGCAAGATCTCGTGGTTAAGCCAAGGTGGTCTTTTGCCACATTTTCTATCTTTCCTAACCAGCGGAATAGCTTGCTTTTGGGCCCTTAATAGTGTCCCTTTGAAAAACTGCCAACTCTCCTCAGTTGTTTTTCCCCTCAGTCTTGATTCCCATGGGACCTTACCTATCAGCTCTCTGAGCTTACCAAAATCCGCCTTCCTGAAATCCATTTGCTAATGTACATGCAAATTCTTTAGCTGTGTAGAATGGATGTCCTGGGAAAGGCCTTCCCTTATGGAGAAAACCTATAGAATATGAAAGGGATCATCCTAATAGGAGTGTTTAGAAACATGGCAGGGTTCAGTAGGTATTATTCTAGAAACCTAAAAGGTCCAGTTCTGAGTTAATCAGTGCCTGTGGTTTGGGGCAGGTGTGGATAGCGTAGGGTATAGCTGGCTTTAAGCCATCTCGATGCTCCATATATTCTCAGGCTTGTCTGGTCCCTGAGTTTACATTAGAATAGTCTCAGACCCTTACGAATCCTGGGAATCAGAGGACAGCCACAGCATAGTACATCCTAGCCACGCCCTCTACACCAAGTGCTAGGACAGGATCAGAGCAGAGCATTTATGCCAGCTCAGTACCAGCCAAAGAGAACCCTTGTGGAACGGATAGTCTCAGAGCACCATTTCAGCCTCCTTTAAGGCCCTTTCATACCATCAGAGCAGTGTAAAAGGTCCTTAGGGTAACTGAGATTTGGGCCCATTGAAAGAAAAAAACATTTCTGTACCAAATCCTAAGGAAAAAGGTAAAGAAAGACTTGAGGTGACCCTAAAGGAAGCTTTGCCTCCTCCAAAGAAAGGGAGAGGAAAAATGGAGATCGCTCTTAAAACAAAGAGCCATGTCTTAAAAAGATGTAATAAGAGATTTAATGCAACAATCTTGCAATCCCAATCAGCTGATGCTACCCAAATGCTCAGTGACGTACTTAGGCACCAGGAGAGAATCATTAATTATGTGTCAGGACATTATGTAATAAGTTTAATGTTGTGTAAAAATATCTCAGTAACAGGGTAATGTACAGGAATTAATTACAACATCAGCTTGTGTTTGGAGAATTGGGAGGGGGAGAGGCTTTCTATTTAATTTTACATTTAAACCAAAGGGGAGGAAGTCAGCAGTTTAATAGATAACTTAGTCATCTTGCACAATAAAGATATATTGTCGGGGTGCGGGAAGGGGGTTATATTTTCTCTTGTAAGTAGCTGGCTTTGGTCACAGTCAGAGACAAGATATTGGGACAGATGGCCCAGGAATCTGCTGTGTCAATGCTTCTGAAACTGGTCTTGGGGCACTTGATGATGGACCAGAGGCAGTTGGCTGGTCACATGATACTGGCTCCTCCTCCTTGTTCCTAGATACTAAACTGCATTAAAAGAAATTAAAAGCACATTACATGCTTTCCTAATACAGCTCTACCCCGATATAACACAGAAGGGGATCTAGGGGTTATAGTGGACCACAAGCTAAATATGAGTCAACAGTGTGATGCTGTTGCAAAAAAAGCAAACATGATTCTGGGATGTATTAACAGGTGTGTTGTGAACAAGACAAGAAGTCATTCTTCCGCTCTACTCTGCGCTGGTTAGGCCTCAACTGGAGTATTGTGTCCAGTTCTGGGCACCGCATTTCAAGAAAGATGTGGAGAAATTGGAGAAGGTCCAGAGAAGAGCAACAAGAATGATTAAAGGTCTTGAGAACATGACCTATGAAGGAAGGCTGAAAGAATTGGGTTTGTTTAGTTTGGAAAAGAGAAGACTGAGAGGGGACATGATAGCAGTTTTCAGGTATCTAAAAGGGTGTCATAAGGAGGAGGGAGAAAACTTGTTCACCTTAGCCTCTGAGGATAGAACAAGAAGCAATGGGCTTAAACTGCAGCAAGGGAGGTCTAGGTTGGACATTAGGAAAAAGTTCCTAACTGTCAGGGTGGTTAAACACTGGAATAAATTGCCTAGGGAGGTTGTGGAATCTCCATCTCTGGAGATATTTAAGAGTAGGTTAGATAAATGTCTATCAGGGATGGTCTAGACAGTATTTGGTCCTGCCATGCGGGCAGGGGACTGGACTCGATGACCTCTCGAGGTCCCTTCCAGTCCTAGAATCTATGAATCTATGAATAAAAGTTTGAAGCACTATTATTCTAACCCTATCCTCGTAACAGCAGCATCCTCTTTCCCAGCCCATCCGTATATGGAATGCCAGATGGGCTGACTGGTGGCCAGAATGGGTTGGATTCTACTATGCTAACCCCATGAAAATTATGAACTATAGGATTAATTTTTCAGTCTAACCACTCTGTATTATTATTGTTGTTATTTTACTGTTTATATTATGGTAGCGACTAGAGGCCTTACTCAGATCAGGACCTCGTTGTAAAAACATCTAGTAAATGACAGACCCTACACTCCAAAATACGAGAAAGTCATTGCAGCTTGCCCTGCTGATATTTATTTATCTCTGGCTAAGAGTGTTGTAACCTTCACTGTTGTAACCTTCACTGACTGGCTGTGGGTTTAATAGGCACAGAATTGCTCCAAACTAGTGGGCAAGGCTCATAAACCAAATGATTTCTTTTACAAATCCATACAAAAGCTCCCACCCAACAAATCTTCCATGTATTATGATGCAGTTATCTTTCAAATCCCAAGAACTGTTTCTCAGCCCAGAGTGATGGGAAGAAATCCCAGTGTAGCAACCCCATATGTTCAAAAATCATGACCTAGGCCCTGAAAATCATGAGATTTGTTTAAAAATAATAAATTTGGGGTTATTTTTCTTTGCCTTCTTGTTTCTGAGCTTCTGGTTCACACTCGCTTCATGTTGGAAAGCTTTTCTCCACAGCAATGAGGACTAAAACCCTACTCAAGAAAAAAAAAAAAAGAAAACTGAGATTCTCACATCTATATTTGTCTTCAGAATCTGGAGCTTTAACCATAAACACCAATTATGGTAGGACTCAGGATAAAAGAAAGAGAATTGCCAACACTGACATTCTAATGCACAACATCCCATTGCTCTTTGCCTACAGCAAAATCTACTCTTTTACTCCAGCTTATCTGCTCTGCTTTGAGTTGCCCACTAAAAATGAATCTGCAAGTGGAGCTGGCCTTTAGTACCTTTTCTACAGGAGGAGACTGACTCACTCATGTTCTGAGAACAAAGAGGCTGCTAGCTCTGTCTCTGACATCTCCCTGAAAAGTAGAGATTCAATAATCACCTCCCCTGGAGGACGGGGCTGCTCTACCCATGCACACTCTAGGAACACCACACCTCAAACACAGGCCCAACCAGGGCCAGCTCCAGGGTTTTGGCCGCCCCAAGCAGCCAAAAAAAAAAGCCACGATCGCGATCTGTGGCGGCAATTTGGCGGAAGGTCCTTCGCTCCGAGCGGGAGTGAGGGACCATCCGCCGAATTGCCGCCGAATAGCTGGACCTGCCTCCCCTCTTCGGAGCGGCCGCCCCAAGCACCTGTTTGCCAAGCTGGTGCCTGGAGCCGGCCCTGGGCCCAACATCCTTCAGCATCTGTGGGTGCCTTTGAATAATTTCTCCAACTGAGATAAGCAGCGCAATATCTGTCTCCCACAGACACACACTCAGCTGACAGAATACCAGGAGTGCAGTAACTTGTCTCATACTGAGAAAGGATTGTCCTACACAGCTAGCAAGTGTTTTTTTTTAAGTATGTTTATTTAGCCTTTGAAAGAGGAAAGAGAGCCCACTGATTAGGGCAACAGCCTGGAAGTTGAGAAACCCAGGTTCAAATCCCTGCTCTACAACAAGCTTCCTCCGTAACTAGGGCCAAATTACTTAATCTCGCTGTACCTCAATTCCCCATCTATAAAATGTCCTACTTCTTGGGGATGTTGTGAGGATAAATGCATTAAAGATTCTGAGATGCCCAGCCACTATAGCCATAGAAATACCTCAGAAGACAGGTTTCTTTTTAAGGTAAAATTACAAGCAGTGCATGGTGTCGTGCTCCGTATCCACCATGAGGTTAGAAAATCAATGGGTGTATTTAAGGGACTAGATTCTTTCCTGAAATCAGTGGGATTTATAATGGGTTTATAATCTGGTCCAAGGCAGCATTCTGCTGTCCAATATGCAGGATGGAGAAGAGAATGGAACCAGCATGGAGAAGAGAATGGAACCAGCATGGATGATGCCAACTGATGGGAGAAAACAGGATGGTCCAAACCTCAAACAAACATGCATGACAGTAACATTAAGCAAAATCAAATCTCGGTAACTTCCAATTGGAATAATTATATCATTGGAAGAAAAAGAAGGAATGGGGCAACAGTTTTTGAGTAGAGCTAATTGAGAATTTTTGGACAAAATGTTTTTCCATTGGAAAATGACAATTTCTCGAAACTGAAACTTTTCACAGAAATGTATCAGTTTTGTTAGGAAGGTTTCTCAGATCTCCTATGGAATTTCTGGTCAAAGAGAGGGAGAGGGAAGGAGAAGAGATTATAATCCACTCTAGAATAGGAGATAGCCCAGTGATGAACTCCTGAGCTATTGGCTATTCTGAGGAGGGTTTGGGTCATTGTCTCTCTCTTTTATATTTTCATTAAAAACGGTGAAAGGTCTCCTTTTTGTTCTGATGCAGAATGAAAACAAATTTTGAAACCTTGAAATTTTTCACAAAATGAAATGATTGTTCTCCGGTCAGCCCTAGTTTTGAAGTCTGTTATAAGAGAGTAGCTTCTAGCTGGTAAAAGAGAGACCACCAGAGGAGGCTTAGCTGGAAGTGGTAACTATTGATAAATCCAAACATTTTATATACATTCACAAAATCAGTTTGCTGTGTTGGCCCAAAATCAACCACAGCAACTCCCAGTTGGTAAAATTCTACTTTCAGTGTAAATTGGGATGAACTGGATGTAATTGAGAGCAGACTTTTCCCCATTCAATTCAATGGGGCTGCACCCATATGCCACATGACTTAATCTGGTCCTTAGTAATTGTGTGTGTATGTTGTTTTCTCACATGTACACGGACACTCACTCACAAGCTTCCAAATAGTAGGTGCTCCTCTTACTAGTTAAAACATGTCACTGGTACTCTCTCAGCCCTGTGGGATTAACCTTTGTCTACTCTATACATCATCACCTATTGCTAGGCAACAGAAAACAAGCTCTGATTTCAGCCTGATGGGCACTCCTTGTGATGATGCATGGAGACCGACAGATTTTTTTTTATGAGCTCACTTGACCCTTCAGGGTAAGAAGTGGAAACTCTTGTTGTGTAGTAAATTGAGCAAACATGACATGGACTATGAGAGAGAGAGACAGGGAGAGACAACATAGATAACTGTGATCTTTATAGCTACTCCCATGTATCAAGTATATCAGTGACATCACTGCATGAGAACAGACTCTCACCTGGGTCTTTAGCCATCCCCACAACTTTCCCATGCTGTGATCTATATTGTTGAAGAATATCACAAGATTTTAACAAAAGAGGCATTTTTTCTCTTAAAAAGAAGGTAAAATCCGAGCTATTGCAGCACCAAAGGGCAATACGAAATGTTTCCATGATTGTATTTTTAAATTCCGAGGGGAACAGAACTTTTTTATTCTTTGCCATTTATAACCAATACATCTTCTCCTGTGATTTGCAGAAGCCAAAAGCAGGTTGGTCTAGTGCAAGAGAACCCGAAAGAGAAATTGACTGCAAATGGGCAACACTCAAAGTAATTTTCATTGTCATAAGGCAAAAGGAAACCATCAGAATAAATGATGGGAAATGGGCTTTGAAATCCTTTTGGATTGAAAAAATCAAAGAGGATATTTGTAACGTGGATAAAGAAATGTGTTTGATTGTATCTAAATATCTGAGAACATCCCTTCTGTATTAAAGTCAGAGGGCTCAGCGGTGCCCAATGCTCTGTAGGTGTGCAACGGGTGAGAGCAGAGAGTCATGGAGCCTTTCCAATCTCTGCAGGGGCTGGGCACAGTGACAATCCCAAATATGGACTCTTCTCATACACACACTATTTTATTCATGTGATATTCCTGTTGCTTTGGGCTAAGCACTATATGGCATGTCAGCTTGGCATTTCCATTCAAACTGATAATTTTACTAGAATAGGTGGCATTTCAACTAGGTGCCTGCTCAGGAAATTAGAAGCACCAGATAGAGGCTCAGTTTAAGGTTTGGTTTAGTTTGATTTACCCAACTTCCTGTGATAGCAGAGTGGCTTCTTCTTGAACTCCTCAGTAGAAACCTCCTGGTTTAATTGACAGGTGCTCCAATACCACACCTGTAGACACAATGAACTAAGAATCCATTCCAGAACATATCTGACTCCAGTCTAGCTGACTACAACAACGCACTCCAGAGTTTGATTAGCAACTTCGGTGGATTGGCAGAAGGCAGAGTGCAAGCAGGAAAGGTTTCCACAGTTAGCAGCTCTGCTGTCATCTTCTTTCAGACACTACAAAGGGACATTCCATTTCCCCTGCCTCTAAAACTGTTGATATTTGATGGAGAAGGCCCTCTCATCATAAATCTCAGAGCCTACCAAAATTTATGTTTTGATCTCTTTATATCTCTTGTCAGCTTTAAGATTCTTCTCTATCAGGCAGCTATTTTGTTCAGAATGGATTTGGCATTCATGAAACTGGTAGATGCACTGGCTAGCACTAGACGTAGGTCTCAGTCTGGCACTGAGCTATGCAGTTGACTGGGGCCATAGAATCGGTGCAGGGGTCTTCCACTGCACACAGAGCTCTGTCACTGAATCTCAGTCCTCACCTGAAATACATCCCCTCCCCCCCCGCCCCGCCCCGCCCCGCCACCACATACATACAAACATTCTCCTTCCCGTTTATTCCAGCCTCCTAAGCAGAGACTGCCAGTTAGTCTGAATTGGTGGATTTTGTAAGGTGACTATTAGATACTATAAGCCTTAGTCTGCACTAGAAAACCCTCCAAGTGCCCTCAAGACTTGCACTTAGACTTGATTTGAACCCAGGTCTCCAAAGGTAAGAGACTAGTGAATTAATCCACCCACATCCCTTCAGTCAAGCAGAGGAAATAACTGGGAGGGGGTGCACAAACTAAACTGGCTGTTTTATTCGCACTGAAGACCAATTTCCATCATCCGGAGACAAAAGACATGGAAAAATATCCTAATGGAAACTGGCACAGAGATCGGTGCACGGCAGTTTGCATTAATTATGTATTATACGAGCAATGTAGATAGACCAGAATGGGGGAGTGGGGAAACTCAGAACACTATTAATAATGAACATGAAATTTGTAAACTCTACCAGGAATAATTTGCATAGGAATATAAATATGTTCTATAATGCTGAAAAGCCGGAAATGATGCTACAGTAAAAAATATTAGAGCTACAGTTTTAAACATTTAAAGTAATGATTAAATTATAAGTATATACTATCTACTATAATTTTCAGGGAAGTGGGTGTATATACTTTATTGTGTCTGAGGAACTTATTACCTATACCATTAAAACCAGACAAAAAGTTTCCACATTTGTTGGGCATGTACAATAAATAAGAAGCAGAATTTGCTTTGTGTTGGTCTTTGATGAACAGTGATTACTAGTGACATCAGTACTAATATAAGGCAGTGCCGGGGTAACTTCAGTGCCTGAACATGACTGAAGTACCTTGTTAAACATATGACAGTGTTTTATCTGTTTATTTGAGAAGGATGGTGTTGTGGGTAAGGCATTGGACTAGAACTCAGAAAATCTGGGTGCAGTTCCCAGTTTTGCCACAGACTCCCTGTTTGACCTTGTGAAAGTCACTCACCTTTCTCTGCCTCAGTTTCCCATCTATAAAATGGGGATAATAATACTTCCTTTCTCCTATCCTTTCCCTGTCTTGCCTTAGGGAGACAGGTGCCTGATTCCTGTTAAAATTCAATAAGAGTTGGTTGCTTATTATCTTAAATGTCTTTGACTATCCCAACCTAAGGCTGTAAACTGCTTGGAGGACAGTGTCACTCACTATATTTCTAAGAAGCCTAGTATAATGTGCGGTGTTCTTGCCTGGAGTCTCTAGGTACTATTGTAATACAAATAATAATAATAATAATAACAACATGTTTCTGTCTGTCTATTGGCATCTCTGAAGTGCTTACTGCTGAAGTATCGAAATGCTGTACATGGGTTAAAAACACAGTATTAGCTGCCTGCAGCAGTCAGTACTACCCTGTCCTATTGTTAGTGTGATCGAATCCCCTAAATTAGCACAATGTGGTTTCCCATCTACATTCAGTCTAATATCAGGATACTACTTTTTAACATGAATAAAGTCTCTCTAGCTGAGTTCCGTCATGTCTATTGAGAACAGTTGGGGAGTGGAGTTCAGAATCTGCTTAAAACAGATGTAAAAACCAGGAATGACCAGGTTTTGATCATCCATTATATTACCTGCAGTTCAGTCAGAAGGCTTGTCCAGTTCAGGGCTTAGAGAGGCCAGGTGTGGTAGTGACACTAAATATCAAAGGATGTGTTAGACCAAGAAAAGCATACGGTCAGTCTGTGCCTAGTAGCAACAGTAAAGAAAGCTCTTTCTATTCATTACAGCTCAGTGCTGTCTCTTCTCTGTCATTGCTGTTGATCCATATATGAAAAAGAGCCCAAAATAGGCTGCTTTTGCAGCATGGCTGCTGGCTGTGAAGTTAACCAACTAGTGCAATCCCTCTTATTTTTGGTTACCCAACTCACTCTGTATTCCTAGCCTACCCGGGTATTGCAGCTGGATCTGCAGCAGGCCAAGTCATTGAGAAGCCCAGTGGACAAGAGGACATCACCTCCCCTTAACTGAGTCAGGTACACTGCAATCTTTCTCTGCTTCTGTGGGTTAGCTCAGAGTGCACCTTCATGTCTCAGTTTTACCTGCCAGACTCCACTGGTGAAGCCTCCTGCTGACTCTGCTAAGTTTTTCACAGCTGGAAGTCACTTTTGCATACAGCACAGATACCCCTCAGTGGGCTGTGATTTGATTTTCAAGAAAGGCCTCCTGGGAGAGTATCTCAGGAACAGGCTGGGGGAGGACCAGCAAGTATATATGGTCATATGCTTGATCAGAAAAGCAATAATGAAAAGTGGAATGAGAAGGGGAGTGAGCGGTAGGAGTTTTCTCATCAATCCTAGGTCCTGTTGGGCCAGCGGCCTCTCTGGTATGTTTAGGGATGCTGTGTGCTTTAACAGCCTCCATTTACTAATGCAGTAATGACCTGCTGGAGGAGGATTTGGCCGCTGCGCTAATTGCATTCCTCCACTGCACAATAACTTAGCACGTTATTAAGATTCCACGGAACAGAGCCAGGGAATTCATCTCTCTCCGGTGCCCAGCCAGCCCCCCCGCCCTCCCATCTCACACACACACCCTCATTCTCTTCCTTCCCCGAGTCCAACCGGGCAGCTCTGAAAGCTGAAAGGCAGACAAATGATCTATCATTTATGATGCCAGATCAGTGGGAATTTATCTTTTTATTCAACACCCTGGGCCTGATTCTCATTCATGCTAAGCTCCCCCTCCCCTTTACACTGCTGTCACCGTGCAAAGGGGCCTTAAAGTGGGAATCTGACTCCCACTGTAACGTGCTGCTACACTGCAACAAATGATGTAAAGAATCTTTAGTGTAATCAGGCCCCTCTTACTGTGATTTGAGAGCTCAGCGAGCGCAGCATTTAAAGAAACAAGCTGTCTAGTTATATTAAAGAGCAGGGCCCAGGTCCTCAGAGCTATTTAGGTACCTAACTCCTACTGATTTCAGTGGAAGTTAGGAGTCTCAGTACTTTTGAGGATGTGGGCCCAGCCCATTGCCAGGGAGGGGACCCAGAGAAGTGATTTTACATATAGTTTGTAGTTTGATGGGAAAGTTCAGAACAGATCAGTGAGATGATCCTGAGTCCCATCTCACCTTAATATCAAGCATGGTCCTGTGTTTTCCTGCCATTTATGCTAAAAGGGTCAGGAAAGGAGTTATGAATATGAATTATCACCAGGAGAAAGGCAGAGCACTGGTCCAACCTTTTCAAAGTCTGCTAAGACTCACTGCTCCCCCTGTACAGCTCAGAGTGCCATTACTTCCTGTCTCCCCACCCTACTTCCTGTCTCCCCACCCTACTTCCTGGCAAATCTCTGCCTCTGAGAGGCATGAATTAGAGCCTGTTGTTTGCCATTTTTGCCCTATTTGCCATCCAAATCTTTTCTCTCTTTTCATTTCTCAGCTGATGATAATGATATTATTCTATCCATTCCCTGGGCTCCCAAATTGGACGGACTTAATTTGCTTCCTTAAATGCATATAGGGGGCTGGATCCTCAGGTGGTGTAAATCGGAGGATCTGGCTTTTGATACCACAAAGCCAGTTTTCACAAACTCCTCCAGCTCTGCTGCACAACTCAGAGACATGGAACAATGCACAGGTTTTTCACACTAGGGAGATTAAGAAATCTGACCCGATATCGTTCATCTCCTGGAGAAACGACTGTTAGAAGAGAATATAAAGAGGCAATAATCATCCAAGGGTGTGCGTTTATAGCTGCCATTTGGCCCAGACAACACAGGCTTTGGCTGAAAGCAAAGCTGAGGGTTAGAACCCTTTAAGAAGTGCCAAAAACAACAGGCAGGGAAGAGAAAATACGGGTGGGGGGTTGAATCATCTTGGATAACGTGACAAATGGGAGAGCGCTAGAGGTGAATGCTGACAGCAGAACAGAGTCAAGGTACATTTTCAACCTGATCGGCAAATGCAGGGTTAGGCCCTGGGTGAGTCTCTGAGGATATACCCAGAAAACTTGGCTGATTGCAGCAATGAGGGGCAGATAATGCAGGGTTGCCCCAGACATAAATGCCTCCAGCACTCCTCTTACTCCTGACCTGCAATCTCCTATTCCCCAATATTTCAGGCTTTCCTCCTACACCCGACAATGACAGTCTCAATTGTGCCCTTATTGGGAGGGATGTTTGGGGGCTGCAGACTCATTTTCAATAAAGAGTCAAATGAGTTCACTTCATTCAATTGCACTTGGAACCACTTGAAAGGATCTGAACGTGACTCCTCAGAGACAGCAGGCTAGTGCATTAACGCACAGCACCATCTCATTACTGGGGAGGCACCTGCTAGCTCTGCTCCTACCCACGTTAATGGCCCATCCCAACCACTCTTTCTCCCACACTCCACCAAAACTCCTCTCCCGACTAGTTCCATGCTGCTGTAACACCGACAGACCCTGGTTGTCAGTGGGCAGGATCGAACCTGGGACCTCTACTGCATGAGCTAAAAGTCATATGGTTGTTAGCTAAGGCTGTAGAACAGACTCATTAATCTCTCTCTCTCTCTCTAATTAGTCTCAGTGCCACTAGATGCGATAGAACACCATACCCAGGAGGTGTGTGGGTTACACGCCTCTGTACACTCCTCTCCTACATGCCATCATTCACACTGACGCCTATGCCTGGAGCAGCCCAGTTTCCCCCTTCTGAAAACTTCTGCAATTCCCATCTGTACAATGCAACATTTGAGGCATAATGACCTCATCAATGTGTGCTTAATCTATTTTGTACCATACCCATTTTAGACTGTTGGATTTTGGGGGCAGAGCCTGTTTATCTGTTTGGTCCTGCTATACTTAGATCACTAACAATAATACTTCGTATTAGTAGTACGGTAGGTATGCATGCAGGTTTACTTAAAACTCAGCTAGTAGAGACTTTCCATTGGCTAAAATAAACTCTGAAACACAGCTGGATTGTTTTGCTTTGTTTTGTTTTGTTTTAAATCCATTGACTTTTTCCTCTTTCTTTTGTGTCTATAACTTATTTTTAACAGAGTGAATAGAAAGTTTTAAATTATTATTATTTATTTCCATTGTGGTAGCACCTACTCGCCTTGATCAGGGGTTGTGGCAGGCACTGAACACATAGGGGAAAAAAGATAGTAGCTGCCTGTCTTAGGAAAGGAACTCAGTGTTGACCAACTATCCTGATGCACACTCCCTGCTGTGTGTGTGGCCATTATTACACTAACTTTATATAAAACTTAAGTTAACAAATTTTTATTTTGCATGTAAGAATATAATGTGTGTCAGTATTTCTGCTACTGGAAGTTGGTTAGTTGAACAGCCTCAGTTTTCTGCAGCAATCTAGTCGTGCTCAGGTACACCCCAAGCTGGTTTTGGATTTTCCCCAAAGAAGCTCATTAATGTATTAGTCACAAACAGGTTTCAAGGACACTTGAACTCAGTCTCTAAGCTCCCCGCTCTGATCTTCTTCCAAAAAGTTCTGCTTCAGCAAGAGGAAACTCTACAAAGAAAAGAAGTGGCAGAGTCGACTAAATGAATGTCAGTGGGAGAAAACCAGAGTCTTGGTGTTTCTCTATAAATTGGTCAAGAGTGTATCCATCTTGCCATATTTTGAATATTTCCAGGTAGTAATAATTCCTCCCAGGTTCCTGATAGGTGATTTCTCCTGCCTATGATATTGAGTCTTGAAGGGTGGGAATCTCTTTCAAACTTCACCCACCCACTTCCAGATCATGCTTTTCTGGAGTATAGCTTTTAAAAGCTGGCAGTACCGGATTTCTATTTAGCTGTCTGTCTGAATGACAGGACAGTACTAGTGTAATTGGGCAATGTGCCAGCTGGATAACTAGGCTTTGACGTTCACACCTTAGTGAGGCCAGGGCATGGTGAGAGAGGACAGGTGATATCTTTGCATCTGCAGCCATTCAAATGGCAGAGTTTATTGAAAGGCCTGGGTAACAATAATGTGTAGATTCACCTTCGCAAGCCCATTCTCTGTAATGAGGTTATGCAAGAGTAAATGAAAGTTGACTATGAATGTGAAGGCTATTTTAACACTGCTCTGTCAGTCTTAAAGGTGTAGATGTAAACCACATTATTGCCAGAGCAGTATAAAGGGACCTTAGCATAAATGAAAATAAGGTCCTACATATGCAGAACTCCCACTGAAGACAATACAAGTTCCACACAGGAGACACGTGCAGGATTGAACCCTTATAATGAAGACTAAAAAGCTTATAAGGATAAAGATGTTGGTATACACCTCGTGTCAAATTTTCTGCTGGTGTAAATCCTTTGATGGCAATGAAGTTACATCAGTAGGGACTTCAGTCCTTTATTGTTATATATTTCTAAAGTTTCATTTTGTGCAGGGCTTTTAAATATTTGATTTAAAAATAGAGCGATGTTTTGATTCTTAGTGTTTAATAATATAAATTAATTAATAATGATGTTTGAAGAGTCTGAAAAGCTAAACAGTAAACAAGGAGGAAGGACATTAATTAAAAAAAACCCATCAGTCCAGACAACAGAGGAGAAAATAGGGTGGCGTCTGAGCTGAAATTTTAACAAAGAGCTTTTTTGTGGGCTTGTAAATTTCCCTTCAATTCACCTCTCAGCCTTCCATTTCCCAGTTACATTAAAGTGGTTAGCAAGTCTAATAATATTTTTAGATTAAATGAACTGGCAGAACAACAGGAACTGAAGCTCCCTTTGCTGTTCTGCTGGAAATTGTTGCTTCTGTTTCTGGTAAATATGGCTGGTGGCAAGTCCTGATTTGTAACATTAACCACATGTGGGAAGTTCCTGGGCAGAGACACCAAGTCTAAAATTAGCATCCCTCCCCCCCAGAAAAGCAGCCTTTGGACGGGTGGGAGAGTTTAGGGCCTTTCTCTTTTGTTGTGTAAGGAAATGTACAGACTTGGATTAATTTGCAATTCAAGAATTTGAGATCATCATGGGAAGCTGTTGCTTTTGCTAAAATAAATAAAGCATCCCACTGAAGTGCTACAGCATGGGCTCCTTAGCAACAACTAATACTCCATGGTCTACAGGACCCAGGATTGAGGATTTGGTATTTCCAAGACTATGTCTGAGGGTCCACACTGCATTGTAAACCTGAGTTTATAGTTAGAACTGAATCTCATAGCCATGCTAAGTCCACACTGCAATATGCTGATCTTCTGGCTTGGGTCTGCAGCTTGACCTGTGTCCACACTGCAAAATGACCGGACTTGGACCTAAGTCACAGCAGGACTCAGGCTGTGACCCACCTTCCTAGCATGCACCTGGGTCCTGAGCACTTGCTGACTTGCACCAGACAGATGTGTGTGTGGATAGAAGGGAGGCTTCGGCTCAGACCTCAGTCAGAGCCCAGGCTTAGTGTGCAGTGTCGACATACACTAAGAGAACACTTAGGGATACGGTGATCAGATAGCAAGTGTGAAAAATTGGGACGGGGGTGGGGGGTAATAGGAGCCTATATAAGAAAAAGACCCCAAAATCGGGACTGTTCCTATAAAATCGGGACATCTGGTCACCCTACTTAGGGAGGGAGGTTGCATCACAGTGTTGCCATGTCTTACAATGCCTGGTGTTTTTCTTCAACCTCCAGCTCTTGGAGTCAAGGGATTTCATGAGGATTTTTTTTAAGTGAAAGTTTCTAGCCCTTGTAGTAACTGAGAAAAGCTTGGAAATGTGATGTGGGCACAGACTAAAGGGCTCAGAAACCAGGAGGTAAATAAAAAGAATCACACAATTTTTTTTTTAATCTCATGATTTTAAGCCAATTGCCTGATTTTGGGGGGGGGGGCTAACTCATGGTTTTTGAAGACTTGGGGTTAAATATAATGCCTACACTATGAGAGTTTGCAAGCATTTTAAAACACCATCATAGAGACACCAGTGTTCTCAAAAGTGCACGTGCTAGGGAAGGCAGAGCTCAGGAGCTGTCACTGCTGAGTCATCTCTTGCCCTGTGTAATGCATTGTGCTCAGTCACATTTGGGGTATCAGAAGCTCTTAGACCAGGCCTGTGCTTGGTTTATCCCTCCCACTCATTGGCCTGTGAGTAGAGCTGAGCAAATAGCACATGTTCCAATTCTTTGGCTACTATGGGGGAGAAGGGAATTTTTGGGGCATGAACCAAAAATGTATTTTTGCTATATTTTTGGCAAATTGGAAGATAAAATAAATAATAATGTCAGGTTGAACTAAGAGATTTGCTTGACCCAAAACAAAAAGGTATCATTTTGATTGTGAACATTAACACGTTTTTTTAAAGTAAAATTAATGGAAATTTTTAAACAAAAATTCATTTCAGACTGAAAATTTGAAATGCTTTATTTTGAAAATGTCAACACAAAATGCTTTAATTTTTTGGATTTTTTTTTTTTTTACTTTTTTTGGTTGTTTTTGTTTTATGACCCCAAAAAATCACGAATGCATGTCAACTTCACAAACATTTCAGTGTTGATGAATCTGCATTTTTCACTGAAAAAAGTTTGTTAAAAAATTTCTGAGCCCTAGCTGTGAGACATCCTGATGCTTCAAGTTCTAGATTTGTTGTTGCTGTGTTCTTTGAAGCCAGTTCTGTTTAGTAACTGCTGCCATAAAAAAACAAAACAAAACAAAAAACAGACGGTTGCATTAATGACAAGCTTTATTCTCACAAAATGGATACAGATAAAAGTGAATTACAAGGAACATTAATATGGGGCTATTGATAGGTCAGTGCTTCATCAAATCCAAGACCCAGATCTGGTAACCATGAAAAAAACCACATTCAGTCATGCATCTGGGTATGTACTCTGTCACTTTATTAATGTTTCTATTTTTCATCCTTCTTATCTTGTGGTTTTTGTATTCCTTATTTATATTGCCTGTGGTATTAACAAACAATTATCTGTTTTCTTTTTTTCCTTTTTAATTAATAAAAATGTTAATTACCCCCTCCCCCAAAATTGCACTATATAGAGCAAAGACAACTAACATGAAACTGATCTGTTCTTTCATGTTCAGTACAGTAGTGAATGTAAGTGACTAATTCAATAGGAATTTCGTTTTTTGGTTTCAGTTTTACCCGCTTTCAGCTTGCAACTCCCATTTAAGTCAATGAACAGAAGAAGGTCATCTGTATTAATTATTATGATTGATTAAACCTAGAGGCCCCAAACAAATCAGGGCTTTCTTGTACTAAATGCTTTAAATACAATAGTAAGAGACAGTTCCTGCCCCAAAGAGCCTGTAGTCTAGATAGACAAGGCACAAGAAGGATGGGAGGAAGGACTCCATAATTCCCATTTTACAGGTTTGTTATGGAGGCACAGAGACTTGCCAGATCACACAGGACTCTCATGGCAGCACCAGAATTTGAATGCAGGTCTCCTCTCTAATCTGTTGCAGCATCCCTGCAAGGTGATGCTGAAATTGCATTGCACTTTTTCTCAGGTGCTATGGGACCAGCAACAAGAATCTCGTACTGACTGTAGTATACTTCCAGTAATGGGGAAATCATAAAAATAATCCTCTCAGTGGGTTAGAAATACCTGTTATGATTCATTTCAGTAGAGGATAGTTGGGGGGACAAGTAGCCCTGTCTGGACTAAGAAAATGACAATGATTGTCAAGAACAGGATCTCAGCTGGTGCTGGAGAAGGTTTTGGTGTTATTGTAGACAGAACAAAACTGTTTTCAGCCCATTACTAAAAGCATGACTGAGACCTATGTAGGAAGCTATAATGAAACAAGGGAACCTTTCATTTGACTTCTCAAAGTGCTCACAGGTGCCATTTCAGGGCACTTGAAAGAGTAAATATTGTTGTTCTGAATCTGGATCATCTTAGTGAATACAAAAAGTGATAAATGATATCACTGCAGTGCTGCTGCCTTTTATCATCAACTCTTCCTTTGTCTAACAGGTATGCTATCAGTGACACTTAAGGGTGATCGATTCTTAAGGGCTGCAGCTTCCTGGTCACCTTCTCCATTCTCATGCAGGTCAGCTCTTGCTCTTGCTGCACAACTTGTGCCAGGATCTTTCCAAGGGACAAACATGCTTCTTCTAGCTCCCACCAGTACTCATTGATCTGGGTTTGTAGCATGAGGTTTTCAGCCTGGAGACTATCCGCAGAAGTGACCTCACCACAGTCTTGGGTCTGCTGACTAGTTGTAGAGGCCACTGCCAATACTGCAACTTGTGTCTTGGATCTCATCTCAGTGTTTGCACTTCAGGATATGCAGTTTGTTGTTGAACCACCTTTTCTCCTGTCTGAACGGTCTTGCCTCCACTGAATTCAATGTAGCTGCACCAATTTACACTAGCTGAGGATCTGGCCCAAACTGTTTGCTCAATGTACTTGTCCTCTGTCAGTGTCATATCTGCTAATTTTATGCATAGAAATCAGACTTTATTCCAGTTCACCCTGCAAAGCCATTGCAGCTATGGGAGAGTGAGCGGATTCCATTCTCACTCATGCATCAACAGAATCATAAGCTCAGTTCTGGTAACATAGAACCTGTAATAGCACAGCTTGATCTTCATATCCCAGGCCAAGTTTTCTGAACAGTTACAAAACATTATTTATAATCAGAGTAAAATTGATCTGGGAGCCATTGGGAGGGAATTAAATACGAAAGCCTGCAACCCTTCTTCTAACATTTAATATTTTAAGAAGTAAACAAATTAAAAGGGCAATAATAATAGCCAGTTGCAAACAAACAAAAATGTAATATACATGAAGCTTAAAGGGTGTCATAGGTATAAGGAAAAGTTTAATTACATTAACACAACAGGCCAGGGGTGTTAGCTGGCCCAATGGGAGTTCTGCCATTGACTTCAACGGGGCTAGTATTTAAGTATCATACTATTTACATTCTAATTAATGATGTTTGGTGGGTTAGTTAAGTGGGTTCCTGAAGGTGTAGTGCATGAAGTAATAGGAAGAAAGTAGAAAGAGTGAGGAAAGAAGCAGGGGAAGAAAAGAAAACACCGGTTGAATTTCTACAGTCATTTTTCTGACTATAGCCTCCCTCTAATATCTGGTCTGTGTGTGACACCCCTACATCTTTCAGCAATAAGATTGAATCAGATCAGGTTTTCTCATTCTTCTCCTATTGCAAACTGGAAGTCAAAGAACCACATCCCACACACAAAGGTGACCAAAATAAGATGTACTGTCCTCATAAAGGGAGTCTGGACTTTCCTCATGAGATTAGTTCCTTCCTTTTCTCACTAACAGAAACTATTTCACTCTTCAAGAAGTGAAAATGAAATCGGGCACCATTTCTAAAGGGATTTTGCAGGATTCTTGGGGGGTGGTATTTATTTATTTATTTGTTTATTTTGCGGGGGGGGGGGGTGTGCACGCTCATGTGTGCACATATAAGGAGGAAAATATGGAATTTCTCTCTTATATTTGGGTTTTTTTTCTCTTTTCTTTTGTCGTTTGTTTCTTTTGTACATCCAACTTTCCTGTCTTGCTCCAGTGAGAGAAAGTGAAAAAAAAGAAAAGGGGAAGAACCTCAACGTCTCTTTCAAAATATCTCATGATGAGCAACAAATAAAATCCCCATAAAACAAAAGTGCCAGCTTACACCCAAATGAGCTGGCAGGGCGTAATGCACAGAGCTGTCAAAGTATCCCCAACTGCCTCCTGTTTGCTAGATGTCCATGTTACAGCAGAGAGCGCACCTTAATTGGTATTACCAAATGTCACATCTGGCTACACTTCGGATCAGATATAAAACCCAATGAAGCCAATGAAAAGACTCTTGATGGCTTCAGTAATCTTTGGATCAGGCCCATCTCTGCACAAAATTCCATGTTACTTGTCTAGCTTCCAGTGTTGGCATTACACAGATTTAGATGACGTGCCCGAACGGTCTAGGAGGGGGATCCAGCTTCTCCAGATCCCTTCCTCCCGAGATTTCTGGTGCTCAACTGCATCCCAGGAAGGTCCCATTGCTCTTAGCCCTTCTTATCTTATAAAGAAAAATGTTATCTCTACTTTTCCCAGCCCTGTTGCTTTGACCATCATGGGATGTGTGACGGACCTCGAGACTCACCACCGTGGCACCTCCTGCTGACCATTCTGGAATTAGCTCAAGTCCTTCTGCGGGGTGCCCTCCTCCAGTGGAATCTTGCTCGCCGTTTCTCCTGCTTTGCTATCTCCACCACTCTGGGACCCACGGCACTCCCCGGACCGTGGTGTCCTCTTCTGGGTACAGCCCTCTAGCTGTGCCCCACTCTGCTGTCTCCACACCTTTCGGAGGAACCAGCAGTCTATAGTCCAGCCACTCAACACAGTGGCCTGCTGCAGTTATCAGTCTAGTCCCTTGCTCCAGGGGCAAACTGCAGTCTGTGTTGGCCACTTCCCCCAGGGCAAGTGTGGGCAGCCCTAGTACTTTATCTACCCATCCTCTAGGGCAGTGGTTCTCAAAGCCGGTCCACCGCTTGTTCAGGGAAACCCTGGCGGGCTGGGCCGGTTTGTTTATCTGCTGCGTCCGCAGGTTCGGCCGATCGCAGCTCTCACTGGCCGCGGTTCACCGCTCCAGGCCAATAGGGGCTGCGGGAAGCAGAGCGGGCCGAGGGATGTGCTGGCCGCTCTTCCCGCAGCCCCCATTGGCCTGGAGCGGTGAACCACGGCCAGTGGGAGCCACGATCGGCCAAACCTGTGGACGCGGCAAGTAAACAAACCGGCCCGGCCCGCCAGGGGCTTTCCCTGAACAAGCAGCGGACCGTTTGAGAACCACTGCTATAGTGCCTCAGTCTGGCAGCGGTCAGCCAGAAGCTCCTTCTGCTCTGCTACCCTGCCCAGCACTGCTCTAGCCATGGTACTCCTAGGCAGCCAGTCCTTCTCCCTCACAAGCCAGAGAGAGACTCCCTCTGCTCTGTTGAGCAGCCCTTTACATATGGCCCCTGCTGGCCCTGATTGGCCGCTGCAACAAGCCACCTCCCGATTGGCTCGCTTAGTGAGCCCTCTTCTAATCGGAGGGCTCTGAGCAAGCTCCCTCTGGACTGCTTTAACCCTTCCTCTTCCTGGTGTGGGGCAACCACCCCAGTACAGGATGCCATGGACTAAAGGACAATACATGTTATTGCACTACACATGGCCCTACCATCTACTCTGCTAAATGCCAGTTTCAGAGTCCTGATTTGAGATTTAGACCTCCATACCTTGTTGATAAAAGACTACAGAGACAGACAGTAAACTGAGCAGGTTGTCTGGCATTTTAGTGCATATAAATATTACTTATTATTTAAATTGCAGTAGCATGTAGTAGCTCCAGTCATAGATCAGGATTCCATTGTGCTAGGCACTGTACAAACACAGAACAAAAATGGTTGTGCCTCAAAGAGCTTAGGCCCAGATCCAAAAGGATTTAGGCTCCTAACTGCCATTAAAATCAATTACTCTCTCCAAGATGCTGATACCAATCGGTATTCAGAATTAGGGGTGGGGTTGAGGGAGAGGGTGGGAGCTGGCTCTGATAATTGATCAGAAATGAGACCATCAGTTGATGCTAGTGGATACATGATTCATTGTCAGGTTCCAAAATGGCATTAAAATCTGCAAATGATGTGAAAATTTGAACTGAATTTTAAACAAGTACACATTTCCTGACTTGAAGACACTATAGCATCACAGTCTAGAGACATCTATCTGGCTTTCCTCCTTCAATCAATACCATTAAAGCCCTTTAAAAAAAACCCTTTCTCCATACAGTTATAAAATATCAATTACATACAGTTTGTTTCTGCGTGAGATATTGTTGGCTTCCTACCAGCCACAGAAAATTAACCAGAGGGAGCATCCTTCTAATCATGTTCAGGGGGACCTGAAATTGGCAAGAGACAAATACACCAATCCTCTTGCCTATAGCATTATCACAAGTGGTTAGCCACAGAGTTTCCAAATGGGGATAGCTGAGCTCAGGTCTCTTCTGTGGATCAGCCATACAGTACGGTAATGGTCAGCACTTATAGTACCATCTATTGGAGGATTTCAAAGCTGTTTTCAGATATGATGGGATGAAGTCAATAAATACTCCGGTGTGGTAAGTACTTTAGTCCCCATTTTACTGATGTGGAAATTGAGGCACAGAAAAGGGACACAGTGAGTCAATGTTAGAGGCCAAATTAGACCTGTGAAGTATCCTGGCTCTCAGTTCCATGTTTGGATCACACCACCTTCCATCTTCTGCTATAAGACAATTTCATTGCGTCACTACGTTGAATCTGTAATCTCCTCTACACTTAACCACTCACGTGTCTTTAGCTATTCTCTCTATGGCAACAGCGCATAAATCTACTTCTCCATTCCACACCTGCCACCCTTCCTCCAGTCCTGTTTTTCACCCTGTCTCAGTTCTCCTCCAGGATGTATCACTATTCACTTAACGTTAACATGGCCTAACCTCAACTCCTGATGTTTCCTCAAAAACTTTGGAGGAAAATCCCCCATATCTGTAAGTTTGAAACCTTTTCTAAACCATAAACCTAGCATAAATATTCACGGCCATATTGAATATGTGTAATAGTGTCCAGGGAGGGACATAGCGTTGTGTTTCCATTCAGCACTGCTTACTGTCAGAGAAATGAAACAAGAAAGGTACTCAAATGTCTTTTGTCGTTTGGACTGAGCACTTCAAATGAAACCATTGATTTTTTTTATTATTTTTTTTTAACTGTTAACTTTTGCCTTCTTCATCATACACTAACTGCTAGTGAGATGCTCGGTGAGCGGCTTGAGATTTCTGGTCTTCTTTTCCCCAGAATTCTTTCTAAAACAGAAACAACCTACCATGGATTTGTAAAAAAAGGAGAAGGAGGAGGAGGAGGAAGAGGAGGAGAAAAGAAAGAAATATCCTGTAGAATTTAATAGGGATGAAAACAAACAAGGCTGTATGCAAATTAAATAGAATCCTATAGAAATACTCTAAAAAGTCATAGGTCTGATAGTTGGTCCCCCAATCCAGCTGTTTAGTGATGGCAAGCTCTTTTGTGCCAGCCCTTTTTCACAAAGTCTTTCCAAATCCTCTATGGCTTTGGAGGACTTCTGGGTCCTTCACCATTATAGGAAATAGCATCCAGCAAACTACACTAGTGCTGTTTATTTCTGGCCCCCAGTCACCTGACATGGATCAGAGTTACAAATGATCAATACCTCTGTTACATGGCAGAAGGAAGTAGACACTGACTTCAGGGGCTACTGTGATATCTTTAAGGGTACCAAAAGCTGGCCTGCTGTGTGACATGATCTTACCTGGGAGGGATCTAGTTTGGGTTCCTAAATGAAATCTCAGAGTATTCCTGAGCCTAATGCATATTTCCCAGGTCTTGTGGAAAGTAACAGATTCTATCTATCTATCTATCTATCTATCTATCTATCTATCTATCTATCTAATTAACTGAAGCTGTGATGTGTGCCCCTCAGCTCCATCTCCCCCTAACTGTGACCTATCTCAGACTACAGACACCTCCCCTCCCCGGCTACCTTTTCACCTCTCTAGGACCTCTGTTCATTAACTCCCCTCCTTCATGAATTGGGAAGCCAGGAGGTGGAGCCAAAGGGCAAATTTCCAAGTGGGGAACGGAAGAAGACCACTGAGAGAAGCAGTTAGATAATATTGGGGGATGGGGAATAGCAGCTAGCAGGTTAAGAGTGTTTGCTTGATGTGAGGGAGAGCTAACTGGGATTTCTTTTTTCACCGTGAAAAATGTCTATGAAAAGAAAACAAACAAAAACGGTTCTCGTTAATTTTTTTCTTGTTTTTTTATTTGTGTTGACATTTTTTCAGACAGCAGAAACATTTTGGCCTAGAGGGCAAACATGTTTGCTGTTGCAGAACATTTTTGCCTGACTGGCTGGAATTTTTCAGTTTTCAGTTGCCAAAAACAAAATAAAACAAAAAAAATGAAGGAAAAAAAATTCATTTTCAGCAGCTGAAACTAAACATTTTTCAATGTTCAGGTTTTCATTTTTAACACCCCCTTCCACTCCTACTCCCCAGAATAAAAAGGGACATTTCCATGTTGATGATAAAGCCAATTTTTGACAAAAAAAATTGAATGAAAAAATTCAACCAGTTCTAGTGCAGGGCCCTTTGTGGCTCCATAGATCCCATAGGCGTCAAGCCAAGTCTGAGAGAGCTGATCCCAGTAGGCCTCTGGGGTGCTTTCTCCCTTTGACACTGAATATCAGAACATCTGTGTAAGCATGTATGTGCCAGTGTGTCTGTGTTTGGGACATGCACAGTTCAGCTTTAGGAGGGCACAGAGCCGGGGGTTCATGCATGACAGCTCAGAGGAATCCATTTTATGTCACACCTGGGACCAATGCCCTAAAAGGCGCTGTGGGGTATTTTATCAATTGTATGACTTTGGGCTATGAGGCAGCAAGCAGGAGGCAGATAGTAATTATGCAGCAGTTTTAAAAAATTACATGCTGGAGAAAAGGTGCTGGGTTGACAGTCCTGGAGACACAAGTCCTCCGTTCACTCACTGAACATGGACCACATGAGCAGTGGTAGAACATGCCTACCCTCAGCACCACTGCCTCTGCGCCTCAACTTTGTCAGCTTCTTTCAAGAGGAGAGAGTGCAGCTCAGTCTCCTTCATTTCTTGACCTCGTTTTTGAGACTGCCAGCAAGTGCACATGTCTTGGTTATATTCACACAGACAAAGTATTATATACATTTATAGGCAAGCCTGGTGCCCGCAGTCATACAGGAGAGTGACTCAGCTTTGTTCTTTGGGTCTCATCTAACACTAGAAGTCTTGCAAGTTCTTCTAGGTCCAGGTCTCAATGGGGCTTTTTTGGCCAGCTCGGAAGAAGCAGATATTATAGTTATGAAAATGACACCATTTTTGATTAAGAAAATGGTGAAATTTCTCTCCAGAGCAAATATCTGTAAATTCTCCTGAAATAAATATCTTCAGGGTAAGGAATTTGCACAACACCAACCAGGAGTTTTACTAACTCTTTTTATCCAAGAATTATGCAGATGTTACTCATCTGCTCTCTCTGGGCCAAATTCTGGTTGATGCATAGAAACAGGCAAACCCCTCTCCCTGGACACACTCATAAGATGCAATAGAAATGTTACTGTGGGTGCATACGAGCAATACGTTGTGTGGAGGGCTGTGTGTTAGGACCATTGCCTGGTCTGGGCAGCCACACCCATAAAGCTATACAGATGCTGATGACACCCCAACTTCACTGGCTATTGCAACCCTGTGTATACCTTTATAGATGTGAGTCTTGAAGAACCTGCTACTTTTCACAGGAAACTGAACTCAGAGGGCCAACTGCAATTTTGCATTCCTACTGCTAGTGGGAATTTTTCTGGTATGTGCATTACATTTTGTGTTATTTTGTTACATTTACCCTCACACAGGGCTGGTGCTACCATTTAGGCAAACTAGGCGGTTGCCTAGGGTGCCAAGATTTGGGGGCGCCAAAAAGCGGTGCCCCCATTTTTTTTTTACAGTGTTCCTACGCCCCCTCCCCGAGCGCGCAGTCGCCGCTCCACTTCTCCCGCGTCCCAGGCTTGTGGCGCCAAACAGCTGTTTGGCGCCGCAAGACTGGGAGGGGAGGAGAATTAGAGCGGGGGCGGCGTGCTCGGGGAGGAGGCGGAGCAGAGGTTAGCTGCCGCACGGCTCCCAGCGGGGGGAGCTGCCGCGGGGGGCGCCTCAAGGCGGGGGGGAGGAGCTGCCACGGGGGGGGGCGCCTTTCAAACAATACTATGTTAATGTGCACTAGGCACCTTTTAGTTTGCACCAGCAAGGTCTACATGGGGCTGTTGAAGCACAACACTGTAGAGCACTCTGCAATTCACATCCTTGAAGAGCTCACTGCAGCTCCAGCTAGACAAGCCCTAAGTGTCATGGCTAGCTACGTTCCAGTGCGGAGGAGTGAAGGGGTGTAAGGAGATCCATTACACCCTTGCCGGGGCTACCTGTATTGTAATGCGGGTGCAGAGCAGCCACCACTGGGTCACTTCTTCTCCTCTTGTGTAAGTGGGTAGGGAGTCGTGAGCAGGGGTGGAGAGTAAGCAGAGCTTTGGCTTCATCCCCCTCTCCCCCCAAAATGTGCTAATCAAAACAGCTGAACTGACAGAAAGGGGGAAGTGATCTGTGCCCAGTCACAATTCCGTCCCTGCTCTATTCCCGAGTCAGTGCAACTGTATGCTGTTTTCCATCTTTGATTGCCAGGGGCCAATCCAGCTTATAACGAATGATGGTTTAAAGCTATGTAATGGGACAAATTCTGTTCTTGTTTATACCAGTGTAAACCTGCAGTGACTTCAGTGGTTACTCTGGATTTACACTGGTGTAGATGAGAGGAGAATTTGGCCCATTGTGGACAATTTTATACCAGGTACAAACTGGTCCACATATGTAAGCTGTGGACATGCAGGTGCAACCTCACTGAAACCCAGGCAACATTTAAACCATTCTGAGTAAGGCCAGCCAGATTGGGCCCCATACATCATGGTTTACATGATTCTGCTTTGTATTTGAAGCAATGTACATATGAGCCAAGTTCAAAGATGAGGTATATGGTAATCTAACTTCATAAGTGAGTGCAATTTAAATGCCAAGGGGGTGGCAGGTTGGAATTATAGCACTAAAAGCAACCGATATTAGGGTGTAAGAAGACAGAAGCTAAAGCAGAATAAAAAGGACAGGTATAAATAGTCACTTACATTTACAGATCTGCTCCATAAGGTGCTTCACTGATGTTATATAAGAATGTAGCGGGGCAGTAACCCGCTCCTGCCCTGAAGGGCTTAAAACAGCCCAGTGAGAGGGCTGTGGTGGGGAACCAGTAAGCCTGGGCTGATTGGGGAAGCAGCCACAGCTGGGGCCATGCCCCAATCAGGCCGCCGCTGGCCCTATAAAGGGGCTGCTAGGCTGGAGCTAAGAGAGGCTCTCTCTGACCTTTTGAGAGGGATGGGCCTGGCTGCTGGGAGCTGAGCAGGGTACCTAACGTGGAGCAGAGCTGGGGAAAGGCCAGAGGAGCTGGGGCCTCCGGCCTGGAAAACCCCCAGGCTGCAGGCCTTGTTAAAGGCCAAGAAGGGTACGGGGGTTGCAGAGGGCAGCCCAAGGGTAGGCAGAGGCAGCAGGTCCATACCCTCCTTGCCAACGAGGATTGGCGATTATACTGCAGTCCGCCCCAGTGAGCAGGGGCTAGATGGTGACTGGCAGTAGCCCAAGACTGAGGTGAGGTGGGGATAGGGAGTTGGGGGTTCCCTGGGGAGGGGAGACCCAGCGAGACTGTGGGGTACTGCAGGGGGCAGAACCTCGAGAGAAAGGGCACCAGGGTCTGGGAGGGACATGGGGGCCAGCGGCAAGGCGAGACACCAGCCTGCAGAGGGCGCTCTGGAGGCTGGCGAGCTAATTCCCTGGACGACCAGCAGGAGGCGCCGTTACAAAGAAATACATTCTATAAGGATCTCGTCACTCACTTGATGTAATGCAACCACCTCTCAGACTGTAAGCTCCTCAGAGCAGGGACTGTCTCTTACTTTGTGTTTGTACAAGACCCAGCACAATGAGGCCTCTGGGTTCTACCATAACATAAATGATAAATACAAATAGTATTTTCAGATTGGGGGGTTCCAAAAAAATAAGCAAACAATTTATGTTGGGAAATTTTCATTTCCAAAACAAAAGATCATTTATTTCATTTGAAAATATTTTTCCACTGAAAACATCAACCAGCTCTTGTAAAAGTTACTTTCACAAGGAGAATATACATATATTGTAACATAAAATGATATGTTTACTATATGATATCAAATACATCGTGTGTGTCTGTGCATGAATGCATATTATACTGTGACTTGAGCATTTATGTAAATGGACATTAGACATACAGATGTTCACACAAACCATCCATTTAGCACAGGAATGCCCATATCTAAATCCCATCCTTGCCAAGTCAACAATGGGGAATTGGCAGGTGTTCGTTCTGCTACAGAAATCTTGCCAGCCAGTTTAGGATTCCATGAGTAAAGCCAAGCCACTGTACTACAAATTACATATGGCTACTCCCCTGAACAAGAGAAATATATATCCCCGGTTAGTGTGTGAAGGCAGCATGTGTGCTAGCTAGATGGGGGACTTGTGGTGTTCCCCAAGCAGCAGACCATGCCCTTTTAGGGACACAGGTAAAAACTTATGCATGTTTCTATCTTCACACATGGATAGTCCATTGACATCAATGAGACTACTTACATGCTTAAAGACAAGCACACACTTAAGTACCTTTCTAAACGAGGGCCCATGTTGGACAGGCTGGTGCATTACTTGGACCTGAGGCTGTCTCTTGAGAACAATGTAGGGCTCTTACCTAGCCCTTTGAATGAGGAACAAAGGTTCTTCTCTTGCAGTCTTGACAATGGCAGGTGAGGGTCATAGATGCAAAGAACCTTCCTCTTGAGAACAAACAAGTTCAGCACCTTTCTGACACTCGCATGTATGTTTTTTTCTCGCCTTCCTGATGATGTGCAGACCTCTGTCATGGAGGCATCAGATTCCACTTTAGCTGGTTACTGTGTGGATAATCTGAGGAAGCTCTCATCTTTAGAGTTTACTTTGGCCTCTGAAGGAGGGGCAGATGATGTTTTTGCATTTGACTCAGGCTCTCAATGGTCAGGTTTTGATGACTCCAGAAGAAAAAAATCACTGATGGAGCAGTCGCTTGAATGGTGTAAAATTGTGTCCACTCTGCCAGATTTATTCCTCTTTACTTCAAAGGAGGATTTTGCAGTCTGACTGCCTTGAGATGAGGAGTCCTGCCAGCTGTGACTCAGGAAAAGAATTTAAGTTTGATGGCCTCAGCCTAGTCCTTGGTGAGATATTTGTCCACATTATAAAATAACCGGACATGATATGGAAATACAATTGACATTAAACCAAATGATATAATCCTGCCTAATGATATTATAATGAATCCCAAGTGAGCTAAACATGATTGGGAAAATATTTCAAACTGTACTGAAATAGTATCTATAGAGTAAAGATTTATGTTTTCCAATCAGTGGCCAGATACACAGAACAGACTTAAATCAGTTGTGCAATTCCCACCCCCTAAACCTGTGATTCCTTCTCAGCTAAACTTTTGTTTTAATTAGTGTTTTTACTTTTTCAAGAATTCAAAGGAGTTTTCTGAAGTATGTTTTATTTTTAAATTAATCACCCTTACCCGCAATTAACTATTTTCTAACTGTAGAAAAATTCCCTGGTGAATAGAAAGAGGATTTCATTTCTGTAAATCGAAAGTTTATGAACTTGTCGGTTGCTAAATGCAATTGACCTCAGATCTCATGCCTCATTGCACCCAAGGTGTCTGTATATATCTCCCCACCATTTACCCAGTCACGTGTTGTTATTGTTACTAACATCATGGAAGGAAAATTTCTGGTAATGTTGTAAAAATCTGATCTCACTGGTGCACGAATATTAGTAACCCTCCACTTGTTTGAACAACTTCCAAGCACAACTTTAACAGCACTTCCTTTCCTCTGGAGAAACAGGAAAAAAACCAGGTCTTTCCTAGAACTGGCAATTCCTAAAATACTGATTTCACCTCCACTTTTAACTGGCTAGTCCATCCTGACCCGAGCCCAAATCGCCTCCTGTCCTCATATTGCTGGTATCTTGGTTTGTTTAGGATATGTTGCACCTTGCAAGTCTAGATCATCATTCATTGGCTGCTCCTGAAATCATCTCAGGGCCCATGAGACATCATCATGTTGGATCATGGCACTACATTAAAAGCATTTGAGGCCTGTTTCTTTATCGAACTGCACCTTGTGTTGACATTGCCAGAAGTACAAAGTACAAAAGATTACTATTCTGATTGGGTAGCATTTTACACCTACTTTGCACTGATGTAAATGGCTGCACACCAGTATATGGAGAATCAGGCCCTTTGTTTTGTATATAAAACAGTATAATTTTTTTTTGGATTTTCATTATTATATTTATTTTCTAGATTTTGTCTAGGGATAGTTGTTGTCCAAAGCCACATGCTGATTGACTGAGAAGGCCTGTTTAATAATGTCACAGCCAAATGCAAGCTCACAATAGTGAATATCTAGGATCTTATCACTTACACACACAAACTCAAGTCCCTGTGCCCATTAAGTTCATAAGGACAGAGAGGACAAATGGGAGGTGATTGTTGGGGGGAAAAGTGAGAAAAAAGCATCACCAGCAGGTTTCCCACATCAACTTTGTGTTGTCACAACGTAAGTATTCCGAGAGCATGAGACAGGCGTGTCCCATGAGACAAAGTAACAAAAACTCTAAACCTTTATCGTAGAGATTTTCACCAGCACAGTGAAAGCTTCAGGATTCTCAATTCAAAGAAAAGATGCGAAGAGAAGCACTTCCTCTCCTTGTCACGCCGGGAAGCAGAGACAGTTTAACATCCTTGACGTGTGAGCAGAGGCAGCTAGAAGCCTGGAACGCTGCCTCCACGTGACTGAAGACTGAGGCCCTTAGGCAGTGCTAGTGGGTAGTTCCTGTTTCCAATTTAAGGGGTTAAAAAGTAACTAGGGACTTTTCTGTGGAAGACATAAAAGCCTAGAGCATCTTTTCCTCCTGTGAGTACCCCCTTCAGCCTTGTCTCCCTGGAGAGCTGCTTACTGCAGTGGCTCCAAAGGCTAATCTCACCCGATTCATTTGGCCTCATCCCAAATGCCTTGAGATCCATTGTTATAATCTGTAGGAGTTATTGGCTTATTCATGTTTAATAGGATTTTTTCAGCATTTTATAGTCTTCATATTAAGTTGTTTTTTTTTGCAGTCTGTGCTATTGCTTTCGGTTTGTCCATTGTCTCCAAAGCCTCTCCCACTTTGGTATCTATGTGCTGTGACTATTGCAGTCATCATTGTATTTGTCTATGAAACTATTTTGAGTTAGTCTACAGTAGAAGCGGATGCAGCTGCGCCGCTGTAGTGCATCTGGTGAAGACGCTCTATGCCAACGGGAGGGAGTTCTACTGTTGGCATAATTACTCCACCTCCATGAGAGGCAGCAGCTATGTCGGTGGAATAGCGTCTCTTGCCGACTTAGTGCAGTCCACACCGGCACTTAGGTCGGTGTAAGTTGCGTTGCTCGGTGGGGGGTGGCTTTTTCACACACCTGAGTGATGTAAGGTATATCAACAAAAGCGGTAGTGTAGACCTGCCCTAAGACGTTCAGAGTAAAGGAAGAGACAGCAAAGAAGTTGCCTCAGCTACTTAGCAATTGTTTTTCTTATCAGCTTGCATATTTTGTACAGTGCTTCAGCCTTCTACCCCACCCCAAACATGACCAGTGACTTGGGACAAAGGGGTTTGTGAAGATACGGGGTAACATGTTCAAAAGTGACTTTTGAGCTTCCGTACCATTGACTTTAATGGGACTAAAGCACCCCTGGAACATCGGTACTTTTTGAAATTTTTATCCAAAGTGATTTAAGGCTGTAAAAGTTTATTGTTTATTAAAGCACTTCAGACCCAGTTCATTCCTGGCTGAACACTGTCTTCTGCTAAAGTAAACAAGGGGCAGGGCCCCAGTGATTCTGAATCTGCTAGGGGAAGGCCACAGGGGTGTAGAGCACCCCAACCTCAGTTGACTCTGCATTGGGACTGTATTAGCTTGCGATGGATGCATGGCCAGAATTGGCAAGGGATACACTTATTTAAACCATCCTCTAAGGTGCTTCTGCCAACTGGGTTCCTATAGTGTCTCTGGAGGAAATTACAGCCATTTTAACTTGGTATAACTCTTCAAGGGGATTATAGTAGCAACCCCACTGCCATTTCCTCATAGAAAATTCCCCTGGAGTGCAGCAAGCCTCTCTGGACAAGAAGCTGCAATATGCAAAAATTGGAAAGCCCAACTTTGAATGCACATGCAGAGTATTAGCGTGGTTAAGGCGGGTGGCTGCAGGTTCATGTGTGTGCAAGCACAAAGCAAAGCCCTTTTGAATATTTACCCCCAAGATTATACACTCAGTGGCAGAGTTGGGAACAGACCCTAAAAGACCTGACCCTATTTCCTGATCTAACTACTAGACAACATGGCCACAGAGGAATTCCATGGCCAGTATTATACAGGAGCTCTGATTAGATGATCAAAATGATTCCTTCTGGCCTTAAAATCTATGAAATCTATGGCCACATTTTTAGTAATCCCAAGAAAATTTGTTTTGGTTTTTGTGTTGCTGTTGCTGGCCATGGGTGAAAGTCTCTCTCGGCGTTATCTCCCCTGTTACCACTATGTATAGCAGCGGACAGCTTGAGGTCTTCAACAGAGATTGCAGAAGCAGTTAGTTCCTAGCAGGCAGGTTAATAATAATACATATATGAAGAAGACTGGTACTCATTTGAATGCTGATGCTATTTATATGACTCTAGAAAACAAGGACTTCCCCAGATTGGAGAACATTAAAGATTATCCTGCCCAAAGAGATCTGGTTTATCTCTGAAATTAACCTAGAATAACTATAGACAAAATTCATAATGATTCTAAGCAATGGTAGGTCTGGTGTAGGGTTTTTCAGGATGCAGTGGGCCAAGTATTTCTGGTCAGGTATCTTATAATGTGCTCAGATACTGGTAATGGGTGTGGTATAACCCCCCAGATAAATAGGTAGATTTATATTTCCTGAAGGTGAAATTCACCCTAATTCAGTGTTCTTGCAGGAGACCTATATACCATTTAAGTAGTGAATTAAGTGATGCATAGGCCTTTTTCTGATACTATACTCAGAAGGAATATCATCTAGAGAGTCTACTGGTATATTTATTCATATCTCCAGAGAAATACAGTGTAGTAGCTACTCACTTACACATATGTTATTTTGCACTAAGGGACTGTCCAGCCCAATGTCTCTGTCCTGTCCTAGTGCCAAAAGAAGCAACATCCATAAATTTATGGCCTTGTCTACCCTAGTGGCAGTGTGTAGGTATGGATAGCTACATGCCACAGTGAAAAGCAGGCTGTGTCCACACTGTGGTGTGTAGCTACACACAGCAGTGAAAGGCTCTGTAAGGGGGGCGCTGCTGGAGCCTTTCACTGCAGTGGGAAAAAGCTCTGGCAGTGGGAATCACAGTGTAGATGTGAGAGATGCTGCTTGGGGGTGTAGAGCCACATAAGATACATACTCTATGGTTCTGGTGTGTCTATACTCTAGTCACCTAAGCAGTGCCTCACTGTCTACACTGCTATTTAGACCCATGCTAGCTGAGCATGCAGTGCCTGTACTCTACATGCTGCTGTAAGTATAAACATAGCCTATATCATTGTGTTTTAAAGACAACAAATCATGAAATTACTTGTATTTGGGTGGCTTGGTTTTTTTGTCATGAGCGTAAAGTCAGAAAGCATGCTACTGAATGAAGCCTCTTTTATGGCATGAGCCCAAACCCTTGAAGTTAATGGAAAAAATCCCGCTGGCTTGAGGTCAGATTCTTAGCTCCTTCTGCAGTCCCGCTGAAGACAATGACGACTTCCACCAGGTACCTATATAGTAGTGAAAGGAAACCTCCAAGGTAATAACGTTCTTATTGTCAGAGATGCATTGTTGTAGGAACTAAGAAATGAGCCTTGGCTAACTCTGGTATAAATTGCATTGTGTCATAAAGGGCATAAACAACAATATCAAAGCTTTACTGTTATTTCTCATTTAAGTTTGTGCTATCAGGGGATTTTAAAATGTTAACTTTTATCTTAAGGCTTATGTGCCTCACCAACTAATCTGCTTAAAAACAACATGCCACTTCTCCCCTGTTTACATATGCCCCTTAAAATGCAGTGATATTACCACAGGCCAGTTTCTGACATCTACTCATGTTGGGGAATTCCTGATGCTACCAGCAGTACCAGGCATTCCAATGGGACTACTCCTGAAGGAAGGCACTACTCGATGTGTGTCAGAATCTGGCCTTAACATTGTAACATGTTGCTTTAATGAATGAAGAACATTTCCACTGAGTCTGAAGTATCTTGCAAGTATGTCCCATGTGTTGCAGCATCTTGATACTGCTTCCTAGGTCAATAATGTAACTGCTTCATTCAGGAAGGGCTTCATTCAGTTGTTTAGCTCACCTGACCTGTAGTTACCAATGCAGTTGGAGTGAAATTCATTCAGATGCATGGGATTTAAGTGGTGATGGACCATGCCGGAGGGGTGAATTTCACCATTCCAGAATGTGGGGTGAAAAGCACAAGTGAAATGTCACAATGCATAGGTCCAATGAAAGGATAAACACCAAGATCACAATACTGTGCAATGTCAAATAAAAGACCTCAGTCACCTATGTCTATCCCCCTCATCCCTTCATTAAAGGCTAAGTGCAGAGACACTTTGTCTTATTGGCTTAATGATGGAATAAAAGAGGTAGGACTTCAGGGTTTGGCCCTAAAAGCACAAGCCCCATTTATTTTAGTGGAAGGTTGAGCCTGGCACTCTACAGCCCTAAATATGGATGAAAGCTTGTGGTTTTCACACAGATACAGGGCTGCCCGGGGAGGGGGTGGGCAAGTGGGGCAATTTTCCCCAGGCCCCGGGCCCTGCAGGGGCCCCCACGAGAATATAGTATTCTATAGTATTGCAACTTTTTTTTATGGAAGGGCCCCCCAAAATTGCTTTGCCCCAGGCCCCCTGAATCCTCTGGGTGGCCCTGCACAGATATATCATAACACTGAAATGTCTGCCACTGAAATGCCCTAGGCTGTTGACTGTCCCGTGCATTTCACCTCTACACTGTAGGTTATTGACACTGTACATGAAGGGGAACCAGACCAGCTAATCACCCAGTGGCACTACTCTGAAAAAGTCTGTCTGCAAAATGTCTGAGAGCAAAAATATAAACCAAGAGCTGGCAAAGTCGATGAATTTTAAACTTTTTCCTGGTTAAAATGCTGTGGATACAGATTAACTTTCTTTGTTCAATATGTACTGTATTATTCTTTCACCTGCTCTGAAATAGAAACTGGGAGCACTTTGCTAAATGGATTGAAAGGTTATCTTAGCTTCACGGCATCTCTTGTAAGTGCCTCTTTTTGTAGCAACTTACACCAATATCCTTTAGTGAATTTCCATAGATATTCCCTCATCTCCTGTGGCAAGAGCACACTATTCCTTCTCAGTGCTGGAAGCCTATCAGTGTCAGAAAAGGCTGGGCTACATTTGAACTCTGGCCCTCTCCACACTTTCATCAACAGGTCCAGCATAAAAGCTGAGACCTGCAAAGGAACAGCATCCCCTATGGGTTCATGTCATCTCAATTCAAGCACCGTCCATGACAGGAGAGATGAGGAATTAAAACTTAGACACCTCATTCATGTGGCAAAGACTGCAGTGGGAACAAGAAGTGGCCCATCACAAATCTCTTCATGTGACAATGACCGTAACAAGTAGAGAAAAACAACACAGATAAATTCCATTCACAATGCTGTCCTCAATCAGGGGCCTCCTTGTCCTAAATGATGGCATAGCCTGACATTTTGGGAGCTGGGAAGGTTTAGAAACACATATTTCAACCTGCAGCTAGTGCAAATGGTACTAATAGGAGGAGAACCAAAGTGACTGAACATCAGTCTGTCCATTTGTTCTCTGATCCCAGGGATACATGCAGCAGGATTTGGCCAACAACAGAAGTCTAGCCAGGCCTTCAAAGACATGCATCTTTTCACAGTCCTGCAGTTGCAATGTTCTTTGAAATTGATGCTAGACCTCTTCTTTTGCTGGGTCTGGTTCTTTCATCTGTTCACTACATTGCAAAGCACTGCTGGGGTAGTGGACTTCTGGATTTTTTATCTTTACCCTTGCTGGAAAATAATCTGGATGCTAGGCTCTCTATCACGTGCGCCCTATGCCAAATCATTTCTGATGTTTTCTAAGCCCTGGAACCTATGGCGCACCTAACTGTTCCATTAAAACAGCCACCCCACATACGCTCTGCTTCTGATGGAAAAGTTGCTATTGATTTCATAGAATAGAATCATAGAATATCAGGGTTGGAAGGGACCTCAGGAGGTCATCTAGTCCAACCCCTGCTCAGAGCAGGACCGATCCCCAACTAAATCATCCCAGCCAGGGCTTTGTCAAGCCTGACCTTAAAAACCTCTAAGAAAGGAGATTCCACCACCTCCCTAGGTAACCCATTCCAGTGCTTCACCACCCTCCTAGTGAAAAAGTTTTTCCTAATATCCAACCTAAACCTCCCCCACTACAACTTGAGACCATTGCTCCTTGTTCTGTCATCTGGTACCACTGAGAACAGTCTAGATCCAGCCTCTTTGGAACCCCCTTTCAAGTAGTTGAAAGCAGCTATCAAATCCCCCCTCATTCTTCTCTTCTGCAGACTAAACAATCCCAGTTCCCTCAGCCTCTCCTCATAAGTCATGTGCTCCAGCCCCCTAATCATTTTTGTTGCCCTCCGCTGGACTCTTTCCAATTTTTCCACATCCTTCTTGTAGTGTGGGGCCCAAAACTGGACACAATGCTCCAGATGAGGCCTCACCAATGCCGAATAGAGGGAAATGATCATGTCCCTCGATCTGCTGGCAATGCCCCTACTTATACAGCCCAAAATGCCGTTAGCCTTTTTGGCAACAAGGGCACACTGTTGACTCATATCCAGCTTCTCGTCCACTGTAACCCCTAGTCCTTTTCTGCAGAACTGCTACCTAGCCACTCGGTCCCTAGCCTATAGCAGTGCATGGGATTCTTCCGTCCTAAGTGCAGGACTCTGGACTTGTCCTTGTTGAATCTCATCAGATTTCTTTTGGCCCAATCCTCTAATTTGTCTAGGTCCCTCTGTATCCTATCCCTACCCTCCAGTGTATCTACCACTCCACCCAGTTTAGTGTCATCTGCAAACTTGCTGGGGGTGCAGTCCACGCCATCCTCCAGATCATTAATGAAGATATTGAACAAAACGGCCCCAGGACCGACCCTTGGGGCACTCTGCTTGATACCGGCTGCCAACTAGACATGGAGCCATTGATCACTACCCGTTGAGCCTGATGATCTAGCCAGCTTTCTATCCACCTTATAGTCCATTCATCTAGCCCATACTTCTTTAACTTGCCAGCAAGTATACTGTGGGAGGCTGTATCAAAAGCTTTGCTAAAGTCAAGGAATAACATGTCCACTGCTTTCCCCTCATCCACAGAGCCAGTTATCTCATCATAGAAGGCAATTAGGTTAGTCAGGCATGACTTGCACTTGGTGAATCCATGCTGACTGTTCCTGATCACTTTCCTCTCCTCTAAGTGTATCAGAATTGATTCCTTGAGGACCTGCGCCATGATTTTTCCATGGACTGAAGTGAGGCTGACTGGCCTGTAGTTCCCCGGATCTTCCTTCTTCCCTTTTTTAAAGGTGGGCACTACATTAGCCTTTTTCCAGTCATCCGGGACCTCCCCCGATCGCCATGTTTTTTCAAAGATAATGGCCAATGGCTTTGCAATCACATCCACTAACTCCTTTAGCACCCTCGAAAGCAGCGCATCCGGCCCCATGGACTTGTGCTCGTCCAGTGATGCAAGATCAGACTGTGAGAGACCAAACCATTTTTACACCAGTTCCTTAACTTCCATGTAACATGTTTGGCTGCTGCACAATGTAGCACCCACAGACGGGACAACTTTTGTGTTCACTGCATTATAAGTCAGTGTGTGTAAATGTCTGTAGATTTAATGTTTCTCTTTAACATTATGTGGAGGGAAAAAGCCTGAGGCAAATACAGTACTTATGGCTATGGTACTACCGTAAATGTGTGGCCAACCAATCAAACACAGAACCAAGCTAGCATACCTACTGGCAAACTTCCTGAAGTTTTCTTTTCTTTTCTTTTTTTCCCAAGCTGCCTTGAGTTTGAAGTGAGTTGTGCTTGTTTATGGAATCAGAAACATTGATGAAGACAAATATTGAAAAGAGGAACTGGAAGAGCGCGGAGTTATCATCTTGCCATTCCCCAGAGGGCATACACCTTCCCTACGACCTTCATGCCGTATTGATGGTTTCATAATGGACACCCAAGAATACAGAATCAAAGAGAATACATGAGTATTATTGGTTCTAACCTTCCAAGCTTTTAACTTTAAAAGCCTTAGAGGAATGGCTTCTGTTTTGTTTTACATTTCACCCGATAGTGCTTGACATGGTAACCAATTAGCATTTCATGATTGCAATGAAATAATACAGCAAGCCCAAGCTACACTCCCTATGTTTCTCTGAATAACACGTTTGGGATGAATACCTGAAATGTCACATTGGGGTTTACCTTCCTAGCTCTATAACCTTCAAAACAAATTGCACTCGGTCAGAAACATGCCATAAGCCTCCTGTTGACAGTGAGTTAGATACTAACCTAGCATTTATTTAGTATTTATTGCGTTTAAAATTATCTATCTTTTTTCAAATAATTGAATCTTTATTTAGTTTAAATATTAAATGTAATATATAGATCAGAACACAGGCCAAATTTTTCTCCTTTGATGCTAAGAGCTCAGATACCTCTGTGATGACAGAGTGAGTGAGTTAGTTAGCTAGTTTAGTTTGTATGCTGGGATATATACACCTACACTGGCAATGACAGGGTTAAGGGGAGCCAGGGAGTCTGATGAGTCCATTCTGTGGCACCTGAAGTGGAGACGCTAATTAAGGATTACACCCAGCTCGGGAGAACTAGCCTGGGTGGTCCTAATAAAGGAAGGACTGCAGTGTAATAGGAAGAGGAGAATCAGGACAGAAGTTGTTGAGAGTTTCCTGATTCTGAGGGGCTTGCAGGAAGGAGTTTGTGCCCTGGCTGATACTGTCTTGAAGGGAAAATGTAGCTGGGGAGAAGCAGACTCATAAAGCAAACCTGGGAGATGAGAGACTCCAAGGAAGAAATTCCAAGAGTCAATGGCTTGGGGGGAGCCAGGCCTTCAGAGAGGCAGGGCTCTGTAATAGAGTGAGGAAGAGCTTTGCAGATCCCAGGAGAGTGCTGAAGAGCCTGTAGAGCCTGGGGCCAGATCATTGTTCCTTTGAGTTTGGACACTGTTACCCCAGATGGGATGGGACTCATAGTGTGACCCAGCTGGAGAGCCAAGTCACTGCACAGACCTCTGAAATCTGGAGGAGGGTAAGACAGAGAAGCTGCAACACCAGGTCTTCCACAAGGAGGTGCTCTGGGATGGTGAGTCTATGACAGTTAGTTACACCATGGATTAATTTGTCCCCATATCTTTTAAGACCACTTTTTATGTAACTGTAAGAATAATGCTCAGTCGACAGGGTGTACGTTGTTCCTCCTGTTACTCACTCAGTGCAAACTTTATATACTGACCATTGGAGTAAAAATCTCTCTAAATTAACATAATCAGACAGTCAAATGCAAAGAACTGAGACAATGCAGAAAAAAATACAACAAACAAAGGAATGAACAATGGTATTTGTCTTTAGTTAATTCCTTTCCCTTTTTATTATGTAGAAAATATTGGTGGTGACCAGGGCACTATTTATAGGGTGGGTGGTGGAAGCAAGCCCCCCACAATCCCATGGTGCAGAGTTTACAGGAGAAAGTATCTTTGCCCTCCTGTCAAGCTACGTTGGTTTGTTGCTGTCAGCCAGCCTGCAGCATCCCTTGTATCCCCAGAGCTCTGGAAGCTGTTTACTTTCCATCCACTGCTTGCCCTCCAGCGCAGTTGCTAATGTGCCCCAGAAGGCTTTGCTCCTGTCACTTTGAGCAGAAGCATGGCTCAAAGACTTCTGGGTTGTATCAGCGTTGTTGCAGTTGGGTTGGCAGTGGAAAGTATAGAGGCTTTTGAGGCTATGCAAACAAAGGCAGGTGATCTGCACTCGGCGGGGAGTGGGAATTCAGGACAATTCTAGTTAGGAATAAAAGAGAAGCCGTTGTTTTGAATGGGGAAACAAGGGCAATGCTAAAATGGTTGTGACATACGTAGCATTATCTGTAAAATGGGCCAATTAATCTGGGTGCTGTCTGTGGTAATTTCCAACCATTGGCATCCATAGGCTGCAATCCTGCAAAGATGTATGCACCTTTTAACTTTGAGCAATCCCATGGACTTCAATGTGACAACTCATAGGATATTTTCCAAAGCCTAATGACATCAATGACCATCTTCATACTGATTTCTACAGGGTTTGGATCAGGCCTATAATGCGTACAGTTAAGCACATGCTTAAGTCTTTGCAGGATCGGGGCTTAGTCTGAATCTGCCTCCTTAGCCAGCATTGTCATGGATTCTTTATATTGGATTGTACCAACTAACTAGTGAACAGTTATGAATCATAAATAGATTTGTAATTATCTAAGACTGGACAATTTGCCAACAGGTAAAAGAGTTAACTTAGTTGAATACATTATTTACAATTAGTAATTCATCCAGCCATAACCATATTCCTGTTTAAACATGGTTGTTTAAAACAATGTTGTCGGTGCTTAGTTATTAAAAATAGCAACAATATGAACACTGCAATTTGAGCCATTCTGTATTTTTGCCTGTATGTTGTTTATTATGGATGCTTGTTGAACAGTTAGTTTTTGGTCAACAACCGCTGAAGATATACTTCCTCTATATTAAGCCCTGCCTGTTTCATTAACAGTCACTGGGTGACCACCCATCTAAGTCATTTGCAATGAAATGAAGAAACTAAAAGGAACAGTGTTTGGATTTGAATGCTGAGGGGATGTAAAATACAAATGATTTTAAGACACAATATTTATAAGTGGTCACTAGTCAGAGCCTTGCACGGTAAATGAATCAACTATAATAGTTTATTATAACTGAGACATTAACTACATTAAAATAGTTTATGCTAACTTCATTGACCATTTTGCTGCTGATGTGTGCTATGAATACTGGTATTTCACTGGAACATGACAGCATTTCTTTGAAGCACTGATTTTTCATTAGCTGGGTGGCACTTGAGGTGTATTTCGCCCACAGGGAACATGCAGGAGCAATGTTGGCAGCCCACGTGTGGATATCCAGGGAAAGGACGAGACGAGACGCTACAGGGATCATTACCTTCTCAGTTATTGTAGCTAGGTTGTTTGAAGGCTGTAGAGGAATCTTGTTTGGAATTATCTATGCTCTATAACTCAAGACAGCCTAGAACAGAAAATACCAGCATGGAGCCACATACCCAAGACAGTACTTGGAGACACACAGGTCATGTAAGATTATTGTAAAGATGTCAGACAACATACCCTCAGGAATAGCATGTGCTTACTATTAAGAATATCCCACAGAGTGTTCTTGTGGTCAGAGCGAAGGACTGGGTTGAGAGCTTCTGTTACTAGCTTAGTATGCTGCTTGGTCAAATCATTTAACTTTTGTCTATCTATCTGTAAAAGGGATCTAATGTTTCCTAATCAGGAGTGTTTAAGTTCTTAACTGCTATGTGGACTTAATAGCTTTGGTATTTGGTATACTACGGATAACTTTATGACAGACAATGTTTGCAAATAATCTTTTGAAACAGTACATGAAAAACCATGTATACTAGTAGCTGCAATATATTATCAAGGACCTGATTCCACCACCCTAATCTTAGTAGCGTACTCTACCAGTAACATCACTGAAATAAATAGGACTGCTTGCAAGCGAAGGTGCTACTCGCTTATAAAGGCTGGCAGAATTGGGCCTCGAGTGACTAATAATATAAAAAAGTTGGAAAGAGGAAAATCCCAAACCTGCAAATTATATACAGGTACATAAGACCCACTATAAGAAAAGTCTCCACTTTTGGTAAAGAAGGGCAACCCCATCTCTGTTTCTCCGCCGTCTATCCTGCAATACTGTCCTTCTGTGGTCTCTCTCACCAAGCCAAAGATGAATGAATCCTCTGCCTCGTGCAGAGAAGTGTAAATGTATCCTTTGCAGTCCCCTCTTCTTTGTTAATCTTCCACTTGTTTAAGCCCTGTGGTAAGCAGTTTCTTCAGACTAATCAAAGCCCAGTTCCTTTATTAATACTTTACAATTCCCCCTGACACTGAAGTGAAAGAGTTTTGAAACCTTTGAGGTATGCACCAAGAGGAATTGCAAAACTTCAGAAGACACCATGTTCCTTGCAGTATCGATTGCCTTGCCTCACACAGGGAACATTTCCAGTTGTTGTGGGGGTTTTTTTCTGGATAATTAAAGTATAATATTTTACAGCTTGGTAAAATGTACAGGGTTCTTTGGCAAGTAATTATAGTGCTTCTTTAAAAGAAACCCAGTAAAAGATGCATGATTAAAAAGTTAAGGATCTGGATAGTATTGCAACAACGTGACAAATAATTTACAAGCAGTAAACCATACTAGGCTGGGGAAAAAAGAAACATTAAAATAACTGGTGATGAAGTCTCACAATTAAAATAATAAAATCTCCTTCTGTGCTAGTGTAAAGTTTCTGTTCTAATAGTTCCTAGGCTCTGGTTTAGGAAGTGACCCCCTCTTGCTTGGCAAGGTCTAGCTTAATGTTTGATATTTCTTTTCATCAGAAGTTCTTCTGAATTCGGTGTCGTTGCTTTCATTTTATTGCATGCCTAAGACAAATGTTCTGCACAGGCATTTTGCAGTCCTAATGATCCTTATGACTGTGGAACAGTAGCATGGAGGATTTTATCTGCTTCCAGATGTTGGCTGAATGTGTTCTTTGTAGAGTAAGTTTATTATTTTTCCAGTGTTGAGGAAAAATCAAAATTGGTAATGGATTCTGGATCAAAGCACCTCTGAATTTAGAGAAAAGTTTAGGTTCTAGTGTAGATCTGAACTTTGCTGCTAGGACTTATCTTTAATAGAATGAAAGAGACTAAAAAGGGTAAGGGAAGAAGATGGGATTGCTCCTCTAACCCTCTTTCCCCTCCCCAACCCAGACTACTACAGAGCCTTTGCCCACATTAAGGTCTTTTTGCAGCACTGGTACAGCACAAAGAGACCTTAAACCAACTTTACATGGGCAGCTGGGGAGTCCCCTCTAGGATTTCCACCATTCACCTCTTCCCCTCCAGTATTTGAGATATGGGAGTGGGAAACAGAGGGGTGGGACCAAAGCCAAAAGTTTTTGAGCTTGAAATTAATAATGTGTAATGTTTTGCTTCATTAATTTTTATTTCCCTCTCCCCTTTTCTGCCAAGACCTTAAATGGAAATGCCAGAAAGGCTGTTCTGTGATTCCTAGTCCATTTGGCACACTAAAGAAGCTAAACTCCAAGCCAGAGTAAGCAGGTGCCACTCCATTGACTTTCAATAAACCTGTATTTGGCCTTAAACTCAGTTTGGGGGCATGCATCCAAACTCCGGACCTTTCTTTGGAGAACTACCCATCACTAGTGGGGCTATTGTGAGCTAGGGAACCTTAGCTCTATGTGCACATGAAATAGCATGCAGATTATTTAAAACACTACAGTTTTCCTTTTCCATGGTTTACAGATGATCCAGCCCAAAATGGAAAAATTTTGAGGTAGGCTGATCCACATGGATTAATCCAAACTTCTCCAAGTTCGTGGGCATTGGTGGGCAGGAAATGGGATCCAGGTTTGAACCCCCTTATATTACTTTTGCAAACCAAAAATCAGAATCAGGCCTAGTTTTGATGCCTCAGTACTACAGTGGTGGAGAGCTAGAAATACAGCTCAAGAGACAGACATACAGCCAAATTCTGATCTGACACCAGTTTTATACCAGTTAAACTTCAGTAATTACTCAGTAGCCAGGATGAACAGAGATGGTGTCCCTAGCCTCTGTTTGCCAGAATCTGGGAATGGCCAACAGTGGATAGATCACTCGATGATTACCTGTTCTGTTCATTCTCTCTGGGGCACCTGGCATTGGCCACTGTCAGAAGACAGGATACTGGGCTAGATGGACATTTGGTCTAACCCAGTATGGCCATTCTTATGTTCTTCTCCTGATTTGCACCAGAGTAACTGATAACAGAATCAAGTCCACATATTAGTTTATCTACATCACCTATTTCATAGAGCAGATGCCCACTTGCAAAAAAGAATCTAATTCTCCTTGCACTGGTGTAAATCAGGAGTAACTCTGTTAAATCAATAGAGTTGCACTGGTTTTACATCAGTGTCAATTAGAGGAGAATCAGACCTAAGGTCTTACAGATCTTAAGTATTTTCACTTTATTATTCCTTAACTTGACTCTTCCCCAGATTTGTGTTATATGGGGGGGAGGGGAAGGCATCTGTGTTGTGAGGCTCTGGCTCTGGCCTGTTCTTCTGTTGCCCAGTGTTGGGGAGAATATTACAAGTCAGTTCAATTCCTCTCCCTTCCAGCCCATTTTATAATTCCTCTGGAAACATATTTGTGGGGTGGGCTCTAACTTACTTGACAGTAACAATGGATTAATGATGAATTGGAATAACTTGGATTTTTACAAATAAAAAAAAAAAAGAAATGCCTCTACTTCTCTGGCACTAACAAAACATTGCAGGCTTAACGCCTCCCGAAGATGAACTGTGGGAATGATTTAAAAGCTTTAGTTGTCACTTGCAATATCAATCAGACTTGCCTTCCCCATGGCCTGGGAGTAGTACAGTAGATGAATACAATTGGACAGAGAAGCTACAAGAGAATACAAAGATTTCCCAAAGAAATACCTTTCTGCTTCCTGCATTCTAGCCGTAGGATTCAGATGATGTAACCCTGTTGCCATATTCTTGTGGTTTGTTAAGTGGAAAATGCACATGTGTTCAAACAGCTGTATTGTTAGAGGCTCAATCCTAAATGCAGTGAAACATCTGTAGGACAAGGGAGAGGTGTCAACTGAAGTGTATAAACCTTGAGCTAATGATATGGTGCTGTGTTGACAAAGCCTTCTGTTGGAGTAAAGATTTTCTTCAAAGTAGTGTAGCAGACAGTGTGATGTAATCTGTACTTGTTAAGGGACACTTTCAATGTCCCTTTCTCTGCTGTGTTTAGTACTTGGGGCTAGATCCTCAGCTGCTGTGAATTACTGTAGGCCCATTGACTTTAGCTTGTGGTCTGTTTTGTATCAGGGTTTTTTACTCTCTGAGAAGCATGTAAAGGAACACTGTTTACGAATTATAGTAACTTGTCCTTTGTTTGTAGGTTTTAAGGTCAGAGGGGATCACTGTGATCATCTAGTCTGATCACCTGCATAGTACAGGCCATAGAAACTCTTGTAGTAATTTCTGTGCCAAACCCATGACTTCTGTAACAAAAAGAGACATAGGCTTACTGCTGGCAGCCTGGGCATGACCGCACTTTGGGGCCAAAGGCCTGAGCCATAACCTTTGGCCACACAGACACTTGCATTTCCAGTTATCAAACATCTAGTAAATCGCTTTTCCATTTAGCAAACATACTTTTTTCTTTCTTGCCTTTCTCATATGTAGGGACTAGCAAGATCCCATTGCAGAACTAAAAAGGGACTAAATGGTTAAACATTCATCCATACAAGAAAACAGTAAGTTAGCTCAGTAAACTAAAACACTGGCTTTTCATTTCTGGAAACCTGAGCTTAAGCTAGAGATGGGCCTCAACAGCAAAGATCAGATCTGAATCGAGATCTGAGCTCTCCCATATTCTGGGAGTGTTTGGCTCCAGGGGTTTAGGTCAGTCCATTATGTAGATTGGAGCCAGGCACTAAGTTCCGATTCAGACTGATCCTTCCCCAAAGTCTGAGGAAATTCAGATCCATGGTTTTGGCTTGAGCCCATCTCTAGTTCAAACTAAATCCTGATCTAGATTCCAAGTGGAAATGAGTCAGGAGGCCACATCATAGCATCTGGTGAGATGATTTATCCACACAACAAAAGCACCACATACAGTTTGGCATAGGCAAAGAATCCTGAGTCAGGAGTGAAGAGCTCTAATATACCTGTGTAAGGGGGAAGTTTTACGTAGTGCCTAGTTGTACCCAGCCTGGCTCCAGAAAGAGCAAAATTAATGTCCTGCACAGAGGGTCAGCACCAGATCCCCCACACTCTTAAATCATCAAGTTTTGACTGGACTTTCTCTACATTGTGCTGATTTGGCTGTTTTTACTCCAACCTTCTCCCTCTTCCTCCTCAGCTTCACTCCCCACCTCTTCCCCCCTTCCCTCTTCCCCTCACCCCTCTTAATAAAACCCACCCCTCCCAAAAATGTGGAACTAACGTGACACTTGCTGCCATAACACAGTACACTCTGGGATGTGTTCTATTCCCTCTCCCACCCTGTCTCTCTTGTTTAATCAGATAGGCCCTGCCCTGAAGATCTTACAATCTACCACTTGGTACCAGGCACTGTACAAACACCATGGGGCCCCATTCTTGGTTGATCCTTAGATGTTAACATAATAACAACCTGACCCTCAAAGTAGGGCTCAAGTGTGTACAGACCTTGGGTTGACAGTGGCAAATCTCACCCAGAGAAATTAAGAAGTGCAGACTGTGTATAAAAAAATCCCAAAGCTTTTTAAAATGAAGATGCTTTGTAAAACAGAATTCCCTTTCTTTGATAGGTATGTTTTGCTCTTATCAGTCTGCTCTCCATATCCCTAACTGCATGTTACTACCTTCTGACTAGTTCTGATTTCATTCCATCGGGAGACTTCTCTCTGAAGCTATCTTCTAGAGAATCACGTGTTCCATTTACTGGGAACGCTGAATTAATGCATCAGGACTGTATCAATATAAAGAACCAATGGCAAAATTCTCCTTTCAGATCTGCACAGCAGACCTCAGCTCAGCTATTCTGCTCTCCATGCACTGAGCTCCCACTGAAGCCATAATATTTGAGATCTGCAAGAAGAATTTTGGCCTGATACTGTAGTTCTTATTCACTTCATCCATCCTAGTGGGGAGTCTATGTAGACTTAAATAGGCACTTGCAAATTTTATCTCCTAACATGGAGTGGGTTTTATGTAAAACTTGGAATGAATTCTTCAAAGATTGTCTCTACAATAATTGTTCCCAAAACCTGATGTAGAACTGGGAGGGGGTCTCTTCTCAGCTCTACACCATACACAGAACAGTGTTTCTCATCCCTGTCCCTACTCAGACTTTCCACATGTTTGAAAGCCACAGCTGACTTCACCATTTTCCTGCAGGGACCCAGTAACTTTCTCTTCCTCCTTTCATTATTACTGTCTGCACTGTGGTAGTACTCAGACCTGAATCAGAATTGGATTGTGCTAGATGCTGTGTAAGTACGCACGTGTGCACACACACACACACACAGTCACGGATCTGAGTTGCATACAGTCCAGTTCCCCCTAACGCCTACAACTATAGGGTGGTGACAAACAATGGTAGAACTGCTCACTCCCTATTCCCCAGATGGGTGTACAGCACCCCAGAGTGGGCAGGCAAGAAAAAGGGCTATGGAGTGAGATCTGTGCACCCTATGGAGAGATTTAGCAGTGGACAGGCGCTTCTTTGCTTTACCGCCCCCTGCATGTCAGGATATTTGGGGGGAAATTCTGTTCCTCCCCTGTGAGCCACCAACACATGGCTGGGCCTTCATCCCTAAACTGATTTAGTTGAATTGTTTCTGTGATGGATAACATGGGATAAAAAAAAAACAGGACTGGCAGAGGTACCGCTGTGCAAGGTTATGGGAGACGTTGTGTTCTTGGTAAAGCACTGGATGGGCTGGTTAGGAAACCTGCATTCTATTCCCAGCTTTGTCCCTGTCCTGATGCATGACTTTGGGCAGATCTCTTCCCCAACTGTGCCTCTTTTTCCCTTCCCACCCTTCATCTATTTAGACTGTAATCTCTCTGGGGGCAGGGACTGTCTCTCACTATGCATTTGAATAGCACAGTAGGTACCTATAGGCAATTATAATAAAACTTCTTCACAGCGCTCTACAGTCCTGACTGTCTTGTATTGCTGTCTCAGAAGTAGGCCTTTCCTGAGCAGATAGACATTTGAGTTATGGTTTGGGATAAGTGGAGGCCAGAATGGAATTACCCTATTGATTTCACAGTTCCTAGGGGAGATAGAAAGGAAATGTCTTTGGTTTTGAAGTGCTTTCCTTCCCATGAAAGAGTTAATGAAAAGGAACTAGGTATAGAGTGGTGTTTCTTATGGAATCACATGCTGTTAGAAGAATGCAAGCTAGCTACTTTCGCAATGTTGAGGTCATTAAACCACAAACCTTCAATACTATTATACGCAAGAGAAACAATGGGAGGAAAACTTTTTTGGGGGGGAGGGGGGGGAAGTTCTCATTCATGGGAATCCTATCAAACCTGTACTGCCTGGACACTCAAAGAAACAGAACAGTGAAGATTCTTTGCTAAGAGAAGGGATATCTTTTCCACTCTGCCTAGCAAATGGCAGCAGCTTGTTGTGGTTTTGCTCCACATGATTCCTTGAAGAGGAAACCGAGGACATTACTTAGGAGAGACAAAGCAGTGCTGTGTAACGTCCCCTTCGAGTGAATCATATAACTTGGAAATGACCTTGTTCGCAAGCTTTTTCCATTCGTTCATATGATCATAAAAACGGAAGGGGCGGGGGGGGGGGGGAGAATAGGTTCTGAGGTTTACTCTTTAAGTTATATGAGCTTGTCCTTAGTCCTCCACTATAGATACCTTCTAACCTGACTTGAGCTAACATTTTTAAAAGTATCTGTGACTTAGGCTCCTAAGTGCCATTTTCAAAAGAGATTTTGGTGCTTACAGACTGATTTTTATTTTTAATTTTTTTTATTTTTGCAAAGGTCTCTAGGTACCTAGATAGTCACTTAGTAAGATTTTTCAAAAGTACTTAAGCAGGTTAGGAACCTAATTCCCATTAAAATAAACAGAGGGATTAAGGGAAGAAAGCACATACCCAGCAGGAGTGTCTGACACACACTGTGCCCATAGGCTGACTGCAACCCAGTATGTTTGCAGGACATTAGAATTGCACCATCTTACAATTCTGCACATTGGAACAGACTATGACTCATAGGGCAACACCTTCACTCCTCAAAGGTGTGCTGGGTGGGGACTAGAGTAGCAGAGGGGCCAAGAATTGTCCTGCCACTACAAGCCAGCATCGCTCATGGGAACAATATACTCTTCAGTTCTCTTAATTACTACTTTGAAAAATTAGCCATGTGAATCATCGCTCACAGTGCCTGCTGCTGATCAGAGTCTGAGCAGGTAGGCTGTGGTCTGGCTGTGTCCCAAGTTAGTTGACCATGTCCCCCTGGGTTATGGAGCTTAATTAATCACGTTAGCCAGGCTCCATATGTACACTCTCACTGCTTCCTTGAGTGCTACCTCCAGGATAAAATCAAAATTTCAAAATCCAATTCAGGTTGGTTGGTTTCAAAAATTGAAAAATTTTGAATAGAAGTTCAAAAAACCAAGAACACAAAATGAGATTTCTTCAATATTTTCCTATATCCCACTCCCAAATTTTAAAATTCGGAATATTTTTTTCATGTTTTGAAATTCAAAACATTTTAACCAGCTCTAGTATCTACTATTGTAGATGTTGAGGAGATATAACCAGTAAGGATAGAGTAGCACCGACAACAGTCTGTGAATAGAGTTTGTTTTGTCATGACATGATATATGGGATCACAGTCCTTAAATGTTTGTTATAGGACACAGCTACAAACCAAAGACACAAACACTCAGTTGGAGGCTCAGCTTTGTCTCACATGTTTACCAACCTAGCTCCTGAAACCTATGCAGCACACAGACACCTAGGATAACTTGTTGGCCTCATTGAAGTCAATGGGAGTTTTGCCATTGACTTCAATGAGGCCAGGATTTCATCTCTATTGTCTGAATAACATACACATTGCAAGTAAATCTGTCATTATTTAGATAGTAAGTTCTTGGGGAGCAAGGACTGTCTCTGTTCTGCGTTTGTCCAGCCTATCGCACCATGGGGATCTAGTCTATGACTGGAGCTCTAGGTGTTACTCTAGATGTAACTATAGCTGAACGACTTGGTAATTAAATGTAAAATCCTTGCGGGGAATAACACAAAAAAACCCACCATGTTAACGTTAGCTTTAGAAAGGGGAACTACACAAGAATGAGGATGGTTGTTAGATGGAAATTAAAAGGAGATATTGAAATGCCTGCAAGCAGTATGGGATCTATTTAAAAATACCATAGTAGAGGCTCAGATAATTGTATACCCCAAATCAGAACAGCTGATAAGAGGACCAAAGAATGCCACCATAGCTAAACAGCCGAGTAATGGAGACTGTTAGAGGCAAAATGGCATCCTTTAAAAATTGGAAGTCAAATCCTAGTGAGGATAACAAGGTGCAAAATCTCAGGCAGGTTAAGTGTAAGAGTATAGTGAGGCAGGCCAAGAAAGATGGTCAGAAGCAATTTGCTAAAGACACAAAAACCAACAGGCAGTGGGGCCACTAGATGACCATCATGCTAAAGGACCACTCAAAGAAGACATGGCCATTGCAGAGAAGCTAAATGAACTCTTTGCATCGGTCTTCACTGCAGAGAATATGGTGGAGATAGCTCTGATGTGGGTATCCTTTTCGAATGACAGATCTGAAGTACTGCCCCACATTGATGTGTCAGAAAAGGTTTTAGAACAAATTGACAAATTAAACAGTAATGTCACCAGGACAGATGGTATTACCCAAGATTGCTAGAGGAACTCAAATATGAAATTGCAAAAACTATTAAATGTAGTATGAAACGTATAGCTGAAACAAGCCTCTCTACCAGGAAGGTAGATAATGTATTGCTGATTTTTAAAAACCGATCCAGAGGCAATCCTGTCAATTACAGGCCAGTGAGCATTACTTCCGTACCGAGCAAATTGGTGGAAACTATAGTAAAGAACGCAATTATCAGACTCCTAGATGAACATGACTTGCTGGGGAAGAGTCAACACAGATTTTGTAAAAGGAAATCATTCCTCATCAATCTATTGAAATGTTTTGAGGGTGTCAACAAGTATATGGATAAGGGTGATGCAGTGGATATGGCGTACTTGGATTTTCAAAAACCCCGTAACAAGGTCTCTCACCAAAGACTCTTAAGGCAATTAAGTAGTCCTGGGATAAGAGGGAAGGTCCTCTCATGGATCAGTAACTCTGATGTGCAGCAGCAGTCAAAAAGGCTAGCAGAATGTTAGGAACTAATAGGAAAGGGATAGAAAATTATACAGAAAATAACATAATGCCCCTGGAATACTGGTTTCAGAGTGGTAGCCATGTTAGTCTGTATCAGCAAAAAGAACAAGGAGTACTTGTGGCACCTTAGAGACTAACACATTTATTTGGGCATAAGCTTTTGTGGGCTAAAACCCACTTCATCGGATGCATGCAGTGGAAAATACAGTAGGAAGAGATTATATATATATATATATATATACACACACACACACACACACACACACACACACACACACACACACACACACACACACA
>NW_020664584.1:2004715-2052525 GCF_002925995.2 Terrapene triunguis | reverse complement strand
ACACACACACACACACACACACACACACACACACACACACACACACAGAGAACATGAAAAAATGAGTGTTGCCATACCAATTCTAATGAGACTAATCAATTAAGGTGGGCTATTATCAGCAGGAGAAAAAACACTTTTGTAGTGATAATCAGGATGGCCCATTTCAAACAGTTGACAAGAAGGTATGAATAACAGTAGGGGAAAAATTAGCATGGGGAAATAGTTTTTACTTTGCGTATGACCCATCCACTCCCAGTCTTTATTCAAGCCTAATTTAATGATGTGCAGTTTTCAAATTAATTCCAGTTCTGCAGTTTCTCATTGGAGTCTATTTTTGAAGGTTTTTTTGTTGTTGAAGAATTGCGACTTTTAGGTCTGTAATTGAGTGACCAGGGAGGTTGAAGTTTTCTCCGACTGGTTTTTGAATGTTATAATTCTTGACATCTGATTTGTGTCCATTTATTCTTTTGCATAGAGACTGTCTGGTTTGGCCAATGTACATGGCAGAGGGGCATTACTGGCACATGATGGCATATATCACATTGGTAGATGTGCAGGTGAACGAGCCTCTGATGGTGTGGCTGATGTGATTAGGTCCTATGATGGCGTCCCTTGAATAGATATGTGAACAGAGTTGGCAATGGGCTTTGTTGCAAGGATAGGTTCCTAGGTTAGTGTTTTTGTTGTGTGGTGTGTGGTTGCTGGTGAGTATTTGCTTCAGGTTGGGGGGCTGTCTGTAAGCGAGGACTGGCTTGTCTCCCAAGATCTGTGAGAGTGAGGGATTGTCCTTTAGGATAGGTTGTAGATCTTTTATGATGCGCTGGAGAGGTTTTAGTTGGGGGCTGAAGGTGATAGCTAGTGGTGTTCTGTTACTTTCTTTGTTGGGCCTGTCCTGGAGTAGGTGACTTCTGGGTATTCTTCTGGCTCTGTCAATCTGTATCTTCACTTCAGCATGTGTGACCTACTATTAGAAGCTGGGAGAGGAAGACTTGGGTGGATCATTTCAACTGCCATGTTCTGTGTATTCCCTCTGAAACTCTGGTATTGGCCACTGTTGGAGACAGGGTACTGGGCTAGATGGGCCATTGGTCTGACCCATATGGCAGTTCTCATGTACAATACATATGATAGCTGATGATAATACAGATATAAAGTGAGAAGACCACTTCTAGAATAAGAAGTTAAGGGAGTCTGCCTGGAGGTGGAGCAGTTTGGTATGATGGTTTCTGACTCAGATTAAGAACCAAATCTCAGACCTATAGAAAACAACTGCAAAACTCCTATTATCTCCAAGGATCAGGAATTGGACCCATGAAAACAAAATGAAGATGTATCAGTCCCGCAGTGGAACTGTTAGCCTCACACAGCAACTGTATGCTAGCTACTGGAGAAAGAGCAGGCATGTTTCTGCCTTTGCTTAGCTTAATTTCAGTGGTTCGCTTTGACTAACATACAATAATTTTTTTCAAAAAGCAGTGGGAGCTTTATGGCTGGCGCGGAACCAGGCCTGAAGTGCCAGGTACTGCCAAGTTGCTCTTTTTATGGCTGATTGCATTCAGTTACACATGGGTGGGCCAGACTTTCCTCCCCCACCCCCAAATTCATTTTATATTTGTTGTTATATAATTTTGTTTTGAGTTTCCAAAGCTGTTGGCACTGGGTTCGGTAGCAGCGCTGCCTTCCTTCCATGGAAAAGCTAAGGGAGGTTTTTTTATTTTATTTTAAACTTCTTTCCTCTGAGATTTACCATATTGTTTTTAAGCAGTAATTGTTCCAGATGGGTTTGAACCAAAAATTTAGGTCCAAATAATCCTGAAACTTGGATCCAGTTCCAACTTTGCAGCCCATTTCTGAGTCTTGTCTACCTTAGCTACTCCCAGTGGTGGAGTAGCTGCCTTCTGGATTCAGCTGTCTGTGTGTAACAGAGGTCCTTTTAGAAAAGACCTAGATTATTATTATTTATAAGAGCACCAACCAAGCTCATGGTCCCATTGTGCTAAACATTCTACAATGAGACTGAAGACCTTACAGTTTATAAAGACAAGGGGTGAGAGGAGAAGAAGAGAAGTGACCTTGTCGAAGGTCAAACAGCAGGTGGGTGGCTCAGCTGGGAATAGAACCCAGCTATTCTGACACCCAAGTCCAGTGTCATATGCACACTGCCTCCCAGCTTAACTACTACTTTGTGTCACTAGCAGCTAGAATGTACCGGTGAATCTGGCCCTTTGTTTATACAAAGCAGCAGATTGTACCCTCACTTACACCAAATCACTGGGGTTGCATGGGTAGAACTGAGATGAGAATTTAGGCCAGAGTTTTGGTTTTACTCTATATTTGATACTTACCCTTTGAAATCTATTATGCACTGTGCATAGTCTTTTTACTCTGCAATATTTTCTGGATATCCTTTGCTTTAAGACTACAAGGCCTTGTCTATGAATCCTTCGACCTACATTTTGTATGATTCACTTGCTCCTATGTAAGAAAAGAAAAGTGAACTAATTTTTATTTAGTTTAGAAAATAAAGTATGCAGAGGCCATGTAATAATGTGGGGACAGGGCTGAAGTTGGCTGTCTATTAAGAGCTTGCAGTCAGTGTGTGGCATTGCAAACAGCCCTAAAATGTGATATTCGCTGCCTCCCGGAGAGATCACAATGATTCAGGGCCATAGCTAGCAGGGCCGGCTCCAGGGTTTTGGCCGCCCCAAGCAGCCAAAAAAAAAAAAAAGCCGCGATCACGATCTGCGGCGGCAATTCGGCAGGAGGACCTTCGCTCCGAGCGGGAGTGAGGGACCATCCGCCGAATAGCTGGAGGTGCCGCCCCTCTCCGGAGTGGCCGCCCCAAGCACCTGCTTGCCAGGCTGGTGCCTGGAGCCGGCCCTGATAGCTAGAATGACAGTGATTCTCCTTCCACTCCAATGTCAATTGTATGTGGGATTCACTCCTGTGTCAAACTGGTGCAAGTGAAAAGAGGATCAGGCCCATAGGTTATGTCTTCACTGAAGAGTTAACTGGAGTGTGGATAATTTGAGTGAACACCTCTCGAGTGAGCCTAGTTTGAGTAAGAGTGGCCATAGTGTGAAATAACATTCAGGCTTCAGAGCAATAGAATTAGCAACACAGAATGATTGTGGTGGCAGCTGACCAGTTGCGCGAACTCAAGCGGTGACTTGCACCTCCTGACGTGCCCGCCAACGTGGGCTAAAAGCACCACCACACTTGCATTAAGGGCTTGCATGTGTGGATGGCACTCGAATTAGGGGCAGCACTCAAGTTACAACTCAAGTTAACTCTGCATTGCAGACAAGCCGTTAGAGAACACAGGTCTAAGAGAGAAACTAGAAATAACTGTGGGCCAGTTCCTCATCTGAAATGGAGCTAAGCTAATTTACACCAGCTGAGCATCTGGGTACTATTAGGATAATCAGCCATGGTTTAGGGAGGAGAGAAGCTGCAACTAAGTACAGCTACTCAGAGGAAACTTCAACCTTCAGAACTTCCCCTCAAAAGCACCAGTTAATACAGACAACTCATCAAGAGAGCATTGTAGAGACACTTAGATCCTGCAGCAGAAAGGAGTACAGGGTTAGCCTGTCTGTCCCCGCCAAACTGTGATGCACACAGCTTCTGGGACTTGTATTTTTGTTTCAGGTATTTTTGTTGACATTTTTTTCCACATGCTTTTTTTAATCACTCAGGAAGCTATTTGTGGGGTTGAAATAATACAAGATTTGAACTTCTCAGGGTTCTTCGGTTCCTGGGAAGTAGCAAAGACCTGCTCTCTCACTACCGTAGCCACACACACTGTACTCTGGGGTAGGGGGGAGGAAGCCATGAAATACAATCCTAAATACAAGAATGAGATAGTCAGGCTTATCTGGGTGCCTGTGGCGTCTGAATGCACAGCCTGATTAGCAAGGCAATGGGCCAGAGCCTGATTCCACTTGCTCCGGTGGCTTGCTTTATTTTTGTAAGAATTACTCTGAATTTGCCTTATGTAACTGAGTGTAGCATCGGTCTCACTCTAAAACCAACTTTTGTGCATCTGCTACCTTAGAGCTAGTTTGTGACCGTAGGCAAAGTGCTAGGCAAGGAGTGGATGTCTCCTCATGACTGAGGCACACTTTCTCCTGTGCGTCTCTCTTGCTCCAACGTGGAAGTAAGCTGCTTCAGCTAACCAGTGCTGATTACTACTGTCCTCCACCATCTGGGTGCAATTCCTCTAGCTGCCATGTTGAGGGGGAACCGGGGAGTCCTGGCTCTGTGCACTCACTGCTCCTCTCCACCACTTCATTACCTGTTAGCTCATGGAAAGGAGTGGTGGTCTTTCGTTGAATAAGAAATGGCCATCTGGGGTGGCTGTGCAGGGAAACTGGGGTGGTATCTTACTCCCCCTTATGTCCCTAAATGTCTGGGTTGCTATCTGGCCTTTAATGTATAAACCAAGTGCATTAGTTATCTTAAAATACACGTTTCCTTTTTTTTTTTTTTTTTACTTGTTTCAGTCTAAGGATCCTTCCCCCCATTTATCCCCACCCCTTCCAGTGCTTCGTTATCATGGTATATATTCAAAAGGAGCTGTTCCCACCCAAGCTTACAGAGAAGCTGCTAAAAGGGCCACGGAGAGCAGTAATTGCAGGAAAGATTTAATAGAGGTCTGGGACATGCAGAGCCATTTGGAACTGATGTCTCCTAGCCTATCACTGAGGGGCCCATTGTCTGACAATGTCAGAATAAAAAGCAGAGATTCCCCCACCCCCCTTTGAAATAATATAACCTTTACTTGACTGGTCTTTAAGCCATTAAGTGACAAGCTGCTGAATGATAGGAGTAAGTATCTTTGCAGTAAGTGAGACGTGAGGGGTGCTTTTCCATTCTCTTCCGGTTCACAGGTGCTCCCCTGTGGTGTTGCTATTTAAAGTGCCATAAGGAGGGGGGGGGAAAAAAAGCCGGGGGAGCAACTTTAAATAAAAATGACTTTCTTCTGCCTTTCTGCCACTGTCACTTTAACTGGTGAGTAACTGCTCCCAAGGAGCTGCCCCGCCAATCAAAGCCAGTGGAGCACACTATGCCCTAGTTTCACCCCCTCCTGTACTTCCCCTCCCCTCCTCGAATGATTCTTGCATGAGGAGCAGCTAGTCTAGTGATAGTACTCTCGGTTCTACACCAGCTGAGGATTCCCCAGCTGCTGTCTTAAGGCAGCTTTATGCCACTCTGATCCACTGGAGGGGTGCAAATGAGGCACAAGGGTGGAGGGGATGAGGATGTGGCCCTAAATTTTGGATTAACAAAACTAAACACTTTGTAAACAAAGACAAGAAAACTTAAGAAAGCAGAATAAACAAAAATGGAAGTGGTAGGTTTAGAGGGCAGAAAAGTAAAACAGGAAGGGAAAAGGAGAAAGGAAGGTTATTACAATACAGTAAAAACACATGCATAAAGCTCATGGACTTTAAAATGTTTGGGGTTTCATAAATCTGGTTATAGAAGGTAACTGGAAAATTAAGAGCTCAGAGGAGAGATTAAGGGGATGAGCAGATACAATCACCTGCCATTCTAAGAGAAAAGTGTGAGGTACAACAGGTGACCTACACAGTCAATAGATAAAAGAAAACTGGAGTTTGTATAGCACCTCTCAATATTAAGACTCCACAAAGTTCTATAAAGATATTGGTCACGGTCATGCAGTGACCTGTGAGCCCAGTTTTTGAACTTGTCAGACTAATTTATGTTGCCTGTTCTGAGACCCAAATTCAGAGTGCCTGATCCTGAAAGATGCTGAGCAGTTACAATTCCCATTGTCTTCAGTGAGTATTTCAGGATCAGGACATTGGGCCCCTAGGCCCAGATTCTCAAAGTACAGTATTTAGGCATCTAACTCCCATGGGAGTTGAGGATCCAGGCCTCAGTCTTGTGTATTAACTTGTTTTAAATGTCAAACGAATGTTTGTAAGCGAACTGTGACTATCCTTTATTAATATCAGGTCTTTAATGTACATTGGTACAGCCACCAGAGACCAGCAGAAAGCATCTTGGGGAAAATTCTTCCTTTGAAGGATGAGAACTCTAAGGCCCCACTCACGCAGTGTGAAAATAACTAAGCTTAACAAGTGCTGTTGAATTCAGGTTTTTTTTCCTGTACCATCAATAGGAGCTAAGAGTATTGCACCATTCCCACCTTTATTCTCTAGTCATGATTACATTGATCATTTAGTTCTGCATAGTAAGGACAGATGGAGTTGTTATCTTTCTGGCTGCTGTCACCTTTCACTAAACAGTACATCAAAATACAACTTAGAATCTGTTCTTACTCAAAACCCAAATTAGTGTAAGGAGGTTAGTTAAACAGAAATTAAAGGGTACAGTGCAAAAGTGAAATCTCTGCAAGCTGCGTGGAAACTTTTTAAAGACACCATAATAGAGGCTCAACTTAAATGTATACCCCAAATTAAAAAACATAGTAAGAGAACCAAAAAAAGAGCCATTGTGGCTAAACAACAAAGTAAAAGAAGCAGTGAGAGGCAAAAAGCCATCCTTTAAAAAGTGGAAGTTAAATCCTAGTGAGGAAAATAGAAAGGAGCATAAACATTGGCAAATGAAGTGTAAAAATACAATTAGGAAGGCCAAAAAAGAATTTGAGGAACAGTTAGCCAAAGACTCAAAGTAATAGCAAATTTTTTTTTAAATACATCAGAAGCAGGAAGCCTGCTAAACAACCAGTGGGGCCACTGGACAATCAAGGTACTAAAGGACCACTCAAGGATGATAAGGCCATTGCTGAGAAACTAAATGAATTCTTTGCATCGGTCTTCACAGCTGAGGATGTGAGGGAGATTCTCAAACCTGAGCCATTCTTTTTAGGTGACAGATCTGAGGAACTGTCCCAGATTGAGGTATCATTAGAGGTTTTGGAACAAATTGATAAATTAAACAGCAATAAGTCACCAGGACCAGATCGAATTCATCCAAGAGTTTTGAAGGAACTCAAATGGGAAATTTGAGACTACTAACTGTAGTCTGTAACCTATCATTTAAATCCGCTTCTGTACCAGATGACTGGAGGGTAGCTAATTGATGCCAATTTTTAAAAAGGGCTCCAGAGGCGATCCTGGCAATTACAGGCCTGTAAGCCTGACTTCAGTTCCGGGCAAACTGGTTGAAACTATAATAAAGAACAATTTTGTTGAGGAAGAGTCAACATGGTTTTAATAAAGGAAAATCATGCCTCACCAATCTACTAGAATTCTTTGAGGGGGTCAACAAGCATGTGGCCCAAGGAGATCCAGTGGATATAGTGCACTTAGATTTTCAGAAAGCCTTTGACAAGGTCCCTCACCAAAGGCTCTTATGCAAAGTAAGCAGCCATGGGATAAGAGGGAAGGTGCTCTCATGGATTGGTAACTGGTTAAAAGATAGGAAACAAAGGGTAGGTATAAATGGTCAGTTTTCAGAATGGAGAGAGGTAAATAGTGGGACCACTCCTGTTCAACATATTCATAAATGATCTGGAAAAAGGGGTAAACAGTGAGATGGCAAAATTTGCAGATGATACAAAATTACTGAAGATAGTTAAGACCCATGCAGACTGCAAAGAGCTACAAAAAAATCTCTCGAAACTGGGTGAATGGGCAACAAAATGTCAGATGAAATTTAACATTGATAAATGCAAAGTAATGCACATTGCAAAGCATAATCCCAACTATACATATAAAATGATAGGGTCTAAATTAGCTGTTACCACTCAAGAAAGAGATCTTGGAGTCATTGTGGATAGTTCTCTGAAAATGTGCAGCAGCAGTCAAAAAAGCAAACGGAATGCTGGGAATCATTAAGAAAGGGATAGATAATAGGACAGAAAATATCATATTGCCTCTATATAAATCCATGGTATGCCCACATCATGAATGCTGTGTGCAGATGTGGTTGTTCCATTTCAAAAATGATATATTGGAATTGGAAAAGGTTCAGAAAAGGGCAACAAAAATTATTAGGGGTGTGGAATTGCTTCTGTATGAGAAGAGATTAATAAGACTGGGACTTTTCAACTTGGAAAAGAGATGGCTAAAGGGGGATATAACTGAGGTCTATAACATCATGACTGGTGTAGAGAAAGTAGATAAGGAAGTGTTGTTTACTACTTCTCATAACACAAGGACTAGGGGGTCACCAAATGAAATTAATAGGCAGCAGATTTAAAACAAATAAAAAGAAGTATTTCTTCACACAACGCACAGTCAACCTGTGGAATTCCTTGCCAGAGGATGTTGTTAAGGCCAAGGCCATAACAGGGTTCAAAAAAGAGCTAGATAAATTCATGGAGGATAGGTCCATCAATGACTATTAGCCAGGATGGGCAGGAATGGTGTCCCTAGCCTCTGTTTGCCGGAAGCTGGGAATGAGTGCCTGTTCTGTTCATTCCCTCTGGGGCACCTGGCACTGGCCACTGTCTGACCCAGTAGGGCCATTCTTATGTTCTGCAGCCCTTACTCCAATGAGCCTTTCTGTTGAAGTGAACTAGTCTGCTCCCATAATGGCTTCAGATATGGCCATAAATGCATTTCCAGGATTAACTAAATTTACCAAAAAAGAAAGGGAGGTGGGGGTGGGAATTAAGAACAAAACTAACATGGCTTCTGATTTTTATGTGCTTAGTGTCTCAAATTGTGCACCCCAAATATGAGGAAACCAAAATCAGAGGCCCACTCTTGGAAAACATTAGCCTAACGGTATTCAGTGCTTGTGAATATTCCTGGAGATTGATGCTCTTTCAACTGAACATGTGAATCGGTACAAGCTTTCCCTCATTTTATGAAAATCCTGACCTGAAGAGACTGTCTCCAGGGCCAAGAAGGTACTTCAGCTTTCATGGGATGGTCAGTTCAGAATTTCACTAAGGTGTTTTCTCCCCCAAAGTAAGGTACCAATTAGTGAAGCTTCTGTTTGTGATGTAGACATGAATCAACAGAGATCTGGACTGAGGTAACCACTCATTGCACTGAACAGCCATCAGTTAGTAACTAATGGTTTTTATCCTTAGCCTGTACCACATTCAAATTGAGGACTTCAAGGGGAAGGTTTAAACAGCTGCTATATCATTCCCCTAAGCCATTAAGTCCTCACCCATTTTCAGTCTTAACATTCCAAGCCACTAACTTTTTATATGGTTAATAGCAGAAACAAAAATGCCCTGTTAAGCCACTTGCTAAAAAGACAGTCCTCAAACCTGGAGAGATATTTCATAACATTTGGGGTAGGTCTACACTTACCCAGTAGTTCGGCGGCAAGCAAATCGAACTTCTGTGTTCGACTTATCGCGTCTTGTCTGGACGCGATAAGTCGAACCTGGAAGTGCTCGCCGTCGACTGCGGTACTCCAGCTCGACGAGTGGAGTACGCAAAGTCGACGGGGGAGCCTGCCTGCCGCGTCTGGACGGACGTAAGTTCGAACTAAGGTACTTCGAACTTCAGCTACGTTATTCACGTAGCTGAAGTTGCGTACCTTAGTTCGAATTGGGGGGTTAGTGTAGACCTGCCCTTGGTCACACAAACATCAGATGCAGTAATGGCATGGTGTGTATGCTCTCTAATTTCCACTGGTAATTGACATCTTATGAATGGCTTATAAGGAATACTAAAGAACATGTGACCCAGACAAACCCAGATCAGGTGTGGAAGGTGAGAGAACAGAGCCTCCACTTGAAGTATATTAAACACTGAATAAGATTCCTTACTTACAGAGCAGGAAATGGCCTGCTTATCAGATTGAAGTAAATAAGTCTGTGGTTTTCATATGAACCTAAGGGAGTTAGGTGCTCATCTCCCCTTTAAATTAGATGCCTCCTCCCTTAGGCTCCTTTGAAAATCCCAGCTTGAATAAAATAATTATCCCTTTGCACAAAACAGGTCTGCAAGTACTTGCTTCTAAGCCAAAGGACATGTTGTTTGGCCCTTGTTACTGCACCCAAAATAGAAGTTATTTCGCTGCAGTCTCTTGTGCATTTCATGCGTATTGCTAATGATTTGTTGCTGTGCAATAGTATTTCAGATATGCGGATCAAAGCAGGAGGTCATTGTGGTCAGAAAGCAGCCTTGGTTACCACCACACCCAGCCGGAGTCTTCTTCCTTCTCCTCTGCTGACAGTCAGAGCTGACTCCCTGCACATGACTCTCCGCCACCCTCTCCCCACCACAGCTCTCTGGTGTTGCACAACCGAAACCTATTGCATGTCACTTTGTGGGCTTGGAGACCCAGTGCAAAGTAAACCAAAAAGGAGAATATTTCCCTTTTTTTCCCCCCCATCTCCTCCCATCCTCTCCTTCCACCACACACACACACACACACACACACCCTGGAAAGACTGCACAGATGTTGGAAGCCTTCATATGCATTGTTTCCTCTCGAGAGTTAAACAGGCCACATGTTAAGTAAGAAATATCTTACTAAAGTTAGAAGGCTGAGGGTTGTCTTTGTAGCCTGTTCATGGGCAACAAAGCATGAGTTTATTTTTCTTTAAGTATCGAATCCTAAAATTACATTATTTATATTTTTTTAAGAGTTGGTGTGGAGCATATGCCTCTCTGGAAAATCTTCAGAATGCAATGGATAGCAACAGACTGTTTCTACCACTCTTGGGAAGAACTGCCAGCCCACATCTCTCGGCTAACTCCTAATGGGTCCATTAACTACTCCTAAATAATGATGGAAACCATATGGGTGCACAGGTGGTCTCTCAATAAATACCAAATGAATTCAATATGATCACAGTTAGCACAATTAATACTCAGCCAATCTACAATGATGGAACTATTAAAATTATGCGCTACTATATTTCCTCAGTCCCATGGCAATTTTACAATGGGAACAAACAAAAGGCTAGAATTAACTTTTTTATTACAGTTATTTGATTTTATTTACTTGCAAGCAGTCTTTAGGCTTCTGTATAGTCTGAAGTGACTGTTCTGTGCTATGTGGCAGTGACACCCAGCACGTTGGTTGGAATTCGACCCTAGGAAGGAATGTTTTGGGGGAAGAAACATTTAAAAATAACTAATTAAAAACTAACTTGCTTGTTCATTTTTAGGGAAAATTTACATGTCCAGTGAATTTGGGTGTTGGAGCAACATGCTTCCTTCTTCCTGGATAAGATTATAAATGAGCAATGAATATGAGATTGCCACATCTGCTTTTTTATCATCTTCACTGGGAGTTCATCGCTTTTCCCTCACGGCACTGTTAGGATGGCTGGGGGTTTATTTTTTGTCAGTACTGCTCCGTCGTATTCATAGTCTCTTGAATTGCCAAAGAAAGAGGAGCACGTTAGCAAGTAACATTCTTCAGTGAAATGCCTAACTCTTGCAATAAATTGCCAACATCAGGCTGCTCAGCTGGGAATGGACTAATGAGACAGTGTTTTCAGTTGGGTTTTCCTAAGCAGCATGAGTTGGGTTTTTTATTTTTTTACAAACCCAATCCACACCCGGTGTTGGTTCAGATTCAGTTTCCAGTTTTCCACCCCCACAATAATGTTTCCATTGAAATCAGTAGTGAATGTCCTTTGATTCTTTGACAGAATCACATCCAAAGTGAGTGTGGTGGGGTCAGATAGACGGTTCTGGCTTTAGTCCATCTCTGTAATGGACTAAAATGGGGAGCTGTTGATTTTTGCAAAACTTTGTCAGTTTGGATTCAGAGGCGATGAACTACTAAAGTCTGGATTGGGGGCAGATATTCAGATCAAGATTTTGCTTTTTGGTTCATGTTTAGGCTGAGTTGACCTCTCAGGGCCTGTCCACACTTCAGTAAAAGACCAGTGGCACAGCTGTGGCTGGCCCTGGAGAGCTGACTCGGGCTCGCAGGGCTATAAAATTGCAGTGTACATGGGGGAAGGGTTTCAGAGTCCAGGCTCCAGCTTGAGCCCAACACTGCTATTTTTAGCCCCACAGCCCAAGCCTTGTGAGCCCAAGTCAGCTGACCTGGGCTCTGAGCAGGGCCGGCTCCAGGCACCAGCCGACCAAGCACGTGCTTGGGGTGGCACCTTATAAGGGCCGGGGGGCACTCTAGGTGTTTTTGTTTTGAGGTTTTTTGTTTTTGCCCGGCGCGGGTTTGGGCGGCCCAGCGCGGTGCTCCGGGGGGGACAGAGGTTTGGGCAGCTGGCGCGGGGGTGCGGCGGGCGGGCCGGGGGGGCGCGGGGGGGGGGGGGGGGGTTTCGGCGGCCCGGCGAGGTGCTCGGGTGGGGCCGGGGGTTTCAGCGGCCCGGCGAGGTGCTCGGGTGGGGCCGGGGGTTTCAGCAGCCCGGCGCGGCGCTCGGGGGTTAAAGCGACCCGGAGCTCAGGGCGGGGGTTTGGGCAGCCCGGCGCGGCGCGGGGGGGGGTGTTACGGTGGGGCAGCGCTCTTCTTTTTTGCCTGGGGCGGCAAAAAAGTTAGAGCCGGCCCTGGCTCTGAGACTCAGAGCCACTGGGTTTTTTTAATCTCTGTGTAGACAGGCATAGACTCGGAATCCTTTCTGATGTCTCTGGATTCCAGTGACTGCAAAGAGGTAATGTGGCAGAAGGTTCATCCAAAATCAGAGCATATCATCACTTGGGTTTTGTCAGAAAACTAGCATTGCTTCCCTTTTATAGGGAAGGTATCAAGGCTTGCTGAAATCCATGCCAAGTGCAGCTAATTGGTTTCTCGCTGCTCTAGTGCACATCCTGTTCTGAGGAACTCCACAGTAGCTCTTATGGGACGGATGACTGTATTCTCTAGCTGGAGAAACCCCAGTGCATCTTGAGTTCTAAGGTAAAAGCTTGGATCTATTGCAGTCAACGGCAAAATTCCTATTGACTTCAATGTGGCCAGGATTTCACCCCTTATCCTTGGGCTGCGTCATTTTTAATCACCCCCTACAATTCAAACTGGACCTAACTTGGAGAGTCAAAAGGACAATTTGGGCCATATTTTTCCCTCTGTGTCTAATATTCTAACCAGATCTTTGTCCCCTCAAACAACTCTCCCCTAGTACTACCCACTGTTATAGGTTAGCTTTCATGAAAGAGTGTACTCTGAATAGTTCACATGAGCTTTCGGTAAACTATGTACTCCTTTCAACTTCCCTAAAATAAAGTTTTACGGAATGCGATACATATTACAGCACCCATTTCACAACTCTCTGCTGACTATCCTTAAATAAATCAGACCTTGCCAGGTGATTTCAGATTCTCTCTGATTTACATTTCCAGTGCCTTCCTTACCCATATATTGTTCTTTTATAGTGTGTATAAAGTCACCTGTGTAAATTTTATATAAAAGGCTCCCTCTCTCCTCCATTCACTTTATCCCATGTGTTTCCTCCACTACTGTTCATAATCTTCTAGATGCACTCAGATTAAATTCAACATCTTTACTCCTTCCCATATTGGTCTCACAGCCAGCCCATGGATTTTAACGCTTTCATACATGTTCCTCCATCTCTTCATCTATAATCATATCTCTCTGAGTGCTAACTCATAAATTACTTCCTTCCTTTGTATATTGTGTAAGGGGAGCAACCCTCTATGCCCATAGGTGGGGATCCTAGTTTTATACCCTGCTGCTGTTGATCTCCAGCAACACTGAACCTGTAGAAAAGTTGTCTGCTCTCTGTGAAAGTGAAAATCTTTGCATTTTTCAGCATTTGCAGGAGAGAGGGAATATCAATCAGACTTCCCCTTTAAGTAATAAATATCCCCCTCAGAAAATCTTTAATAAAACCATAATTACTAACAAATCTCTTGTAGGGAGTGTTGTTGTAGCCTTGTTGTTCCTGGATATTAGAGAGATGAGGTGGGTGAGGTAATATCTTTTATTGGACCAACTTCTGTTGCGGGGGGAGAGAGAGAGACAAGCTTTTGGGCTTACACAGAACTCTTCTTCAGGAAGCTCGAAAACTTGTCTCTCTCACCAACAAAAAGTTGGTCCAATAAAAGATATTACTTCACCCCTCTTGTGTGTCTAACCAAACTCTTGACATTTTGCAGATGCCTCTGGGATCCAAAATCATAGAATATCAGGGTTGGAAGGGACCTCAGGAGGTCATCTCGTCCAACCCCCTGCTCAAAAGGATCACAAAATAATGGGCTGGATTTTCCTGCCACTTAACAAGGGTGTAAATCAGTGTAAACGCCACAGACTTCAGCAGAGTTACTTCTGATTTGCACCTGGGGGTGAGAGAGAGGCGTATCCGGCCCCGTGAGTTAACCCTGACTGTGGGTATGCACAGTGGTACTTGTAGGTTCAGACAGACAACCACTAGGTGAATGTGACAATTTTATGGCTGCTAGAATTGAATATGGCTAGTTGGGATCCAGAAAGGGGTTAGGATTAGGCAAAACAAATTAACTTTGGGTGCAAGATTGAAGCAGGACTATAGTTAGTGTCTGTGTGTTACTGAAATCTCCTAATCTATTCTAAATGGTGGAATGATCTGTCTGAATGGTGGCAGTAGGTTGTCCTTGTGAGATCTGTCATCTTGGGGACATATTCATGAAATCAGGTTAAAAAAATAGGTTCCTCTGAATCACTTGAACCTGCTCCTGAGTCCCTAAATGCTCACAACATCCGTTGGGTGTATGTTTGAGGTTCTAGTTAGACTAGGAGGGAGTAGGTGGGTATAATATAGTCCAAAAGGAAGGGATAGACAAAGCTTTGGCACTGAATTTCTCGCCTTAAACTTGTACAGAAAAACTCTTCATGTTACTGCCTTGGATGGGGAGAAGGAAGACGCCCACACTCTTGTGATTGCTAAGTCAAAGGTAGCCTTCCCTTGTTCAGATGCCCAGGATCCCACTAGTGTTTAAAAAAACAAAAAAACTGATACTTTGAATGCAAATCAAACTCCTGCCAGCTACATGGTGCCTTTTGATATGATGATCTGTTTGGATTTGGGGGTGGGTGCCCAGGAAGAGGAATTTATCATGTTGATACAGTATGTTGTTTACCTATTGTATGTTGTATCACTCTAGGGCCCCAACTAGATGGTGAGGCCCATCAAACGAGGTCCTGCCCATACACATACCCACATGCAGTCCTTGCTCCAAAGCTCTCTGTCTAATTCTAATTTCCCAGCTAACAACATAGCAAACTAAAGGATTGATGCCTCTGCATACACTTGCTGTAATGTATCTCTTTCTGGGATTATTTATTTGTAGTCTCTTGTTTTAGAGTCTTGCTGCCATACTCTTTTGTATTACATGTATCCTTCATTTGCTTTTTGGTTTTGTTTTGGTTGGTCTGATTCTCTCTCACATGCATTTTACACTAGTTCAATGCTATTGGCTACAATGGAGTTCCTCCTGATTTACATCAGTGCGAAAAGAGGGGAGAATCCACCCAACTATACACTTCTAAAGAAGTGGGCCAAATCCTGAGGTCTGTTCTCAGCTTTGACTCAGTCCTTACACAGCTAAAATCCCCACGCAGGGTAAAACAAATGTTTGTTTGTGTAAAAACTGAATTAAAACTAAGTATTGAAGGATTTGGCCCAATCCAGATCAGCTGAATGTGAAGGGGGAAAAAATCACTGTAGCAAACTTAATGCCAACAAGACCCTCTTTGGTCAAGAGCAAGCCATTTTCTTCCCTCCACCCCCCACCCTTAATTCTTTTCTGCAATGTCTCCAAACCTATTAAGTGGTGGAAACAGCATCAATTCCTACCCTCGCCTCCTCCACACACAAAAAAGAGAGAGAGAGAAGTAGCTGTTTGCTTCTCAAAGATCTCCTCAGTGTAGAAATGGTTAAAGCTGTTGGAAGCTCTGTCGCAACAAGGGGCTTCGGGAGAGTCATCGATCTGTTGAGAAGGGGGAAGCGAGGGTATTCACTACTGGATAAAAATAATCAACTTGAGCAACAAATGGCACCAGTCTGTGGTTTGCCTACACGTGATACCTTGAAGAGGAAATAGAGGATATTACTTAGAGGTAGGGAAGGGCATTGCCCTCTCAGAGTGAATCATATAAGTTCGAAATGACCTTTTTCTGCAAATTTTCCATTCAGTTGTCTTGATTGAGCAAAAAAAAGGGTGTGGGAATACAAGCTGTGGTGTTTAGTCTTCATGTTGTTCAGTCACATGCAGTTTTCCTCTGCACGGAGCCCTCAAGTCACAAGAGAGGGAAGGCTTGATTCTGAACTCACGTATGTACACTGGTGTAGCACTGGCTTCAGTGGGATTACACTAATGACAAATCAGGAGTACTATAAGATCCAAGTGGGGCCATATCCTCTTTGAAGGTATTTTCCACACCAAGCTTTAAAGTCTGGTTTGTAGCGTACTGTAGATGAATTCATGTGTGAAAGAGAGAGCGGGGTAGAGAATGAAGTATGAGTAAGGATGAAAGTGGATCCAAGAAATGGAACTGTCTTCTAGTCAGAGCTGCCATAGTCTCCATGTAGAAGCCATATTTCCCTATCGGAGAAATCCCAGTTATAAACTCTCAGATCATATCATTATCAAATTGTCAATTTAGAAAATGTAAACCCTGTTGCCCTTATCCCGATGCAACAAACTCTGAAGCCCAATTTGAGCCTGTGGCCCCTCGAGGAATAAGAATAGAAAATTAAACTACTGGACCCTGCTTACCAGTGTTCCCTCTGGGGCAGTGTAGAGCTCTGCAATGCCTTTTGCTATACGCTGTGCCTCAATGGCACAATCTAGCCATCAGAAAACAAAACACAGGGACTGGGCCTAGCTCTGATTAAGAGGCCTGCAAGTTGGTTTGCTCCTTTTTAGTCCCAAAGTGAATGAAAAATCCAGGATGGTAGGTCAGAGTGGTTTGCCAAGGTGCAGAGTAGTTGTCTCAGATGTGGCTAATAACTTCACATTTGCACAAAGTCCAGTTGAACAGTGGCGCACATCTGCAGTATTGCCATAACCTCCCCAAGTAGAGATGCTGTTGCTCACAATGGGTCAAATTCTGCTCCTCCTTACACAAGTGTTGGTCCGGAGGAACTCCATTGAAGATAGAACTGAGAGCACAATTTGGACCAGTATTATCAGAAACTTAGGGCCTGATTCTGTGATCTTGACTCTCACAGAAAGTATCATCAACCTCAAACATTAAAAAATCACAAGTCAGGACCCCAAAAACGATGAGATTGGCTTAACAATCATGAGATTTTAAAAAATATTGGGTTCTTTTTATTTTTCTGCTGCTCTTTGAGCCTTTTAGAGTTGACATTTTTGAAGCTTTTCTCTACAACCCCAAAGGCTAGCAATTTACCGGTACTTTGAAGAAAAGAAAAGAAAAGAAAAGAAAAGAAAAGAAAAGAAAAGAAGAAGAAGAAAAAAAAAGCTGAGTCTCTCATAGTCACATGACTCCAGGAACTGGGGCTTTAAAAAAATCACCAAACATTGCAAGAGTTGGCAACATTGCATGGAGTAATCTTGAGCAGCACCCTTTACTCACGTGGGCTTCGATGGGATTACTCAGTTGAGTAGGTGCTATTGTATGCCTACGGGCTGCAAAATTGGACCTATAGAGGGGCTGCTGGAGAACAGTGTGTGATATAAAAGTCCTGCTACAGGTTAAACAAACCCTGCTAGTCAAGGCAAGAAATGTTTCCTCCAACACTCCTGAAAATGAAACCTTGCATTCTATGTGGCATGCTTGTCACTGTGCCAGTTGGTACCTATGGCGTGTCTCCAGGCCCTTGATAGCTGCTTGTCAGCAAATATACTCAGATACTTTCCATCTAAGGAGAGAGAGAACTCTTCACTCTCCACCCCCAACAATGAAAACTTGCCAGGTCTGCATCTTTTTTTCCCCAAACTGCTTCCTCTTTTTAATGTTAAAAGCATATGCCGTACAGCTTAGTTTCATGCTGAGACTTTAACTCTTTTTCAATATTGGTTTTCATGTGGCTGTGTTAAGTGGCGGCAGCAGCTCAAGGAGCGCAACGTGACTTTGTGGCGTATAATCTTAGTCCCCAGAGGAAGGGGCAGCTTGTGCTAAGAGGTAAAACCAGGCGTGACTCCTCCATGCAGCCCGGTATAAACTCAGCCCCTCAGGGAAAGCAACTATAAATATTCCCTCTGATGAGAGTGGCCCCGTTCACTCTGTATTCATTAATGGTCCGCTGGCACTTCCATTCTGAATAGGTGTTTTGCTGGGATGTGCAAAAAATGGTCATTCAGATGGAAAATTCTCAGCCTGAGCAACTACTGTTCCTGCAACTGAAAATGACACATTTAGCCAGAGTTTACTTTATTCTCCCAAGCAATGCTGAGGCCCTCAGGTTACACATCACCTCTCCAGTCCCATCCACAACTGGTTCAGAACTGTGCTAGCCAGCATGGTGTTTGAACACTATGGTACGATAGCTAGCGTAGCTCTGATCTCAGAGTGGAGAACATTCTCATTGAGTAACTCTTCAAAAGAAGGCCAAGGGAGTTACAGCTAGGAAGAGGGTCAAACCATGGCAATAGTTACAGAGCAATGGCAGTAGTGCTCTACCAGCTAAGGATCAAAGGCATCTGTGAATGATTTGACTAAAATGGTTACTACAGCACCTCCTCAGCCAGTGGAGATGAGACCCTAAAGGCATGTGAATAAAGCATATGACAGCAAGAGGGAGAAAAGGCAGCACGAGGAGCTTCTTGGGAATAGGAACTCTTCCCTTGACTTCAGTAGGAGCTAGAACAGACCATAGCAGGAGAAGCACTCGAGCTGGGCAAGAAATGGATTTCCTGTCCCAGGAAAAATTCTGAGGTTTCAAAAGCCTTTTTCCAGCCCAAATCAGGACTAAAAGTCAGAACCTCCAACTTTTGTAAACAGATAATCGGGGGGAGGGAGATCAGTTTGGGTCAATTGAAATGGTTTTGTTAATGTCTAAACATTTTTTACCTTTAAATTTGTTTTTTTTAATATTTACTATAAATTACATTTTAAACTGAAAAATTGAACTTTTCATTTAAAAAATGTTGAAATTTCATAACTTTTTTCAATTTTTTTTTTTAAACAGCAGAAATTAATCAGAACTGACTCTTTCCTGTGGAAAAATTTAAAATGCTGATTTTCTCCAATGGAAAAAATGTTTTCATGGTGGGGGGTGGGGAGGAATCCTGACCAGCTCTGCGAAGTACTGTGAAAAATGTGTGCTGCATTGAAAGCATGTTATGCAGACACAGTAAAAGACAGATACCACTTTAAGAGAGAACTTTTGAGTGTTCATTTTCCAGGCCCATGGACAGGGCCGGCTCTAGGATTTTTGCCGCCCAAAGCAAAAAAAATTTTGGCCGCCCCCCCCCACCCCCGTTTTTTAATTATCCCACCCCCAGCCCCGCCTCAACTCCGCCCCTTCCCCAAATCCCCAGCCCTGCCTTCTCCCCTCAGGCTCTCAAGCCTAGGAGGGAGGGAGGGGGAGAAGCGGCGCCCGCGCCGCGGCCACTCGGAGTCTCCCCCTCCCTCCCAGGCTCTCAAGCCTGGGAGGGAGGGGGAGCAGCGGCGCGCGAAACAGCTGTTTTGCGCACCGCGGCCGCTCGGGATCTCCCCCTCCCTCCCAGGTTTGAGAGCCTGGGAGGGAGGGCGAGTAGCGGCACGCGAGCGGCAGCAGCAGTGGAGGTGAGCTAGGGCGGCCATGCCGCCCCTAAAAATGTGCCACCCCAAGCACCAGTTTGTTTTGCTGGTGCGTAGAGCCGGCCCTGCCCATGGAGCAAAAGAAGCATCCTGGAGTTGGTGCATTCAGGCCTTGGAATGGTGGGAGAGGGCAAGACATTCTTTGAATCTCTTCTGCCACCAGATTTATAGAGTGGAATTAGCTGCACACTCCAGACACCTGCCAAGTAGCAAACCATCCCAGGGGAAGGCCCATGTGGGGTAGGGAGTATCGAGAGAATGAAGTAGACTGGAGGAAAACTTAAAAAGTTATCTAAATGAGCAATATGCCAGAGAAGAAGCTAGGTGAGGCAAAGGCCCATTATGGGAAGTCTAAGGGGGAGAGACTTGGCAGCAACAAAAGGAACCATGGTGATAGTAAGAGCGTAGGGTTGGTAGTCAAGTACTCAGAGTTCCATTCCCACTGAGTCACTTCATAATCCTGGGCAAATAAGTCACTTTATGTGCCTCAGTTTCCCCATCTGTAAACTGAGCATAAGAATGCTCTACCTCAAAGGGGTATTGCAAGGCTTAGTGTGATTCTGTAATAATGACACAAGCAAAAAATTCTGGGATGAGGAAAATAAGTTTAAACAGAAAAAGAATGTAGAACACATTTTACACATGGAATGAATTATTTGAAGGAGTTGCCTTTGCCATTTACAGAGTCAGGAACATTTGAAAAAATATATCATATTTTACCAAAATCTCATCAAATGTTCATGGGCTTTTTCTGTATTTCCTCTCCTGTCGTCTCTGGTTATGGAAGGATTTTGTTGCGTGTCCAGAGAAATGTTACTGTTTCCAATCAGTTGGCTGCTCTTCACTTTATTTACATCAGGAGCTCTTAAATCCATCGTTTGTAACACTGCGTGCAAATTGGGAAATATCACCTGCAAAGTGTCTAGCTATTTACTTACATCATTCCTGATCTGTGCATGTAATTGCAATAACTATGCATGGATATTGGGAGTGCGAGCAACTGTGTGTATATGGCCTGTGCAACTATATGCTTAAAGGCCTACACTTTTCAATTAGGCATATATCAATTTGCAGGTCCAATTTGCACCTGTAACACTTGTACTCACAGAATGATGTTTGGGGAGAATTCTGAGTAGTAGAGCAGTGGCTTTCAACCTTTCCAGTCTACTGTATCTCTTTTAGGAGTCTGATTTATCTTGCTTACTCCCAAGTTACACCTCACTTAAAAACTGCTTGGTTACAAAATCAAGCATAAAAATACAAAAGTGTCACAGCACACTATTACAGAAAAATTGCTTCCTTTCTCATGTTTACTATATAATTATAAAATCAATTGGAGTATAAATTATACATTTTCAGTGTAAGGTATATAGAGCAGTATAAACAAGTTATTTTCTGTATGAAATGTTAGTTTGCACTGACTGCTCTAGTGCTTTTTATGTAGCCTGTTGTAAAACTAGGCAAATATCTAGATGAGTTGATGTACCCCCTGGAAGTTCTCTGTGTACCGCCAGGGGTACGCGTACCCCTGGTTGAGAACCACTATACTAGGGCCTCTAGACATTCAAGCCCAAAGTCAGGTCATTAGAGACAAGTGTTCACTCATGTGCCCTCAATTTTACATTTCAAACAGCTACCATGTCTGGAATTCTGGCCCTAACTGTGACATTGTGAAAAGCAGGTGTGCAAAGCAGATTGTCAAAGAGAAATCTTCTTTCATGCCCAATATCTTCCATAATCGACAGTGATAGGAAAGAATAATACAAGAAAAATCCAACGGCCAAATCCTGCTCACTTTATGTACGTGAGCAACCCCACTGAAGTCAATAACACTGTATATGTAAATAAGATGAACGGTGACCTGTGATGGCTGTAAAGGGTTTCTTAGTATATATTGGGCCAGATCCTCAGCTGGTGGAAATTGGCCTGGAGCTATGCTGACTTCCACCAGCTGATGTTGCCTCTTTAGTCTTAAGTCTTCCTTATACGCAGTTGGCACTCCTTAATGCACATGTTTTATTAGGAGTTTCCCATAATACAGAAAAAAACAAATTATGATGGACTTTTTTAAAGAGGGAAATAAATTCCTAGTTTTATGTTAAAAAACATCTGTTGTATGTGATGAGGTTTCTTATTGTGATTATTGGGCCAATTGCTTTTTTTTCTTTTCTATCCCTTTAAAACATCTGCTTTGCACATGTAAAAACAATTGCCCACCTACTTGGGGATGTGGCTGCACACACACTAGCGTTTTCAACAGGTGTGCTCAAATTGTTTCACATCCATGTGACAGAGCATTAAGGCATCTGACCTTTGGGGCATGCTCATCATTGAAATGTGCAGAGACATTGAAGATAACTAGTCACTTAACTGAGCATCCATTCTTAAATGGAGGCATTTGCATGGGTAAATCACTTTGATTATTTGTTTCAAAAGGTCTTGGGCCATATTCTGAGTAGGTATCTGCCTACGTGAATGTCAAAAGGGGAGTAATTTGGGATGCTGAAGGTCAGTTCACTATTAATATTGGCAGAGAAAACACTACTGCATATATCTGTTCTCTGACAAGCGTTGCTCGTCGGGAAGAGTGGTAAAGTTACACCTACAAGACTGAGCGATTGGGGATCTCCAGCTTTACAACAGCATGGCTTCAATAGAATTACAGTGGCATAAATCTAGTATAATGCAGTGAAGAACCAGGCCCCTAAATTGCACATGCAGTTATTATGACAGCTGTCACAAGAACATTAAATGCATGTGCAAGTGACTAGACAGATTACTGGTCTTCTATGCATGTAATTATATTTGGTATTTCTAAGATCTCTCACCAGTTGTAAGTGGAATCATTGTAATTGTACATGCAGCTGTGAAAAGTGAGGATTAATGCAAAAGAAACTAAATGAAGGAAATAAGTTTAAAATTTCAAAATCAAATCAATCCTTGCATAGTCCCCTGGTTTTAATGACCTAAAACTGTGGTAACCCAGCAGAAAATCAGATCCTCAGCATGCAGATGCATGCATGTTTGCTCATCAGAACCTACATTTTTGTATTCAAGGAAACAACTTAAGAAACACCCTATCCAAAAAGGGGACAAGTGAGTGCAACAGCTGAAACACAGTAAGATTTTGCATGATCGCAACTTGTAAACATGGGACCCAGTTTTCCATCGATGCTCCTGAGGTGAACCTCCCAATGAGAGGTTCAATGGGAGTCCCTCTTGCATTTCTTGGAATCAAACTGGTCATGGACATCAGACCAGGAAACCTTCTGTGAACAAAAGGTCATAATCTTTGTATCCTGGACCTTAGAGAAGAAAAAGCTTTACCAGATCATCCCACTCCCCCTGCAAGACTGTCTTCTCTTACAAATGGTACCAGCGTGGGAGAAGCAGGAAAGAAACTTGTTCAATTCCCCCATGCATCCAGGCTCCACTTAATGCAGGGCTGGGATCGGGAACATTAGGAAACTCCCTCATTCAGCCCTGCTCAGTCCAGCAGTACGTAGAGCGGCTGAGGGACTGCTTTATGGTCCACTAGTGGAGGGTAGAGCTCTGTCACTCTTCTGCCTCACCCTGGCATGTCCCTATCCTCCTTGGCATGCCCCCTTCTCAGGGAATGGGGACTTGGCTAGCACAGGAACTGGCTCCAACCTCTTTACTGCAGTTAGGAGTTGCCTCTGAGAAGGGAGTTCTCCGCTAGCCACTTACAGCCAGAATTCAGCCCCTCAGAGTCCATGTACGTGGAGGTGACCACCAAAAAGTGGAAGGGTGAGGCCATTGTCATTGGGTTACTGTGAAATACCAGGAATGCCCAGGAATAACCTTTCAAATTGAATGGTGCATTCACAGCCTTGCTCTCACGCCACATAGACTGGAGGTCAGCACCACAATGGGACAAATCTGTTACACAGCTATTCCCATCTACCAGGGACAGGATCTGAGCATGTTCCTTATCCAGCCTTGTTGCTCTTAATATAACTTTGAAATTCTAATAGCTTGCAGTATATTAAGTGGGGCTGAAGAGGCCCATTGTTTTTCTCTTTGAACTGAAAAACCTGTTGTTTGTTTTGTTCTACTCTTGTGCCTTGGGTGATGACTACTGGATTTAACTTGATTCATTCTGTTAGACTTTGGTTTTCAAAGGTGCATCAACTGACACAAGCTCGTGTTCTCTTGCTTCATGATACCAGATGGGATTCTTCCATTGCCATCCTCATCTCAGCCAGAACAGAAAGCCCCCAATGGTACCTTCAACTTCACCGCTCTTGAAACCCGGCCCTATTGAACAAGATGAAGGTGCAACCTATGTCGAGAATGCTGTACATGCAGGATGGATCATGCTTGCTTCAGACCTACATATATACAGGGCCGGCGCAACCCATTAAGCGACCTAGGCGGTCACCTAGGGCGCTAACATTTGGGGAGTGGCGACTGCGGTGGCCAGATCTTCGGTCGTCGTCAGTATTTCGGGGGCGGGACCTTCCGCCGCCTCTGTCAGGGGCAGCATTTCGGGGGCGGGACCTTCCGCCACCTAGGGCGGCAAAAAAGCTGGCGGCGCTCCTGCGCGCATATATATGTGTGACACTCATTTATGCTGGGTTGATATGGAAGAACTGGTCTGGACAGTTTTGCTGTTTTTGCTAACTTGTTGGAGTTAACTTAAACAAAGAAACATGAGAAGAGAACACAAGCTCTAAGAAACGTTAACATCTTCCCTCCCCTGGGCCCTCACTTTTGACATCTGCAGCATCTGCAGTTGTACAATGCCAGCAGTCTGAGCAGCACCACCAGCCCTTGAAATCATGACCAAGCCTCCCCAGATTCATGAGATTGGCTTAAAATAGTACACTTTGCTTTCATTTTATTAGCCTTCTTTGTTTGTTTTTAAAGCCTGTAGGCTTGAGAGTCATGTTTTCAAGCTTTTCTCTATAACCATGAGAGCTAGAAATTTACTTAAATGAGAATTGGAGCTTTTTTTTAATAACATGACTCCAGGGTCTAGGACTCCTCTTAAAAACCCAATCACAAGACTCATGATGAAGAGGTGGCGTGACTGTCCGGCAAGGGCATTTTTGTTCATTACTTTAAAGTCTTTCATTGGCCCAGAAATACAGGCACAGACTGAGGGGACAGATTCAGGAGTCCCAGCTCCACTCCTTGGGGGGGTCAAATGAAATGGAGAGTGTCCCTAGCAGGATAGCTGAGAGTTTCCTGACTAGATGAATCCCTGGGTAGCATGAAACCAATATAACCAGCTGTTCCTCTCCCCAGATATAAAGGAAGCTCCTGGACAGGCAGGGAAGGCTCCAGAGTATGCTGTGATCTTCTGCCAACAGGGTGCAGGACACTGGACTTGATGGTCCATGGGTCTCCTCCCATATGGCAATTCCTGTGGCTTTTAACCTCAACAGGCTAATGATGTTTTATTATGGTCTTTATCTTCTGTGGCTCTGATTTGAGAAGTACCATAAACCCTTAAAGAAGAATGATTGTTGGGTTGCTACTACCATCCCTTCCTCATGCATCATGTTCCTTCTACCATCCCCTTCTTCAAATCACTTCACTGGATTTCATTCTCCTGCATAAAGTTCAAGCTCTTTATCCTCGCTTTCAAAGCTCTGTGTAGCCCTCTTCCCACAACCCATTCTCTGTGCTGGGGCCTCGCTTCGATCCTGAATGCTCCCTTTGTGTCTCCTTCATGCACTCCTAACGTTATGCCTTCTTTCATGTCACCCCCTGCTTTTGGAACAACCTCTCAATTAATATTCAGCAAGCACCATCATTATATAACCTAGGATGCACCCCTTCCACGTAGGATTCCAAGTACAAGGACCACTCCCTCCTCTATTCTGGAAGATATTGTACTTTCTCACTGCAAGAGCCTCCGTGCAGGGTCTGCACTAATTGCACAACAGGTGAAATGTGACAGTGACGTGTTCACCTAATGTGCTACAGAAATGATTTAAGGGGAACGTCACTTTAATGCAGCAATGCAGGCATTTTATGGCAAAGGGAAGCCCAGCAATGAAGGGGTTACACTTATACACTGAGGGAACTGGTTTTGTTTTTGCTTGCACATAACTGAGAAATAGCAAAGTGTTGCACTTAACATGAATGCAACCCAGATTCAAAAGCACCCCTGGATTCAAAAGCACCAGCTGTTGCACCAAACCTTTCTATTCTATATACTGATGTACATAGGTTATTGTACCACTCTCATCATTATAGTATCTGAGTGCCTTCCAGTAGTGCATGAAGCAATGTGACTAATATCTCTCATGTTTGTTCTCTCATGCTCTCCCTAAGGTGGGAAGTGTGTTCAGTGGAGTGTTCTGTGCAGCATCAATAGGATAGGCTTATTACACTTGATTTGTAAACTGAGATCTGATTTAGAATGGCTGGAAGATGCTCACAGTCACCAAAAAGGAAAACATGAGCGACATTCAGCCACCCAAGCTGTATGTGACTTCAAAGATACACCTGTTCATCCCACAGTCTCATTGACTGCAATTGGAAGAACATGAGTCAATCCCTGAAAGAGATGTAGAAATAGCTGGGGACATGCTTCATTTGCCACGGCAGTCATGGAAAGCCCTCAGCAGCAAGACATTATGAAATGTCAATTCAAGTACAACAAGAAAATGAAATGGGAGAGTTTTAACACATTGTATTAGATGTAAAATCAGAAATGTGCCAAGAGCTCCTAGTTAGCTTTCTAGCTGTAATGTGTTGGAGGAGCAGTGTGGAGTGGTCAGAGCAGGAGACAGGAAGTCTGAACCCATGAGTTCTATTCTTACCTCCACCACTGATGTACTGTGTGACCTTGGGCAAAGCCCTTAACCTCCCTCTGCCTCTTTGTAGCTCTCCCTAAAATGGATAGGGTACTTTCCTGCATGACAATTAATTAGGGTGAGATTGAGCCCACCTACTGTGCAAATAGGGAGAGAGCACAAAGAGCCTTCCCCACACCCCACAAAGACCAAGCTGACCAGAAAGGGAATTTGGTCACAAAGTGGGTACAGCTGCTATGTTCACCCTGGGCCCTCTGGAGCTCTGGCAGGCATTGGGGGGCCCCCTCCAGCAACAAGACTTGCTACAGCACCCCAGGCCACTTTACCTCTGTGGATGGGCCTCATCCTGCAAGGGGCAAAGCGCCTTTGGTTCCTACTGAAGTCACAGAACTGAGCCTTAACAGCACAAATGAGCTCTTAATATCTGTAAAGTGCCCTTGCCTAGATTGAAGTGTTGAGTATTTACAGACAATGTTTATCTGGGGCAAAGTCAGCCCCAATCCATGTGCGGCTTTGGAACAGGCCACTGTCAAGACCTCCCAGAAATCTTTATAGATACTGGGTGGAATTCACAATGCCCAGCATCCTGGCACCTAACTTTTAGGCCCTAGAAGATCACAGGAACAACATTGTGATCCACATAGCTGAGTTAGGTGCCTCAGCTTCTACCCAATGAATGGGGAAAGAGAGACATCTACAAAATGCAATCCGCAAAAGCGAGCACCCCAGTTAGGGAGCTACCTATGCTAGCCAATGGGAGATGCTGACAAGAGGAATGTGTGTTAAGCCCCACTCCACTCTTGGCGATAGGAACCTAAGTGGGCTACAGGGAGGCAATACACAAATGGGAACCCCTGCCTGCAGTTAGGGGACTAAGCTGTGTCTTGTGGGAATGAGATGGGCAGCTGCCTGACCCCACACAAAATGGGGGCAGCAGAAGAGGTGGTGGAGGTGCTCACCTTTTTAACTCTTAGGTGGTTAGAGCACTCACCTGGGATCCGGTAGGTGTGCTCAGAGGCCACCTATCAGGGCACCTGCATGCTACTTAAGTGGGCAAATGCCTGTCTTCCTCTGCTTTGTGAATCACTCTGGAGCTTAGGTGGGAGAGAGGGATCTAGGTTTTAGAGTGAGGCAGTGGTGCTCATAGGTGCTCATAGGCACCTAAAAACTTAGGCTCCAAGTGATTTTAGGTGCCTGCTGGGCCCAGCAGGAGTTTTGTGGATCACAGTGAAGCCTACAACTGGGACTTGGGTGCCTAAACCCAACACCTAGGCCCCTTTATGGATCCCACCCTTTTCCTTTTGGCAAACACTTAGCTTATCTTTGCCCTTAGGTGGCAATAAGCTAGCGTGGCTCTGACTTGTTCGCTTCTTCACTGGAACAGGGTAAAAGGGCATTGCCTGGCTCCTGGTGCACAAGGAGTTAAATTCATTTTCCTCCTCACTCTCCCCCCCTGCACAGGCGCACTGCATAAATTGGCTGTTTGCAGAGGCAGAAAGTAGGGAAGGTTTTATGCCCAGGGTTACAACAGGGCTAGGCTGTATCTCAAGCTGTGGGAATTTTCTGTCTCTTAGTTTGTCATTTGTTGATTTCAGCTTCTAAACATCCTCCTTCAAAGAGACTCTCCAGTGTGCGTTTCCATCCTGTCCCCCAGCTTTCTTTTATTTGAGCATCAGCTTTGTTGATTTATATCCGCAACAGGGTTTATTATATTATAGGCCCTACAGTAAACCAAACAAAGGTAAAACACTGCTCATGTGCATAAAGTTATGCATGTGCATAAGTGTTTGCAGGATTAAGGCCTGAAGACTGAGGTGGAAGATTAGATAAAGTCATACATTTTCCTGATAGATTTAAAAAAAAAAGATATGCAAGTATCTCTTTGCAGCAAGTATGTAAAGATTATATTTCATGCGAATAGGCCCCCAGTCAATTCTACTTTCAGTTGAATGTTAATGGGAGTTATTCTCATACTTCAAGGTAAGAATAGACCCATTAGAGATGTATAATACTCTTTCACCCTTGACTACATGGAGTGATGAGGGTAGAGAGAGAAAGAAGCACTCTCATGCCAGTTTCTCGTAGGGTTATCACCTTTCTGACTTTGCCCTCAGGGATACATTTTGTTGCATTATGAGGCTATGACACTGCCACCGTGTTGCATCAACCCTCAAGATTTTTTTTGAGAATGTTCTAATGCCCTGAAAGATACAGGACATGTCTGTCAAAATCAGACTGTTTCCTAATAAAAGGGATGATTGGCAAAGTAAGAGTGACTTCAATGCCAAACAGGTAGGATGGCCTGTTTAATTAGGGATGGGCATCAGAAGCAATGCTAGGACAGATTTCTTTTCAAACGTACTTATACAGTGACTGCATTTTCAAATACAAATATATCTGAGGAATCGTCCCAGACCCAGGTGTCAATAGAGGAGGTTTTGGAACAAACTGATTAATCAAACTCTATTAAGTCATCAGGACAGATGGTGCTCACTCAAGAATCCTAAAGGAACTTAAACATGAAATTGCAGAGCTACTAACTGTGGTATGTAACCTATGTACTTGCTGACTGGAGGATACCTAATTAACTCAATTTTTTTAGAAAAGGCTCCAGAGGCTAGCCTGGAAATTACAGGCTGTTACGCCTAACTACAGTACCAGGCAAGCTGGTTCAAACTATAGTAAAGAACAGAATTATCAGACACACAGATTAACACAATATGTTGGGGAAGTCAACAGGTCTTTTGTAAAGGGAAATCATGCCTCACCAATCTATTAGAATTATTTGTGGGTGTCTAAACATGTGGACAAGGATGATCCAACAGATAGTGTACTTGGACTTTCAGAACACCTTTGACAAGGTCTCTCAATAAAGGCTCTTAAGCAAAGTAAGCAGATCTGGGATAAAATGGGGGAGGGTCCTTTCATGGATCAGTAACTGGTTAAAAGAAAGAAAACAGGTAGGAATAAATGGTCTGTTTTCACAGTGGAGTGGTAAATAGCAGGGTTCCCCAAGGATCCATACTGGGATCAGTACTGTCCAGCATATTCATAAATGATCTGGAAAAAGGCATAAACAGTGCTGTGGCAAAATTCTGCAGATGATATAAAATTAATTAAGATAGTTAACTCGAAATCTGACTGAAGAGTTACGAAGGGATCTCACAAAACTGGGTGACAAAATGGCAGATGAAATTCAGTGTTGATAAATGCAATGTATATTGGAAAGTATAATCCCAACTATATGTATAATATGGTGTCTAAATTAGCTGATACTACTCAAGAAAGAGATCGTGGAGTCATCATGGAAGTTCATAGAATCATAGAAGATTAGGGTTGGAAGAGACCTCAGGAGGTCATCTAGTCTAACCCCCTGCTCAAAGCAGGACCAGTCCCAACTAAATCATCCCAGCCAGGGCTTTGTCAAGTCAGGCCTTAAAAACCTCTAAGGATGGAGATTCCACCATCTCCCTAGGTAACCCATTCCAGTGCTTCACCACCCTCCCAGTAAAATAGTTTTTCCTAATATTCAACCTAGACCTCCCCCTCTGCAACTTGAGACCATTGCTCCTTGTTCTGTCATCTGCCACCACTGAGAACAGCCTAGCTCCATCCTCGTTGGAACCCCCCTTCAGGTAGTTGAAGGCTGCTATCAGATCCCCCCTCACTCTTCTCTTCTGCAGACTAAATAAGCCCAGTTCCCTCAGCCTCTCCTCATAAATCATGTGCCCCAGTGCCCTAGTCATTTTTGTTGCCTTCTGCTGGACTCTCTCCAATTTGTCCACATCCTTTCTGTAGAGGGGTACCAAAACTGCATGCAATACTCCAGATGTGGCCTCACCAGTGCCGACTAGAGAGGAATAATCACTTCCCTTGATCTGCTGGCAATGCTTCTACTAATGCAGCCCAATATGCCGTTAGCCTTCCTGGCAACAAGGGCACACTGCTGACTCATGTCCAGCTTCTCATCCACTGTAATCCCCAGATCCTTTTCTGCAGAACTGCTGCTTAGCCAGTCGGTCCCAGCCTGTAGCAGTGCATGGGATTCTTCTGTCCTAAGTGCAGGACTCTGCACTTGTCTTTGTTGAACCTCATCAGATTTCTTTTCGCCCAATCTGCTAATTTGTCTAGGTCACTCTGGACCCTATCCCTACCGTTCAGCGTATCTACCTCTCCCCCCAGCTTAGTGTCATCTGCAAACTTGCTGAGGGTGCAATCCATCCCATCATCCAGATCATTAATGAAGATGTTGAACAAAACCGGCCCCAGGAATGACCCCTGGGGGCACTTGCTACCGGCTGCCAACTAAACATCGAGCCATTGATTACTACCTGTTGAGCCCGACGATCTAGCCAGCTTTCTAGCCACCTTATCGTCCATTAATCCAATCCATATTTTTTAAACTTGCTGGCAAGAATACTGTGGGAGACCGTATCAAAAGCTTTGCTAAAGTTCTCTGAAAACATCTCCTAAATGTGCAGTGGCAGTCAAAAAAGCTAACAGAATGTTAGGAATCATTAAGAAAGGGATAGGTAATGAGACAGAAAATATCATAATGTCACTATATAAATTCATGGTACGCCCACACCTTGAATAGTGCATGCAGTTCTGGGCACTTCATCTCAGAAAAGATATATTTGAATTGGGAAAAGTACAGAGAAGGGCAACAAAAGTGATTTGGTTATGGAACAGCTTCCATAGGAGGAGAGATTAAAAAGACTGGGACTGTTCATCTTAAAATAGAGATTACTAAGGGGGGTGTAGGGAGGCCGAGCGGCCTCCCTCCGAGCGGGAAAGCGAGGGACCATTACCCTCCCCTTGGAGGGCGGAGCCTAGATCACCCCGCCCCCCTCACCAGAAGTACCGGGGCATGGCTGGAAGTATAAAAGGCCGGCCTGCAGCACAGTTGGGGCAGAGCCTGCAGAGGAGAAGGACGCTCCGCCTGTTCTGCAGCATCCCAGAGGGAAACCTACGCCTGGCTGGTCCCAGTCCCCAGATGCTGATGAGGACTGGCCCAGAGTGCCTGCCATCATGTACCCCGAGGAGCCAGAAGAGGCCTGGAGGCCACAGGTACTGACCCTCGGGGAGGCAGGAAGTGGCCAAGGGGCAGCCACGGAGCAGCCGGCTGCAGAGCCCAGTGTGGCTCAGTCTGTGTGTTGCGGCTGGATCCCCGCCAAAGCAGGGGCAGCCAATCCTGCCCCTGCCAGGGCCCTGGGCTGGGACGCGGTGGAGTAGGGTGGGCCCGCATCCCCCTGCCACCCTACCCTGGGGTGGCTGACTCCCTGCACTGTGCAGGGAAGCTCTAGTCCTGAAGAAGGAGCCTCCCTTACCAGCTCCCTTGTAGACTGTTTGCTGTGCTGGCTGCCTGAGCCCTGCCCGGGCTGAAGCCAGCCTTAAGACTGTTCGCTTGCTGACAACCCGAGCCTCCTCAAGCCCAGGCCCCAGCCCACCTTTAGACTGGTTGTTTGCTGGCTGCCTGAGTTCCACCCAGGCTAAAGCCAGCCCTGAGACTGTTTTGTTGCTGGCTGCCTGAGCCTCCTCAAGCCCAGGCCCCCAGCTCAGCTATAGACTCGTTTTAATGGCTGACAGCTGGAGCCGCCCAAACCCAGGCTAAAGCCCGACTGTGCCTACTGATCGCTGAGCCCTATTATGGGCTCTTGGCTGTCCTGCGGACTCTGATCCTGGCCAGACAGGACCGGACTGAGTGGCCTCCCTCCGAGCGGGAGGGCGAGGGACCATTACAGGGGGATATAATAGAGGTCTAATAAATCACAAATGGATAAGTGAATAGGGATAATAGAAGAATCAGGGGTCACCCAATAAAATTAATAGGAAGCAGGTTTAAAACAAACAAAGAAATACTCTTCTTCACACAACACATATAGGATGTTGTGAAGGCCAAAAATGTAAGTGGGTTCAAAAAAGAATTACAGAAGTTCATGGAGGAAAGATCCATCAATGGCTATTAGTCAAGATGGTCAGGGATGCAACCCGGGTGTCCCTAAATCTCTGACTGCCAGGAGCTGGGACTAGATAACAGGGGATGGATCACTCGACAATTGTCCTGTTCTGTTCATTCCTTCTGAAGCACCTGGCACCGGCCACTGTTGGAAGACAGAATATTGGGCTAGATGGACAACTGGCCTGACCCAGTATGGCCATTCTTATGTTCTTATATAACATGGCACTGGACCAGGAGCCAGCACTCCTCACTTCTTTTTTGTCTCTGATACTGACTCACTATGTAACCTTGGGCAAGTTACTTAGGGTGGATAAATACTTAAATAGTCATTTGGGCAAGAGAGGGACAATGACTACCTAGCCCACTGGTTAGGGCACCTACCTGTGAGGTGGGAGACACTGGATCCAGTCCTCCTGCGCCAATCACTTTCCTTATTTAATCCACTGTGGAACACCTTCAACGGCAGAAATTGAGAGAACCCTGCATCAGAGTATCCCACAGCTCCGTAGTTAGAGAATGCTCCTCTGGGAAATTGGGGGGAATTGACCTGGGGTCTCCCACATCCCAGGTGAGTGCTGTAACCATTGGGATAAAAGCTATAAGGTGTCCATCACCTCCCCACACCTCCTCCTTTATTTTGAATGAGACCCAATCCAGTAGGTGGGCTCAAAGGTCTGTCTGTCCCCGGGTTGTGACTCACTCTGGGGCTTAGGTGCGGAGACAGGCATTCAGATGCCTAGAGGGAGGCAGCAGTGCATGTGCCTGTCAGCAGAAACATAAGCATATAGGGAAATTTTACACTGAAAATTTAGGCACCAAGTGAGTTTAGGCACCTAGGGGATTTGGTGGGAGCTTTGTGGATCATACTGGAGCCAAAACTGGGACTGAGGCACTTAAACCCGAGACTTAGGCACCTAAGTGTGTGGTTATGGCACCTAGGGACCTTGGCCTTAATCTCTCTGTGCCTCACTTTGTCCTGTGAAATGGGGATAATTTTGCGAGGCTAATTAATTAATGAGCTCCTGAGATGACAGATGCTGGAGAGTGTAGACAGGAGGGAGATGTAGGGAAAACAACGGCTTGAGGACCAGGAACATATGTTAGGACTTGAAGTGGAAGGATATATAATAAGATGATGGGGAAAGTCAGAATGGGGTGAGGATCACAGCAGACAAAGGTGGAGCTTAAACTCAGCACAGCAGAGGTTGTGCCTGGTTAGGGGCTGAAGCCATGTGATATCACTGACTATTGTCATTTCCACACAGAATCACAAACTGGCCCCCACATAGTACCATAAAACTCAGGCTCCCTCAAAAATCAGGCCCAGCTGGATCCAATCCAAACTTCTCTCCAGGAGACATTGATTCCATTTTTAACAGTGGCCCTGCATAGAGAAGGACAGTTAATTAAAGGGGAGGAAATGATGGCCCCATAGACATCGCAAAGACCATTCAGTATAGATAAGTTCTATATTTAACTATATACAATTAAAACATCTTTCTAACTACCAAGGAATGGTGTGCTAAAAGAGAGACCAGTTACGGAAACCGAGAAGTTGATGATAAACTCCCTAAGATCCAAAGGGATCATTTCAAATTATATAGAGAATTTATTAAACATGATATAGAAGACAAATGCAATTACATGAATAAATGTGAAAATTCCCCTAGATAACTGGTTCCTCATTAGGTGCATGGCAGCTTCCTCTTGCATATGTGTAACAGAATACAGTTATAAATGGCTATTTTCAATGGCTTCTGACCCCTGTCTCCTTTAAAGAAAACCCACAAAAATGTATCAGATGACTGCTGGAGTGAAGGGGGAGAAAAGGTATTTTTATCCATATTCTGGGAGAATGTCCCAAAGCACAGGAGTAATAGACAAAGATTTTAAACCTCAACATGGATAACACAAAGGTAAAATTACTAGTGGATTCAGTGGTAGTATTTTGAGGTCTCCAAGATTAAAAGACATATCCAGTGCATGATACAAAATTGTACTCCTACCTTCTGATTGCATTGAACAGTTTACTGGCAGGATGTGGAAGGGGGAAAAGCCCCCTTAATACATTTTGTGGTTCAACAGATAGTAGTTTCTCACAGATGAGACGCCAATGACTCAATGTTTCAGAGTAAAAGAATTTTCTGTCTATCCCAGGTCTCTCTGCTCCATTTGTCTTGTCTTTTTCCTGTTCTAAAAATGACGGCCAAGGGCCCAATACAATTCCCAAGTAAGTCAGTGGGAGCTCATCTGTAAGATTTTCCTATCCCCATGTCTAAGGTCAGCTGTTAACTTTTCCATAATAAAAATTCTCCACACTCTGTTGAACCACGAAATGTTGTTAGGGACTCACAATTCTATAGATTTGATGGCATATTATATGGTATATTCTGGGCCAGGTCCTCAACTTGTGTGAATTGGTGCAGCTCCTTTGCAGTCATGGGGGTTACATCTATTTATGCCTACTGAGAATCTGACCCTAGATATTCATTGCTGAAGAAGTATTTATAAGACTACTTGTCTCAGGGTGAGAACTGCCAGTTACCATTTTCTCATTAACCTTTTCACTCGTCTTTTGTTTCCATGGGCCTACAGTATGTTTCACCTTTGGCACAGGTACAAATACTATTTTTTTAAATGTGATTCAATGAAAAGAATGGTTTTGATCACTTAAAAAAAAAAAAGTATTTCGAGCAAAATTCCCAACCCTCCTCTGCATTCATGTATCTTTCTATTGCTTCCCTAAAGTCCTACCTGTTTACTTTCTGTTCTAGCTGGGTTTCACTATATTATCAGAAGCAACAATACATGATTGGGGCCAAAATCTAACCTTAGTTGCATGATAGCTGGGCAAAATTCAATGGTATGGATGCCACAGAGGGCAGAAATACGCCCTGTAATATCAGTGAGAGCCTCAGCCCAGATCCTCAAAGGTATTTAGGCACTTAACTTCCATTGATTTAAATGTGAGTTAGGTGCCTAAATATTTTTGAGGATCTGGGCCCTTGTGCTCCCATCCAACTCTGGGCATCTCACAGGATGGCGGGCCCTTTGGGAGTTGGGTCCAGCCTCACCTGTAATGACCAGCTACTTCCCTGCGGAGACTGATCAGCTAAGGATCCGGTCATTATAAAAGCCAGCAAATGTCTCAATTGGGCTAGTGAAATGCTGGAGCAGGAGGGTTCTGACAAGAAGCCCCTAGGACAAGCAGGTTGACTTCTCTGGCAGGCCCTGGAGTGGAGTATGATTCTCTGGCAAGAGACCTATAGAGTGAAAACCTGTAGGGAGTAGGTAGGCTCCCGTGAAAGGCCCTGGGTTAAGGGGGAAGGGATAATTGATGTGGAATTTGTGTTGCCAGTTCTCATATGGAAAATATAAAGCTGAGGTCCTGAGGGAAAAAAAGGTCCTGAACTAGACCCTGGATGCAGTGTCAACCCTTCCTGGGCAGAAGGGACAAGCCAGCAGCCTACCAGACAGTATTTAACTCTAGATGTACACTAGGCTCTAGATAATGAATACCCATATACTTTGAATGTATTGGGAGTCACTAGACAGAAGGTGTAATGTCCTGGAGACCCCTTCTTTATATTCTTGTTCAGGACTTTGGAACAACCAGAGAAAAGACTGGCCACCAGAGAACCTATCACCAGTCCCTGCTGGGGCAGGACTTTGGGAGTTGAATCAGCACTGTGTAACTATCCTCATGAAGAATAGGAATGTTTAATAACACTTTATATACCTTGATGTCTAGTCTCAATGCCTCGATATATAGAGCTCCCAACAATCTTTGACACCCCAGAAGGTACAAGAAGGAAGCTATTAGGGATGCATGGATGTGACAGCAGAATTTGGACCACGTGTCATTAGCTCATCTATTCTGTTTCCACTTCTCTTTGAGAATCTCCCATAATTGCACATCCTGAAGTCTAATTGTATTTAACCACTGTATTAAAAAACAATAATATGGAACCTTGACACCATGCAGATATCTGCACTGTGAGACCTTTCATCAGTCCTTTACATTGCTCCAATCCAAAAAGGGTTTGGGGTGCGCTGCTGTGTGACCCAATTGGCAAGAGTCAATGGGAAAAACACCTTTGGTGCAGAAATGTTAAAGTAGAAGAAAACTACAGGAGAATGATGCACGGGGGCTTACATGACAAGGCTTCTAGGGGTGGTTTTTGAATCTGAGCATTGAATGTGCCAAAGTAGGTGGCAAACATTTGCTTAAGGAAGTAGGGCTATGCTAGCTGCTGAAGGTTAATGTAAAGTTCTTAAACTGATGCAGTTTGGTGGGTTGCAGAAAGACATTTTATCCCCCAAGTTTCAGAACTACTACTGATAACACCTGACTATAATATCACAGCAATGCTGATATACTCAAATCCAGGAGTATATAGCAAATTCTGGCCCTGTGCCAGTTTTTAAACGGGGGAGGAGACATCCAGTCAACTTGACACCAGACGAGTGGAGGGCACAGAGGTAAACAGACAGGTCAGTAAGGGTTGCCCACAAAAGCAGTGTGGGATAGCTTTTGGAGGAGTGCCAAAGTAATGAGCACATGGAAAAATAGATCTAAGTCGATATGCATCAAACTTAGTTCACTTTGAAAAAGGACTCCAGAGTTTGTGATAAATGAGGAGTTTGTGTGCTATAATGAATTGTCTTGTTTACACAGTCATTTTCAAACCAGATTGGCTCAACTTAATCCAGTTTAAAATCCCCCGTGTAGACAAGCCCACAATAGCCTTCGGAGAAGCAGCCACATGATATCAGAATTTGTTCGTTTGCTCCTGGATTTGAGTATATCAGCAGTGCTGTGATATTACTCCAGAAGTCTTACTATATGCCTTGAGCATCTGCTTGGAGGCCTGCTGAAATGCTGGATCTCATTGCCATCTGGGGAGAAGCATGTAGCTCAGGTAGCTGCAGGTAGCTCTTGTGGCCAGCCACCAAAATAAAGATATTTTTGTGGACATTGCTAAGAAGATGTCAGTAAGGGGTCACAACTGGAATGCCACCCAGTGCCAGATAAAGAGCAATCAGCTCAGGGGAGGACCATGGGATATCCTCCAAGCATGCCACACTCTCCATATGCAGCAAGCTGCTGCCATCTGTACACAATGATGCAAACTGAAAGAGGGCACAGGCATCTTGTCTGCATGATATTAGTGCAGCTTGTGTGTTGTGTGTTACCTGATACATGTTAAAAAAAGCTGCTGATTAAATTCTCTGTGTATACAAGCCCTGTATTGCCAATATTAGGTTACTACATATGTGCCAGCTCCCAGTTGTGTGATAAATTCCTCTTCTATAACGCAAGCCTTTTTCATAACATGCAACATTCCTATCTCCTTTAAACAGCCTTATAGAGAAGGAGACATGAGGTTTGGATGTAATTGGCATATGGATGTAGCTTAGTTTCTTTAATATGCAATTTTTATAAGACTGCTTTTATGTTTGCTTTACTCTTTGATCTCCACTTGAAAAATGTTCTTCATGGAGTTTGTTTTAAAGCACAAATAATTGCTTACCACAACTAAGAAGCAGCAAATGGTTCTGGAAAAGAAGAAAAGAAAGAAAACCAGTGAGAATCCATGAGCTGATAGAGATGCCCTGAAAGATGTTTTTAGAAACAGTTTGGAATGGTACATTTCATCAAGTTAATTCTCCTGTTGCATCTGCAGTCTTGGATATGATAATAACAGAGAAGATTGTAATAGATTTATAAAAGGTGGGTGTTTCAATACATCTTAGTGTAATTTATGTAAGATTCACAAGTATGATATTGTGATACAATATAAAGCAATGGAAGATAAAGTCACAAACCCACAAGAGCATTGCAGTCCAAAAATAAAATGTTGTTGTTCACAGATGTTTTAACAATCCCCATGAATTATGGGTTTTAATTAATCATGGCCACTGAAATTCTGGTGCAAGGAGAAGCAATATGGCAAAACCATTTTGGTGGACTTGAACAAGTAGCTGTAGCTAGTGGGATAGCAGAGCAATGTTGCCCTGGAGTGGTAGGGATTGGGAAAGCAATTCTGGCAATGGTGAATAAAATGTGCAGTGAGGTATTCTGTTGAAGTGATATTGCATAATATTGACTTGACAGGATTAGTGGTACCAGAACCCTTCAATGGAATCCATTCTAGGGGTCAGGGTGCTGTTTATTACCATGTTAGTCACCTAAAGCTCTATGACATTGAAACGGTTGCAGGTGTATTCCCTGGATAGTTCTTTAAAACAACTCTGTGCTGGGAGGATCTCCTAACTATAAAAGCTTCCAAACTTCTGACAAAAACCCCTGGCAAAGCCAAACAGAAACTAACATTTTTAAAAGGTTAAAACTCAATTCTTCTGTCACTAACATTAAACTACTGCAATGAAGACTGGTGAATGATGGTGCTTCATGAGATAAAACATTAAGCTCCACTTGTAATGCAAGATCCCATACAACTTGCTTCAGCCTCAATCTCTTCTGAGTTATGGACTCTTCTGTGATTCATAAAACAAACAAATCAAACCTCCAAGGCTATCATCTATTTATTATTACTTTGTAAATGTTCAGGATAGTATTCAAAAAGGTCTTCTTCTTTTTTCTGCCAAGTATCACCAGCTATTAAGTCCCACCTGGAAATGAAGGTCCTATTAAGTCCCACCTGGTCCTGATCCTGCAAAGATCTGTTGCATAGTTAATCTCTGCTTCTGCCTGTAATCCCATTGAAGATGATGAGAGGTCACCGGTCTGTGCTGAGATCTAACTGGGCATAGGCCCTAAAAGCATGCAGTTTTACTTTTCATTTCTCAGAGCAAACACTGAATGTGACCTCTGCTGCAAGCATGCTTACCAAACTCTTAAGGTTTTACTGGGTTGCTGATTTGCTTGAGAGGTGCTGGAGTTAAATGGATTACATGGTTGTGCCATAAGGAGAACAATATCAAAATGGGATATGGAACATTGAACTTGATGCTAGTTAACAGTGAACCTCCATAGCTTTAGGTTTTAAATTTGGAAGAGCATCCAGAAATGTGGATGCTTATTAAAATTATCAGAACTGTTGGACTCTACCTCAAACTCTGTAACTTTCTCTCTTCCTGTACCATTTCCATCACCCAACAGGCCCAGGATGTCTCCTTCCTTACTGTCACCTCCTGAGTGAGAGGGCAACTGCCTTCTACCCTCTCCTGGATCTGCTGACCCACTCGCCCATCCTAACCCTTCTGGGGAAGTCATGCTGGACAATTTACCTGACTGCATCTGTTCTTCGGGACAAGCTGGTTGCCTTCTTGCCTCCAAATCCCCTTGTGTTGACAACTGGGTGGGAGAAAACCGATTCACTCTGTCTTCCCAGATATTCTGATGGGTTCCACTTTGGTTGATGGTCTCAGCCTTATAACTGTGGAGTTCAGGAGCCCCAGAGTGCACTAGGTCATGCTTGCATATGTTTGTTTTGAAAATATAGATGTCAGTGATCACAGGAGGTACATGGGACTTCTTGTGAAAGTTTGGCCCACAGTATCCTTACTGTAACTCCAATGCTTGTAGGTTATATTTCTTTAAAGCCAGCTCTTTGTCTTGTAAGAGAGACCATATAAATCATCTACCATCTAAGAACAGAGAGAATTTATAAATACCAATGGGCAGTCTTAGAGTTTCCCTGTCCTGTACTGGAATTCCATTAGATACCACTGAGTTCCTGTGAAAAAGCCCTCCCGCCACCCCCCTTTTCTGTATGGTAGGTGGAATCATAAAATTCCAGGACTGTAGGCTAGGTGATGTAGAGGTAACTGTGACTGTGTTGTCTTCTCTACTTTAAAATAAAAGGAAAAAATCCACGAAGTGCAGTTGTAACCACAGCTGGGCCCTTTAAGAAAATGTTTTTCAACAGCACAACAGGAAGGTATTGGCAGAATTCAGCAGAAAGCAGCAAAACCCCCTAAGTTTTAGTAAGAATAATTGACAGAAGTAACCATTTTTAAAGTTACAGCTTTGCAAAATAATAATAATTTCACCAATTTTGGATTCTTCATGTGTTGTCTGTTTTGATGCTAGTATATGATTCAGTAACTTGTCACCTCTTGAGATTGTTCCTCACTCCAGATCAGGGGTGAGATGTTCTGGGGGGGGAATTTTCATGATAGGGACTACTGTTACAAACATAATTAATACTAATAATGCGTCCATGTAATAACTGATCTTTAGAATCTTCAGGGCTAAAAGACCAGCACCGAATTCATTGTTTTCAAAGGATCAAAGCAATATCAGTTTATTAATGACAGCAAAGCTTGCTATCAATGATTATTGTTCCATAGCATGGCTTTGTAAAGCAGCTGTTGATAAATGACACCAGAAGGTATATTTTGGCTGGGAAACCTGTCCGGTTTAGTAGAGATTATGCTTTCAGAACCCTGCAATTATATGATACGTCTCTTGCACCACTCTGTGGAATTTTGCCTTTTTTATTTCTTAGTCTCTTGCAGACGTTCTAGCAGTTTGGCCACTCTGACATTTATGTTGAGCAAAAGGCCCTTGATTGTCTAAACACCTAGTTGTAAATGTCAGCTTTGTTTCTTTGACTTGCAATCCGTGGGGATAAGGACATTGTTCCTTCTTTGCTACTTAACGGGACACAGTTGAGATCAGTGGGCTACATTTGGACCTCTTGTTACTGCCAATTATTTCTTTTTTTATTAATCAAAGAAAAAATGTTTCAATGCTGTTTTCTTACCACATTTTAAAAAATAAATGTTAACAACTCAGAGCTTATGAGCTGCCCTATAATAATGAAGTGATGTATGCAGTAGACAATATACAGTTCTGAATCTCTAAATACCTCACAAGTTATGTAAGGCAATACCTCCAGGAGCAGAAGAGAAGTGTCGTCACTGTGCCAATTTTTGACAGATCGCAACTGGAGCTGAGAATTTTTTTTTCCAGAACTTTCAACGGGTCTTTGGCTCCTAAGTCACTTATTTGTTCATTCTCTTTTCTCCCTCCCTTCAATTTTATTGGAAATGTTTGGAACTCAAGGGCCAGATCTTTAGCTAGCATAAATAGAAATAACTCACTGATTTCAAGGGAGCAATGTCACTCACTAATCCCTATTGTCAGCCACATGGTATTAGTCTCAAGGCAAGTGAACTAAAAAGATGCCAATCCAAGGCTTTAGGCACCTTATAACACACCATTAACAATACAATTAAATCCCCTCAGCCTTAAATGATCAATGCAACAAGAGCTCAGCTAGACAGCCACCTACAAAAATTCCTTTCTACCCTTCATCATGGAGGAAGCATGCCTTCAGCCTTCTCCAAAACTCCAACTGAACAGTCATTAGCAGTGTGCCTGGAAGATCACCAAATTTGGACTATTTTGAACCAAGGGATTGAGGAGAATAAATTTCCAGAATCCTGGAACCCTCACAGAGAGGCCCTGCCAGCTGATTCATCATTTATATCAATAAAGTGTAAATGCTATGGGCAAACATTCCCCAAGCATGTACCAAGCTAGTTCAACCTCGACTGCTGAAGAAAAAAGAAAAACTTCTGAATGCTCATCTGACCCTCCAAACAGTTCCAGGTGTGTTTTTTTTTCTATTTTTTATTGGTTTGTTTTATTTTGAAGCTGTCTTTTGAGCTACACAATTTTTTTAAAAGTAGAAAAGTTGGGCTGTTTTAATTTAAAATAGGAAGTTGTGCCTTTAAAAATAGTGTCTGATATAAAGTGACATCTGTGGCTGCATATATATATATATATATATATATATAATTTTTTCTGCTTTATAGGGAGTTCCCAACATACACAGTTCTGCAACTTCTCTTCTGTACATACATAGAGCAACTTCATATTGAACTGATTGCTCTCAGGAATGAGGGTGCCACTGCCTTTAGCTAAAACACTTATTAGAAGCAGTATCTCTCATTGGTCCACACTATCTGATACTGAATGAATACTGATGTCAGGCTTGCCATGTGCAGATAATGACATCCATTCACAGTGCACAGATAAACCATCTGACCTCCTCCCACACAAACCAACTCTTTCTCTTGAGTCTCTATGGTAAGGAGACAACAAAAGCAATGGTTAAAAAATGAACAAGGAAATGAGGTGCCTTTACTTGATAAATAAGAGAGAGAGCCTTGCAGGGTGTGGTTGTGGTATTGGTTTGTTGTTGGTTTTGTGTTTTGTTTTTTTTTTCCCTGAGGGAGTGGGAGAAAAGGGCGTTTCAGAAACTTTGGAAAAGTTTTAGATATTTCTCCAAAAAAAGGTTCGAAATTACATGCATTTCTATTATTTGTATTACGGTAACATATAGCGAGCACAATCGAGATCAGGGCCCATTGTGCTAGGAGCTGTACAAACGCATGGTGAAAGAGTCTCTTCCCACAAAGAGCTAATGATCAAAATAGATAGCACAAGGGATGGAGAGAGAGAGCAACTATTTTATCCTGTTTTTTTTAAGGTAACTTTTTTGAAGTTTGTAGAGAAGTCAGGAATTGTGAGTAAGGGGGTCACAGTCTGGCTCCAAATGAATTAGTTTACAGCATATGACATTTAAAATGTGTTTAATGAGTATATTGAGTTTGCACTGATCTCCCAGAACTGCCCATGACCCCTGGTTTCCCCTCTCTCCCCCCAGTATGTGCGTACTCCTCTCATGCTCTCTTCTTGGCTTCTTCTTGATATATTTCATACAGACCAATTTCAGTAGTTGATTGAAGTCTGTATAACACCTAGAGTGTCACTGCTATCATCACAATCATGGTCAATTGACCTTCCCTGAAAATGAGACCATGTGGTGGAAAGGGATTCAAGCCTACCTGGAATTATTTTTCAGCCTGTGGTTTGTAAGTCTGGTTTCCTTCAAGCTAATTTTCTTCTCTCTTGGAAATATCAGTGGGACCAACAGCAAAGTGAATGATAATAGGTGTGAGCTGTAAATAACACCAGGCCACTCAAAAGCAAAGTGTCTAGTTTAGATACATGCAAAATGCTTTTTACATTATGTAAAAAGTTTATATGTAAATTAATCCCCTAATAAAAATAAACACAAGACCCAGCATAAACCAGCAAAGTGACAACTCATGAACAGAGCCATGCGTCATTGCTGCTCTTGCATTCAGTGAATCAACTTCATGTTGTCAGCAAGCCGCTTTGCTTTGCTTTGCTTTGATGGTGGAACAGAGTGACGGTCCACTCATGTGTTGGTGGAGTGATGTTTGTGCTCTTATGGTAACCAAAATAATAATCTGTCTCTCTCCTGAATGAGTACCAGGACTTGAAAGAGTGTGTCTGTCTATATGTTCTCCAAACAGCTTTAATTTTCCATTAATTTTTTTCCATAGAGTCGTATCTATGAGACCCTTCATCCATTCTTTTCTGGTTTTATGCAATGTGATGCAACTTCTGGTGACAGAGGGTTTAGAGGGGTTTTGGGGTTGGTTAGGAAGGAGAATATAAAAATCTGGCTGGCCTTTGAGTCTGCAGAGCTAAAACTGGTGAATAGGTCAATTGACAAAAGTCCATGCATGGGAGACTGAGACCAGTTACACAATTGAAGATGTCTGAGCTCCAGTGTTCCCATCAATAAGGCAATGATGGATGTTAGTGGGGTACAGGTTCTGCAAACTTGGTGAAGTTTGTAGTCAGCAGCAAGAACCTGATGTGGAATTCATACTTCTCCAATTACAGCCTCTCTGATCTCAGGATCTCAAAGCACTTCACAAATATGAATTCTCAAAGTGCTTCTCGGGATTAATTAATTCTGTGAGGTAGGTACATTTCATTATGTCCCTTATACTAATGGGTATACAGAGGTTAGATGATAAGGACACACGATTCCATGGAACAGAACCTAGAAGTTCTGTTTCCCAGGCCTGTCCATTGACCACTTAACATAACACTTTCTTGGCAATCTTCTGCTTTCTTTTAGCTCTTCACAAGTGCTGCTATTGATGTGTTCGTTCCAATTAAGAATATGGCAATATTTCAGGCTATAAAAATTTTGTAATAGTTTCAGATGGTTGAACTAGTGTTGAAATAGATCATATTGCAGCTGGACGTCACTGAACTCTTCTCCAGAGTGATCCCCATGTGCACAGATATCGTCCCCTCTGATGAGGGCCTTTTTTTTTTTTTTGATGTTCACTGGGTCACACACATTAGTAACCTCAATTTTCATTGAGTTCTATGCTTTGTGCAGTTTGTGCAGCTGCAGTTTGTAACCTGGAAGTGAAACTGTCTGTGCCCTGAGTGGCAATATGAATCTGACTTCTAGTAAATCTTTGATTAATGAAGCTCGGGTAAACAGATTAGTCATTAACCTTTGATAAGTAATCTTATCACGAGAAGCAATGTGCCGCTCCTGTGCTGCCAGGATGAGATTCATGCATTGCAGTCCCCATGCTTGAGATTGCAGGAATCTCCCTGTCAGTCTACTAACTCAGACCTTTCAGGGCAGGATGATTATTATTATTATGCTTTGCCCTCTGCATTCTTCTCATAGTGTGACACATTCTCTATATGATCTCATTGTGCCCAGGAAATCTGAACACCAGGGTAATCAGGCAGTTCCAGTAAGAGAGACTGTGATATTCATATCTCGTGCTCCACCTGTACATTGAACAGCTAGCGATGACGGTGGCACTATCAGAGAAGACAGGGCAATGTCATTCCTCAGCAGGACTCCCAAAGGATTGGAGAGCTTGAGGCAGTGACCATGCTGTTTAGCGGGCAACAAGTGGATGGGATGATTTCTTTAAGCCATTGACAAAGGCCCAGATGTTGGTACAACTTGGGTGGGGAGAAGGTGGCTTCAATCCACTATCAGGGGAGGCTGTGTGCTGGGCAAATCCCTCAGTATAAATTAGATCAGTCTGAGGGCCTTGTTGCATGGGTTGTGATGCACAATGGCCTTAATGCCTGGGGGAATCTGGGTCAGAATGGTTTTTTAGCACAAGCGGCTGCTGCACGGAAGACTTCTTCGCCATACCAACTAACATCCTGTGTGCAGTAAATGAATAGCCTTCCATAGAGCAAGCTAGGTCACAAACTTAGTAACTGAACAAGAAATAGCTAAGAATTCTATTACGTTCCTCACAGCAGTTCTTCTTAAACTGTGGTCTTTAGACCGCCTGTGCTCTGCACAGTCCATCCCGCTGGTCTGCTAGTATTTTGAGAATCAAGTTTTAGAGGATTGAGCAGTTAGGAAGGGAAATGGAGCAATGAGACGATCTTTCTCTTGCAACATAACCTGCAGAATTAAAACGTGTGGACTATTGCCCTGCAGAACTAGAGTTGTTATACATAACCTCAGTACTAAAAAAGCATACTGGAAGCATCTGCAAGTTAGCTTGGGATTGGCTTTCTGTAACAGCTTCTAACATAGTAGACACTTTTGTGCCTGCAGATAATTGCATCCACGGTTTTGAACGTGCAAGGACTTTCAAACAGCTTTAGTATTTAGAACCCATGTTGTTTGTTGGGCATCAGCCTAGCCTTTGTGTTTTCAGGTGCAATTTTGCACCTGTAAAAACTTTTATCCATATTTTCACACCCACAATTCTTTGTGGGCACAAATCGTAGTAGTTAAATGTCTAACTACCTGATTTACAGGCATCAGCACGTAACTAGACATTTAGCTACTATTTGCACCCAGAATTCATTGCAAAAATTCAGGCTATATTTGAAAATCCATGCCAGCCCATTTAAATGCTATCGTTTGCACCAGCGCTTTGCTGCAGGCACAAAGTTGTGGATGCAACTATTTGTAGGGGCAAAACTACATCTTCAAAATTAGAAGCCAAGCTGAGGGCAAGAAGAAAACCAGGCACCATGTCAGGCTCCACATTTTCTCTGTTTCTTTCCATGTCACTCTCTTTCCTTCTCACCTTTCTGCCTTTGCTCTTTAGTCTGGACTTACTCCACACACACACCAGTCACAGGGGACAGGTTGCTAAAGTCTTGATTAAACATTCACCCGGCCCTGAAGATGGATCTTGGTTTAAAGGGATTATTTCATTCTGAATTACTTCCTGGTATTAATCATGATTGTTTATGGCCTGTTATGTACCCAGGAATACCCATTTTATTAGTAAAGTAGCAATGTGATTTCAGGTAAGATAACACTTCGGGCACGAACAAGCTAACCATTTCTCTAGCAACATCCATATCTAGACTACATTCTCTCGAGTGGCAATAAATTACACCCAGGCCTTTACAAAATTTAAACTAAACTTTTACAAGAAGGCCAAGTTAGCAAGTTATTTATGTGCAAATTGGAAGTTTCACTTTACAATCATCTGCTTTCTCCTCGCTGGTTCATTCCGAGATGTTAGTGCCAGCGTACATGACACCACTGTTTGCTACCAGGGAAAACAACTGTGAAGATGTTGCAAACATTGGAGTTCAAAACGGCTCATGTGCAATGCACAAGTGAACACACAATTTCCTCACACACGACGACTTTAACTTTGGAGGCAAATAGGATCATTGCACATGGGCGAGAATAGAACTAGCCACTCCCATGTGCCACTATGGTGCTTGCATGTATAACGGTGTTAAATGCATGTGCAAATTTAACACGCAATTGCATGCACACTTTTTGCTTATATAATTATGTACAGGCAATTTGAATTGTGAAGTTGCTGAGTGAAGCAGGTGATGGGGAGGACAGGCACAATAATATAGGATAATGCCTCTCTTTGCAGTGCACAAGCACGAATGCATTGCCAAGGAAATGGTGCTAAAGGAACTGCAGAAAAAAGTAAGTGACGGTTTAATGGGGTTTTAGTGAAATATGATATATTTTTTTAATTTGCCTGAGTGTGTTACTCTTTAAGTAACTCTGAAGGGATCATCTAATTCCATAGATAAAAGGCTTTAGCAACATTCCCAGCCACTTGTGTCAAATTAATTATAATGGTTGCTGAACACAACATTTATTTTTACACACAACTCCAATAAAATAGGGGGTTCCAGGAGCACTTTCTCTGTCTCTCTTTTTTTTCTCCCCCATCAGTGCCCAAGATGGTTCCATTTATCCTGCAAATATTAATTCTAAATGCAAACAGAATGAGGAAGGTACGGGAGGATATAAATGGAAAATTAATTGAGGAGCAATGTGGAGATGTGTATTATGACTTCCGCTGCATGCATATTCAAGCAGAAGTTCAAGAGCTAATCACTGACTTGCTGCCCCCCCAAAACCTATCATACACAGAATATAGTGGTACTCAGCTGCTGGAAGGCAGGCGAGATGTGTACTGTTCATTTTTAGGCTTGTGCTTATTAATCAATTATGATTTTTTTAAAAGCGAGACTCTCTAGAATATTAACCCTATGATAAGTGGTATGTGAGGGTGATTGGCTTCACTCTGAAAAGGCATCTTGTTCATTTAAAAACAGCAGCTTGTTTCTTTTCTTCGTTCACCCGGGGGTAGAACTGGGTGGGGTGCCTTGA
>NW_020664584.1:1980065-2004615 GCF_002925995.2 Terrapene triunguis | reverse complement strand
GCAGGGCCGGCTCTAGCTTTTTTGCCGCCCCAAGCAAAAAAAAAAAAAAAGGGGGGGGGGCGCGGGAGTACCGAAGCAAAAAAAAAAAACCGGCAGCCGCAGGGAGTGCGTGGAGGGCGGTCAAGGTGACTCACAGGGGGGTGAAGGGCGGTGCCCGCCCTCTCCCTCCGCCCGTGGGCAGCCAGGTGCGGCAGCCCACTCGCAGCCAGGCAAGAGGGGCTCCCCCCTCCGGCCTTGGGGTGCCTCTCCCGGCTGGGCAGGCGGAGCCCCCAGGGGCTGCAGAAGGTGCTGGCTCAGCTGCTCCTTTAAAGGCGTCTCGGCCAGGTCGGGCTCAGAGCGGCACGGGAGTGGAGGCCGGTGCAGGTGGCGGGGAGTGGCGCGTCCTGGGGAGCCCGGCGGCATGGTGAGAGGTGGGGATCACTAGTTCCTGCCCCCCCAGGCCGGGGTCCGTGCCCCTGCAGGGCTGGGCTGGGACTGGCGGAGCGCGGAGAGCCGGCCGGGAGTCCGGGGGGGCTGCCAAAGCAAAAAAAAAACACGGCAGGGCGGCCGGAATGTGCCACCCCAAGATTGGCCGGAATGCCGCCCCTTACAATGTGCCGCCCCAGGCACGTGCTGTCTCATCTGGTGCCTGGAGCCGGCCCTGCTGAGATGTATGTGAAGGGGAAACCAGGATAATCCTCCACCGCAGTGAAACCCTCTACCTGTTCTCTGATGTGCCAATCAGTAGCTTCCCAGCTATCTATACACTGTCCTTTCTGAATTATATTGCAATGCACTTGATTTGGTCTGCATTGAGTCGCCACTCCTTCCTACCCCCTCTCTTTCCCTTCCCCCTCTCCCCCCAAGATGATGGTGTCTGCTGGTTATTAGCCAGAAACTCTGAGCAGATTTTAGCCAATTAATGCAGCCCCAGCTGGAGTTGCTGGATGTGTGACCTAAATACCACCCCAGCTGATCCTTGAAGCAAGACTTTTATGTTGTCCTCAACAATCCTCTGTCCCAGGTAAATAAAATGGAACTTCACCACCACCACCACCACTGCAGCCAAGCTGGCTGTGCGATGCTAATCTTTGCTCAGTTGGAAATTGTTCCAACCCATTTCAAAGCAGTGTCAAGGGAAGAGTTTTTATAAAGTTGTTTTTTTATGTTAAAAAAAATCATGATGATCTAGTGTAAACTCTATTGAAAATGCTAGCTGCTTAAAAGTGAAATGCTGGTCATTTAAAACATAACATTCATAGTGGATTGCTAATGAGCTGGAGAGCCCATCATGTGTAGGTCACTGATTTCAACTTGGCCTGGTCAGCAGTGGTCAAAAATCATTACCAACAGCTGTTCATTGGCCTGTGTGTAATGAGCTGGTAGTGATCTTTTTCTGGTGTTCCTAGTGGATCACTGCCTGCTAGAGCTGGAAGAATAATTCCTAGCAAATACACTGCTCAATGAATTTTGTCTCTGATACTGTTCGTAAATTGTCCACAAACAGTTTATGATTTTTCTTCACTTTGTTCATTACGCAAAATTATTTGCTAAATAATTTCTGCCGAGAGTTCTGAAGTAGTTCACTACAACTATTTGAAATTAATGTTCTTTTGATTGGATGCACAGCTCACCTTTATATGTTTTTGTTCCCTGATTGAATAAGCTTAGGTCTTAGAGCCAAATTTCTCTTATTGCAGTACTTGCAATTATGAATTCAAATTATAGAATTTCATCCAGTTACTCCTGTATTGAACCCTATAACTTGTCTTTGACTAAAGCATATGTTCCCAAAAGGCACCCAGTGTTGATCTGACGACAAATAGCATTCAATAGTTGATTGAAGTGTGCTGCTCCCATTATATTCCTGCCAATAAACATACTCCTCCAATATCGCTCATGGAAATTTAAAACAATGGCTACGGGAACAGTTTTTTAATATTTGCTCAAAATTTTTACTTTTTAAAATATTCTCCCAGCTCTAGCATCCAATTTAGCAAAGAAGCAAAGGACAGAACAGGCCATGGTTACTGACTTGCTGTCTCATCCCTAGAAGTGGATCCTAGGGCCCCGCGGGGCATGCTGCTGGAACAATGTGAGGAAATATAAAGCCCTTCCATCTCCAGGGATGCTCCATCCAGCAGCACTAAGATTTACATGAAAGAATTTAAAGAAATTATTCAGATCAGGTTTATTTCCACTGCTGGTTAAATAACACTGGTTTCCTTCCCCCTCCCAAGACTTTCTTCTCAACATCCTGTTTCTATGATTGTCTACATGGAAGAACGGGAGGTTCATGAAATGCACAGACAGTAACCTTCCAAATCTCATTCTACTTTGTTACAGATTTTATTTTACTAAACTCTAATTATTTATATTTTTTGAGATGATGCCTGCAAAAATTGCTGGGAGAAAGAGCAGAACGTGAAGGCTGTCTGTCTCTTTTTGTTTTTACCCCCCAATAATAGTCTGAGTCTATTCTGCTTCCTTTCACATTTTCCAGTGTCTCTTCTTTCTTTGACACAGTCTCACTGCACTCAGCAGCCTGCAAGCATTACTGTAAAGCCTTCCAGTAAATGTCTCGTTTAGAGTGTGAGGGAGCCTGAATTAAATAGAGCAGAGACTCTTGCTGGTCTGAGTTAATGGAGATGTCTTTTAGCTAAATGTCAGCTCTGGACAGTTCCAAGCTCTGCCAGAATCATGACAAAACCCTCCCCCACAACTGCTTAACTGTACATGAACTATGATCCATTATGAAGGTGTGTGATGGCCTTTGGATTGGCCTCTTTGACTCAATGATGTACATTAACTCTTACTGCAGGGCCTCCGCTCTTGGCCTTTGTGTGAAAGGGGACCACAGGAAAATAGGATCTCTATCAAAGACAGCCTTGGAATATAGAGCTAGCACTGACAATCTTTAGCTCAGAGGCAGGGAAACTGGTGCCCTTGCTTCAAGTCCTATTAAAAAAGCCACATGTGGTAGGAACTGTACACCTGGTAGCCAGTGGGGAACCTCAATATAGAACTGTCTACACATGAGCTACAGAAGACAACTTGTCAATCCCAAATACATTTAACTGAGGTCAGAATTTGTGACACTACTTTCCATTAGCTAGGAACTGATGGTCACAAAACTGATCTCCTCCACTCATCAGGAAGCACCTTATGGAGGGTCAAGGGCAAGGATGTAGGGTGCTGCTAGAAATTAAAGCTGCGGACACAGCTTACCCCACCAAATAGCTTTCCAAAGAAGATCCCATTCCAAGCACAACAGCTTACTGCTGTGCAATTGTTAGGGCAATGAAAAACTCTCTCATGGATGATATCCACCTACAATTTTACTTCCTCTCAACACTCTTCAGGAATGACAAAACACCCACCTCTAATAACACTATCTTGAGCCTTTAACAAGATGCATATTTGTACTGCTGCAGATCTCTTCAATCCTACCTCATTTTTTTCAGTGCTTTCTCCTCTCGGCCTAACCTTTCTCACATGATCATAATTTCCAGCACTCTCTCCATAATCCCAAAACATTTCAAGTCTCAACAGTAATTTTATTTTCTGAGCAACCAGCCACACTTATGCTTTATGTACAGTTTTAGCACCAAGAGTTGATGCATTTGACATGCTGCTTTTCCCTATATTTGCTGATCAGTCTGGTATTACCCAGTCTGAAAACAAAACCAAACCAAACAACAGCAAGGCAAAAAAATCAGCACTAACATATAACTGCAAGGAGCAAAAGAATTAGTGACAAAACAAACTGGGGTGAGTATACATTGGCAATATAATCATTACGGATTGCTTAATTAATAGTCGGAACAGAACATGAATGGTACAATTCTGCCCCTGGTCATGAGAAACACTTCTTTTTAAACAAGTAACCCAAAACGTTAGGTTCAAATACTATGGTAGAGTTCCTTCACTCCACCTTCCCCTTCCTGACCACCAGCCAAATAACAATTGGACCTCTAGAAAAAGGAACGTGGTCCTACATTTTTTTTTTTATTGTTTCAGACCAAGAATTTGAGGTACTTCCTTAAAAAAAAATCTCAGACTGAAGAAAGGTCTGGGGGATTTGCAGCATTTGAAAAGTATAGAGAAGAAATAGTTTGATTCAGGAAGTTCCCCCAAGTATGGGAAAGCGCAGAGAAGCGGCAATGATTCACTTCCCACGACATGGTCCGTGATTTTCCACCTGGAAGTAATGGTTGATCAATGCAGTAACCCCATGGTAATCTAATGCCCAATGTCTTCCTCACAAGATTTCATGGGCGAAATAGAATTAACCCACATCATCATCCATCACTGTGCGTTCCTGAAAAGAATGGGTTAATAGTTCACAAAAATCAATATGTGCTTCCTATGATGGTGGAGCAGCCCTTGAATAACAGATTGCTTCTTTCTGCCAACAATACTCTTACATTTCCTGGTGAAGCAGAAGGCTGCAATATCTAATTCTGACATACATCTTATATTCTAGAGCCCCCATGCTTAATATGAAGCATTTATTTACCTTTATACTGAGGTTATACTGGTATCATTGCTGGTGAAGTACCCCGGGACTGTCTTTTTGTTCTGGGTTTGTACCGCACCTAGCAAAATGGGGTCCGGGTCCATGACTGGGGTTCCCAAATGCTACCAAAATACAAGTAATAAATAATACTTAAATCAGAAAACATGTTAGATGCAGTTATGGAACTGCAGGAAGTTCCTTTAGAAATTTCCTTTGAAATTATCTACCTCTTTTATTCCTGATCTTCTCTTTCTGCCATCTTTTCATGCCCAGCCTCCTGCTCTTCTGGAATGAGCTCACTAGGATTAACATACGAACCACACCTCCTAAATTTGTCAAGATGTCCCCATGTACAAGGTTTTATTGCAACCTCAGTCCTGCATTGTGCTTTACCCTGCCATTGCCAGGCTGGATCATGCATAAATTTGTTGACCCCACCAAAGCAGTGTAGGACAGGGCTGCCCAGAGGATTCAGGGGGCCTGGGGCAAAGCAATTTTGGGGGCCCCTTCCATAAAAAAAAGTTGCAATACTATAGAATACTATATTCTCGTGGGGGCCCCTGTGGGGCCCGGGGCCTGGGGCAAATTGCCCCACTTGCTCCCCCCCCCCCCGGGCGGCTCTGGTGTAGGAAACAGTATGGCAGTGGTTCTCAAACTTCATTGCACCGTGATCCCCTTCTGACAACAAAATTACTGCATGACCCTGGGAATGGGCCGGCGGAGCCCAAGCTCTGCCACCCTGGGTGTGGGTAGAAGGGGCTGGAGCCGCAGCTCCACTGCCTCAGATCGGGGTGGAGCTCGGGCTTCAGCTTCATCCCTGGGTTCCAGCAAGTCTAATGCTGGCCCTGGCGACCCATTAAAATGGGGTCCCAACCCACTTTGGGGTCCCAACTCACAGTCTGAGAACCGCTGCTAGAGAGCATATCCAGCATGTAATCTGGCAAGGAACAGAAACTGCCTAAGAAAATCTTTGAGCCTGTTACCAGAATTGGGCTGTATGTGTGTATATTACTGGTCAACTCTGATTAGGAGAGAGAAGGCAATTATAATAATGCAGGAGAAGGAGAAAAATCTGGATGCCTTTACTTAAAGGCTGGCCCTACAGTCATTGATCCCATTGACTTCAGTGAACACAAAATCAGATCCTTTGTTTGTAATCAGTCTCTGGCTTCAGTAAGGAAAAAATAAGAGCAGATCTCTCTCTCTCTCTCTCGTGCTATACTGCATATGTATATTCTGACCTACAGCAGTGAATAGGTGTCTTGATTAACCAACAAGCCAAAGTGTTGACTGCAACAGTCTGATCTTTCTTAACTTTATTTTCCTTCATGAATATAATAGTGATCATATCTACTGTTTATCATTATCATCATTTACCTGTCTTAAACAATCCCTCTTCTAGTAACTTTCAGTTCATCATGGTATAACACAAAGACTCTTCCTCTCTTAAAAACTTAAATGCTTCTAAGATTTAAACTGTGGATTGCTTGTGCAGCTATAATCTTAAAAAACATCTGCTACATTTGTGTGGTAAAGGAAGTCTTTTTAGAATGCAGCCTTTGATTTCTATAAAAGACAAATCAGGCCACATGTTTTTGTTTTGAATGCTTCTCATCACAAGAGGAAATTTTCTGCAGCTTGGAATTTTGAATGCACGAAAAATGTATTTATTTATTATTTTAAACAAAGTGCATACATAAGAACATCAACAAAACTCCTTGGAATGCTATTCCTCTCTTCCTTAAAGTGATATTAGCAAGTATTTTAGACCCACATTTTGATCTACCTTAAATCAATGTGGGTCAGGTTGTGCCCTTGATCCAGACATGCAACTCCCATTGACATCTCAGACCTTTTGAGGTTCACCCATCATTAGTTTTGAACCTGCTAATAGCTCAAACTAACAGAAGATTAGAGAGGGTTTGTTGGTTTTTGTGGGGGGTTTTATGTCTTTTGGAGGGACAAGTGTTTCAGAAGTACAGATTTGACAAAATAGGTTTGACACCAATGAGAGTTGAATGCATGAATCGATAGCACAATACAGCCCAGAGGATCCAGAGGAGAATTCCTTTCAGACTTTAAAATATCTATTTTTAAAAAATCCATTACAAATAAAAATCACCACTTCATCACCCAGAACTTTTTCAAGTAAACAATATGCAGCATTTTCATACTGCCTGCCCCATCCACCACATAGTTTGTAGACTCTCCCTTCTGGCAAGGCGCCCATGTTTTCAAAATCAAACACTGGGACACTTTTGTGACATCATTTTTTAGGGTTGCACAATACTCAGTGCGCCACGCTCTAGCTCCTTTCTCTAACCTGATCCACCTAGAAGAGCAGACCAGATCCCAAGTAGGACAGACTCTGCGTCTTCCTCCAGTATCTCTCTATCCTTTGCTTTCTTCCTCACTATAGTAGCAACCAAAGGGCCCAGTCCTGCAAAGGGCTGAGCACTCTGACCTTGATCCAGCAAACTTGGAGTGAGTGGGACTACTTGCATGCTAGCAAATTAAGCACGTGGGTAATTGCTTCACTGGATCAGGGCCAGAGTGCTCAGCTCCATGCTAGTTCGGAACTAGAGATAGGAGGGGAGTGAAGGGTACAGGGACCTTCAGGTGTCTACCTTATCCCTACCCCCAAAAGGAGGCGTAGACTGAGTCATTGACTCATCACATTCATCCTGCAATGTTGTCTTCTGACAAGTTACAAATCCATTCTATTCTCCCCTTCACCCTTCTTACCTTGCTCACTGGTAAGGGTCAAATAAAGACAATGGATTTCAAGAAGGCAGACTTTAGCAAACTCAGGGAGTTGGTAGGTAAGATCCCATGGGAAGCAAGTCTAAGGGGGAAAACAATTGAAGATAGTTGGCAGTTTTTCAGAGAGACATGATTAAGGGCACAAGAGCAAACTATCCCACTGCATAGGAAAGATAGGAAATATGGCAAGAGACCACCCTGGCTTAACCAGGAGATCTTCAATGATCTAAAAATCAAAAAGAGTCCTACAAAAAGTGGAAACTAGGTCAAATTACAAAGGATGAATATAAACATATAACACAAGTATTTAGGGACAAAATTAGAAAGGCCAAGGCACAAAATGAGATCAAACTAGCTACAGACATAAAGGATAGCAAGAAAACATTCTACAAATACATTAAAAGCAAGAGGAAGGCCAAGGACAGTGTAGGCCATTACTCAATGCGGGGGGGGGGGGTAACAGTAAATGTGGAAATGGCAGAGGTGCTTAATGACTTCTTTGCTTCTTTTTTACCAAGAAGGTTGATGGTGATTGGACATCTAACATAGTGAATGGCAGTGAAAATGAGGTAGAATCAGAGGCTAAAATAGGGAAGAACAAGTTAAAAATTACTTAGACCAGTTAGATGTCTTCAGGTTACCAGGACCGGATGAAATGCATCCTAGAATACTCAAGGAGCTGACTGAGGAGATATCTGAGCCATTAGTGATTATCTTTAAAAAGTCGTAGAAGATGGGAGAAATTCCAAAAGACTGGAAAAGGGCAAATAAAGTGCCAATCTATAAAAAGGGAAATAAGGACAACCCGGAGAGTTACAGACCAGTCAGCTTAACTTCTGTACCTGGAACGATAATGGAGCAAATAATTAAACAATCAATTTGCAAACATCAAGAAGATAATAAGGTGATAAGTAACAGTCAGCATGGATTTGTCAAGAACAATTTGTGTCAAACCAACCCGATAACTCTCTTTGACAGGGTAACAAGCCTTGTACATAGGGAGAAGCGGTAGAAATGGTATATCTTAACTTTAATAAAGCTTTTGATACTGTGTTGCATGACCTTCTCATAAACAAACTACGCAAATGCAACTTAGATGTAGCTACTATAAGGTGGGTGCAAAACTGGTTGGAAAACCGTTCCCAGAGAGTAGTTATCAGTGGTTCACAGTCATGCTGGAAGGGCATAATGAGTGAGGTCCTACAGGGATCAGTTCTGGGTCCGGTTCTGTTCAATATCTACATCAATGCTTTAGATAATGGCATAGAGAGTACACCTATAAAGTTTGCGGATGATACCAAGCTGGGAGGGGTTGCAAATGGTTTGGAGGATAAGATTATAATTCAAAATGATCTGGACAAACTAAAGAAATGGTCTGAAGTAAATAGGATGAAATTCAATAAGGACAAATGCAAAGTACTCCACTTAGAAAGGAACAATCAGTTGCACACATACAAAGTGGGAAATGACTGCCAAGGAAGGAGTACTGCGCAAAGGGATCTGGGGGTCATCATGGACCACAAGCTAAATATGAGTCAAAAGTCTAAGGGCACGTCTTCACTACCCGCCGATCCGGCGGGTAGCAATCGGTCTATCGGGGATCGACTTACCGCGTCTAGTGAAGACGCGATAAAATCGATCCCTGATGGCTCTACCGTCGACTCCAGAAATCCACCGCGGCAAGAGGCGGTAGCGGAGTCGACGGCGGCGCGGCAGCGGTCAACTTGCCGCCGTCCTCACAGCCAGGTAAGTCGACCTAAAATACGCCACTTCAGCTACGCTATTCACGTAGCTGAAGTTGCATATCTTAGGTCGACCCCCCGCTGTAGTGTAGACCTAGCCTAACACTGTTGCAAAAAAAAAGCAAACATCATTCTGGGATGTATTTGCGGGAGTGTTGTAAGCAAGACACGAGAAGTAATTCTTCCGCTCTACTCCGCACTGATTAGGTCTCAACTGGAATATTGTGTCCAGTCCACATTTCAGGAAAGATGTGGACAAATTGGAGAAAGTCCAGAGAAAAGCAACAAAAATGATAAAGGTCTAGAAAACATGACCTCTGAGGGAAGATTGAAAAAATTGGGTTTGTTTAGTCTGGAAAAGAGAAGAGGACATAACCGTTCTCAAGTACATAAAAGGTTGTTACAAGGAGGAGAGAGAAAAATTGTTCTTCTTAACCACTGAGGATAGCACAAGAAGCAATGGGCTTAAATTGCAGCAAGGGAGGTGTAGGTTGGACATTAGGAAAAACTTCCTAACTGTCTGGGTGGTTAAGCACTGGAATAAATTGCCTACAGAGGTTGTGGAATCTCCATCATTGGAGATTTTTAAGAACAGGTTAGACAAACACCTTTCAGGGATGTTCTAGATAATATTTAGTCTTGCCATGAGTGCAGGGGACTGGAATAGATGACCTCTCAAGGTCCCTTCCAGTCCTATGATTCTATGAAACAGACATGGGTCTTGAGACTTAGAAACCCTTAGTGGGGAGGACTGCTCTGAGATTTTCCATTTATAAATCTCTTACAAAGGGTTAATAAATGGTCAACAGGTGTTTCCAGAAATGGTTGATCAATTGTTAAAGGTCCAATAGGACAATAAGTTGCTTCTAACCATCCACACCACTTTCTCCTGGTACGCATATAACATATGCTACTCACAACTGTAACATGCTTCTAATGTTTATTGATAATTTATGAAGTTTTTAGAAACCATCGATAAATGGAACCTTAAAATAAAGTGTGACCACTTGCCCATTCTTGACCCCACATGTCACCTTCATTTGCAGCTGGGCTGAAGCATAACAACCTTGGACAATCTGCTTAGCACTAAGTTCTAGGCCAGTATGGAGTTCACTGTACTGGCCACTGATGCTCAGCTGGTATACACCATTGTGGAGCCATTGAAAGGAGCTACATGAATTCACACCAGCTGGGGATCTGGCCCTGGGTCTATTATAAGGACTAGAAAATGATGCCTCTTTAAATCCTCACCCTTCCCCCAGCGTGGACATAGTTATACGGGTATAAAAGTGCTTATACTGTGAGATGAGGTCCATCAGGCCTTTTCTACCCCCTGCTAGAAGTGTCAGCACCCTAACACTCCCCTACTTATGGAAAACCCACTCAGGCTGAGCTACCAAGAAGCCTTAGCTCTTCAGGGTATATGTACATAGCCCATGGCAGCAAGTCTCGACCGATTTGGGTTTGTGAGGCTTGCACTGCCACACTAAAAATAATAGTGTAGATGTTGTAGCTTGGGCTGGACCTCAGGCTCTGGAGCCTAGGGAGGGGGGTGGGCTTCAGAGCCCGAACTTTAGCCCAAGCCACAACTTCAGAGAGCTGTCTGCACAACTATTTTTAACATGGTAGTATGAGCCCAAGTGTCAATCTGGGCTGGGAAGCTCGTTGCTGTAGAGATGTACCCCCAGGGGCCTTGAAGGGCCAGGAGGAGATACTGACCAATCAGGAGCAAGTGGGCAAGTTAAGAAGACTTGCTTTCCTGCCCTCCAGAGGAGTGCCGGCTGAGGCTGGGACAGGGGAGGAGCTCCTCTGTATTAACCCAGAACTCCAAAGCCAGGTCAGGGCTTTTGCTTAAAACACTGCAATCAAGCAGGGACCTGTTATGTTTATTTTCTAGTTTAAAGGCTCATTCTGAGCTGTTTATTGTTTAGCCATTTAAAGACTGACACTGAGCTCATGGCATGGCCTGTTCTGCTCCAGGAGGACTGCTGCATAAAGCTATCGCTTACTCGGGTTCAGGAAGGAAAATGAGCGAATCAGGTCTAAGGTACCTTGTATGCTGGTATAATGGCGGCAACACCAGGGCTTATAACGGTATAACTATAACGGTGAAAAATCTCACCCCTAACCAACGGAGTTATACCAGTGTCACTTTTCTAGTCTAGGCCACACCTAAGACATTTTGAATCTTCTTTCCCTGGTCAACTGCGAGCCAACAGAACAACCAGCCCATCCCCTTTTAATAGCTTCTGATAATAAGGATGAATATTTTGTATGCCTGCTGCATGTTAGAAATTTTTTTATTGTGGTTTTAAACATAGCTGTTGTTCTGCTAAGGAGAGGCATTGACGCAAAAACAGTCTGCTAAAGAGACCAAATAGCAAATTCCTTTCATTTTACAAGTTCTTTCAAACAGGTGTGAAAGAATTTGGTTACGTAGGACGGAGAGGTGCCCTGCTGATGTAAGCCATGACCTGGAGTGCATCCTTTTATGGAATAACTACCGTCAGAGTGGGGGGGAGGGGGGCAAAAGAGACAAGGTGGGTGAGGTAATATCTTTTATTGGACCAACTTCTGTTGGTGAGAGAGACAAACTTTTGAGCTTACACACAGCTGTTCTTCAGGGCTGGGATAGGTACTCAGAGTGTCACAACTAAATACAAGATTGAACAGATAGTTTAGCATAAGTAGTTAGCTCATATTCTAAGGAAGAATTTAAGGTGAAGTGGCCCATTAACACCCCTGCAGCCATAGGACAAAAAGGGGGATTAGTGGGTTACAGATTATTGTAATAAGGCATAAATACAGTTCTTTTATTAAGACCACGATTTTTAGTGTCTGGCAAAGTTATAAATTTAAGCTCCCAGGCTCGTCTTTTGAAAGGGTTGTACAGGTTTACTTTGAGAATGAGGACTGATAGGTCCAATATACAGTGATTGTGTTGTGAAAAGTGTTCACCCACAGGTGATAGGGTATTTTTGTCTTTTATCATTTTCCTTGTGCGTTCATTAAAGAGCGTAGTAATTGTCTGGTTTCACCCACATAGTTGTTACTGCGGCATTCAGTGCACTGAATGAGGTGCACCACATGTTGTGATATGCGTGTGTAGGAGCCATGGATCTTGAAAGATGTGTTGTGCGGGGTGCTGATCATTGTAGAAGTGGAGATGTGTCTGCAAGTTTTGAATCTGTTGTTCTGGCAGGTCTAGTTCTGCGTTGAGTTGGTGTGTCCTGGTCTTTGGGGATATTGCTTCTGAAGATGAGCTTGGAGAGGTTGGGGGGTTGTTTGAAGGCCAAAAGAGGGGCCTTTCAAGATGGAGTCTGCATTGAGAATGGATTGTAGTTGTTTGATGATATCCCATATGGGTTCCAGTGTGGGGTAATACTAGGGGTGTGCAGTTGAAGGGGGTTTTATTTCTGTATTGAAGAAGGTTCTCTTGGGGTAGTTGGGTGGCCTTTCCATCATGTGATCTACTTCTCTGGTGAAGTGTCCTGCTTTGGTGAAGTTGGTTTTGAGTGTATTATGGTGTATATCCTGGATTTTCTCCTCGGAGCATATTCTGTGGTATTTGAGTGCCTGGCTATCGATAACAGATTTCTTGATGTGCTTGGGGTGATTACTGGATCTATTAAGGTGGGTGTGGTGATTCATGGGCTTCTTGTATATAGTCGTCTGTAGGGTTCCATAATTTAAGCTGATCATGGCATCCAGGAAGTTGATGCTAGTTTGGGAGTGTTCCAGAGAGAGTTTAATAGCTGGGAGGTGGTTGTTGAAGTTGTGGTGGAAATCTGAGGGAGTTTGTCATCTGTCCAGAGGATGAAAATATCACCAATGTATCTAGGTATGTCATTGGTTTTGTGGCACATTGGTCCAGAAATTCTTCTTCAATGTCGCCCATGAAGAGGTTGGCATATTGGGAAGACATCCTGGGACCCATGGCTGTTCCCATGGTTTGAACAAAGTGTTGCTGAATATAAAATTGTTATGGATGAGGATTAAATGGCTGACTTTGGTGATGTGTTCAGGGTTGATATCTGAAAGTTGTCCATTGTCTTGTAAATATTTGAGGCAGGCCGCTATACTGTCATTGTGAGGGATGTCGGTGTATAGGGAGGTGACATCCCTGGTAGTAGGGATGGTGTTTTGAGAGAAGTTGTTAATATTGCAGAGTTTGTGGAGGAAGTTGGTTGTGCCCTGGAGGAAGCTGGCCCTTTGTGTGGTGAGTGGTTTAAGGATGGTTTCTATGAGTCCCAATATTCCTTCAGTAAGAGTGCCAGGGCCAGATATGATGGGTCTACCTCGGTTCTCCTATTTCTGTATCTTGGGAAGCACGTAGAAGATCCATGGGATAGGTTCATGAGGGATGAGTTTGTAGAGTTTCTCTTGGAGTTGTTTGGGGAAGGATTTGATGATATCCTTACATTCCTGGGTAAATTGTGGTGTGGGGTCATTTCTGAGTTCTTTATAGTAGATGGTGTCAGAGAGTTGTTGGTTGGCCTCGTTAACATAGTCATCTCAGTTGAGGACTATGATGCCCCCCCCTCCTTTTGTCTGCTGATTTGATCACTCTCTAGTGGTTGTATTTCAAGGACTGTACAGAGTTGAAAAAAAGACATGCACTTCTGTTCTAGGAAAAGATGCAAAAGATCTAATGCCATTTACACACTTCTGCAACACCACAGAACTATCTAATGATCCTTTGATATTAGTTTTTTTCTTTTTTATAATTCATTCACTTTCTCTTTTAGTATCTTCATGATAAATAGCTTTTCATTCATCCCTTGCTTAAATCCCAAATGCAGTTTTAAAATTGTGTGTTTGTGTGTGCGCGCGCGTGTGTACATAATATACACACACCTGTCAATCTTGGGCCTTTTCCAAAGCTCATTGATGTAAACAGGAAGACTCCAGTACCTTCAATGGGCTGGTGTTCGGCCCATTTATGATCTGGGCAGATAGCCCTTCATTTTCTTGCTGGGACTCCCAACCTATGAGACTCAGGTTTAATATTCAGTGAAATCTGGTGTCCCTTCAAAATTATACTGGTTCTTCTGAAGATTTACTGTGACAGAGGTTATTGTCCTTTGGGTTTAAAACAGAAAGAAAAAGTTCTATTAAGTAAATTTTCAAAGATGTATCAGTTATGCCATACTATTGGTCATACTTTGCATTGATAATGATACATGGTCATAAGCATAGTGCAACTGCATGTTTGATTCTTGTAAATAATGGCAGATATTTTCATTACAGCAAATTAAACTATTGCGCAGTAAGGAACAGGGATATGTTTGCACAGAATAATTGTTTGTTCACTTGATTGTGAAATTGCATGTGTGAAATTTCATCAGATTTATAAAATAATCACTGCAATGTTTTTATGATCAGATTTGCACTCTGCTTCAAACCCTATATTCATTATCAACAGGTGTCTCTTCTTCTTAGTCCCCTCATCTGTGTGATGTACGAAGTATGTACACAACAGCTCTCATAAAATTCCGATGGATTTTAATGGGTTTTGGACCAGGCCCTTAAGGCTGTGTGAAATGTATGTTCTGAAATCATAAACAATATCAAACTCGCCTGACTTATTTTTTGGTTACAAATGTGCAATTCATCACAGACTCATCAAAAGGTTCACTACGTTTTGCAAACTTTTCAAATGGACCAGAGCCCAGTTTTGAGCAAACTTGGATTCGGTTTCATGCAAACCTGACCCAGTTTATTTTTTTCATGTGGAAAACAAGTTAAACTTGTTGGTTTCTGTTGAGTTTCACTTGGAGATTTTGTATTTGCATGAACTTGAAATTCCAAACAGAAATTCAGAGTGTGAACCCATAGGAAGCAAAGACAAAGCAAAGACTCACACGCATCCCTGAACTGAAATTGAGTGTCATACAGGTCCCTTTTCCCCTGCAACCAGAAAAGGACATCAATTCAGTAGCAAATACAAGTAAAAGTCTATTTTTCATTGATGCTGAAGCAGAAATGTTGGTTACTTTAAAATAGTAACAAGTAGGGATTTTGTTTTCATATTAATCCAAATCCCCTTTAAACACTTCCAAACCTTGGGAAAGTTAACACTCAGCTCCACATGCAAACTTTTTGGCTCCGGTCCATCTGTTGTTTTCAACTCTTTTTTTAACTCCACATGTCATTATTTATGGTTCATTTCTCAAATCTGTACTCCATGAAGATCATGGAGTTGGACACCTTTCTGTGACTAAACAAACAGTCTTGGAACTCCCTCTGCTAAATCATCCAATATAGGGCCAAATTCTGACTGTTTTGCATGGGTGGAATGGGGGTCAGGAGAGGAAAAGGCACAGAGGACCACATTTTCAAAAGAAGTCAGGGTCTGATTTTCAAAAGTGCTCAGCATCCAGCAGCTTCCATCGTGACGCTTACGGGTGTATTTTCATACTGGCTCATCACCCAACAAGCAAGTTTGTTGCCCATTGACACATCCATTAGGAGTAGGGAAAGAGATGAACCCTATGCACCTTTGAGCAATAGGCAAGAGGTATGACTAATTTACCCAGCCCTGTATATTAACTGATTAGTCAATTAATTAATCAATGTTGCCCACTGATGGAGAGCATTCATTTTGTAATGCCTGACTCCTTTATCAAGGAGTTGAATTCTGCCCTCAGATATGCATGTAATATTACCATTTTCCTCAATGGGAGGTTTATGAAAAAATATCCAGGGGCAGAATTTGGCCTGAGGTGTTTCATTCCACTATAGAAACCCATGGATGTTTTCATTCCTATCAATAAATTTTCCCTTAGAAGCTTGGGAAAGTAAAAAGTCAGGCATGTTGGGCTATTGCCCAACTTGAGAACAATGGGCAAGAAGAAGAATCAAGCCCGTTTGAATCTACACTTTGATTGACATGGAGGGCTGGTTCTATTAAACTGAGATCTGGTTCGGGTTCAGTGTATTTGGAAGTCTAGTTACAAAGCATTAAAAAGATTTTAACAGAGATTTTGTCAGCCCATCAAAGACAAATCAGGAGTGATTTCCCTGATGCCTCTGCTGAATTGGGTAAATTTCATTTATTGACTTCAAGAGCTGCGTGCTGGTAATTTTTCTCTCTGTCTTTTCCTCCAGAGGAATTTGACATGATCAGATCTACTCTGATGTTTCATAATCACATTTTCTTCTCCCTTCCCCTCTCCTCCAGAATGCTTTGAGTTTGTCACCAGACATTGAAAGTGTGTATGTGAGAGTCTATGAAAGACAGGATGGACCAAATTCAGAGATGAGTGTAAGTGAATCTAAGGAAGTCTAATTTGCTGTAATTTACACTTTCTTTCAGCCTCTTTGGCATGTAAGTGACACTAATTTAGATTCATTTAGGCTCTCTGAGGCTACATCTACACTAGGAGCTAGGAGTGTGATTCCCAGCTTGCATAGACATAATCACACTAGTTTTTATTGAGTTAGCATGCTAAAAATAGTAGTATAGCCACAGTAACATGGGAAGTGGTGAGTGACAGCACACGCTGACCACCCTAAGAACAAATCAGGTTGTACCCTCATGAGTAAGTACTCAGGGCAGCTAACCCATGCTGCTGCTCACCAATGCTCATGCTACCAGAGCTACGTGACTATTTTTAGTGCACTAGCTTGATGAGAGTTAATGCAAGTATGTCTACATAAGCTGGGAATTGCACCCCTACTTCCAAGTGTGGACATAGCCTTAGAGTGCCAGAATCTGCGTCATTTAAGTGGAATGGGAGGTTCTGTATTGATTTCAATGAGAGTAGGATTGGACATAGACTCACCTCTCAATATGGCCCACAGTATGTTCATGTGCTAGAGAAAAAGAATGTGTGTGTGTGTGAGTGTGTATACACGCTCGCATGTGCATGCATGGTATGCCCAATTTAAAAATCCTCTTGGTTTAAATTGTTTGCATCACCACAGGGCAGTATTCATTCACTGGAGGATGTTTTCCATCAGACAAAATGGATCTGTCACTCAATGGATATGAGACGCCTCTGGGATCTCCTTATTTCAGTACAGTTGTAATAAGTCTGCTAATGAGAGCTCTGTGAAATATTCCCAATGAAACCAAAGAACATGCAATACTCACCAGGCCTCATCTTTCATTCTCTGCACCTTTACACCAGGGCAAAGGAGTGTTCTGATTTATTGGCATTTTGCACCCATTTGTCATTCTGCACTGGAGTTAAATGATTGCACAAGGTGAAGAGCAATGGAGAATCAGACCCACCATTTTGGAGTAGGGGGATCAGTTCACTCAGGTTTGCTGTTTTTAGCAAACCTAGGCCCAGCTCTGGGTAAACTTGGGTCTGATTGATGGTGTTTGCATCAAAAGCATGAGGAACTTGCAGATTCACATGGATTTTGTGTGAAATCAGGTGAAACATAGTGGTTTCTACTGAGTTGTGTGGTTCATTCGAATCTGAAATTCAAAGTGAAACTTAATGTTGAATTTCATGTGAAGGAAATATATTCTCATGAATCTCTGGGAACCAAAGCAACCATGTTTTAGGCATTTTTGTATTGTAATTATTAGTATTTAAAAAATATTTACTAACCATCATATGTTGAATATACTGAGATCCTTTCAGCTAAAGATCTCGAAGCACTTTACACAGGTGAGCATTATTATCTCCCTTTTATAGGGGAGAAAACTGAGGGAAAGCAAGATTAAGTGACATGCTCAATGTCAGGTTGAGAACCCAGGTCGTCTGACTCTTACTCTCCTGTACTAACCACTATCTGCATTGTCTCTAGTTAATTTACATGGACTTGCTTTTAGCCATGCTTATTAGGGCTATGCAATACTGCAGAAAACGTGCGTAACTTTTGTTTTTTCCATTACATTTCCTCAGTTTCTTAACTTACCATTTTCATCTTTGTGAAATGTGATTTCAAAACCAAGCAAAATCCCAAAACGATGCATGTTTTCACAGTGCCAACAATTCAGCAATGTTAGCTTGAAAATTTCATTGAAACAGGATCAAATCCGAATTTGCAAAATGGCAATGTCATGTTATCACACTGATATTCTGAGCATTTTAGATTTTACTGAGACTATTTCACATACAGTGCCTACAATGCTTATTTAATTTGCTGCATATTATTTCTTATGTCCCGAGTACTGAAAGAGTGAAGAGGTGAGTGGACACCATTTCCAAACCTCAGATAATATGAACCAATGTGCTGGACTCCCCCACCCTTTCCCGGTACGTGCTAGTTAAGGATATTATCCCAGATTGAAGCTAGAGAGGCAGAATACAGAGATCCCCATGATGTAAAATGTAGCTTGCTGGCCTGGAGCAACTCTTCAATTTTTCACATTTATATGACACTAGGAGAGTAAGTAAGAGCCATGATTTTATCTCATGCCCTAGCAGCTGGAATTTACATAAGCTTATAGGGGTCCTGAAATCACAAATGCAAAGTGAAGTATTGCATATCATTACAATAAATCACTGCATGTCACAGAAGCCTAAAACTTAAATAAAGAGGGGCAGCTTTTAGAATAAATCTGATTGGTCATACATCACAACTAGTGAATAGTTTTGTTTTTCAGGATTCTAGATCATATGAATTATGACAATCTCCCTTTTTATTCTATCACGTCACATGCAATTTTGTAGAGTTTCCTCCATGAACTATGCTTAAGTTGGCTTTATGTCTCTGTCTATCTATCCTTTCTCCTTTTAATAATTGTGCAAAGCACATGTATAAAAATACTTTAACAACATTAGCTACTTAACCCTCCTAACCCTCTTGAGATCTACAGCAGATAGGTAAATATTGTAACTAGTCTCATTTTATGCTGGAGACCCTGGAGTAAAGAGAAGTTGCATGGTTTGCCCAAGGCTGTAGAGAGAGTCAGTGTTTGAGCCAAAATAAGACAGCTCAGGAGACTGGTTTTTATCTCTCCACCTCTTTTTCCTTCTGTGATTTGAAGGACTGGATTTCTACAAACAATTGTGGCTCACACATGCACAAATGACCTTCTGTTGTTTATATTACAGTAGTGCCTAGAAGCCCCAAGCGAGATCAGAGACCCATTGTGCAAAGCAGTATGCAAACATCTTAGGAAGGGACTGTCCCTGCTACAGACAGCTTGCAAATGAGTGTATTGTCTGAGTCTTCTGGCTCAATACTGAACCTCCTGCAGATGATCTGAGAACCATGATTCTGCTTTGGTTGCCCAGAGAAACTGGCATGAGGCCAGAAAGCAATCTCTCCAATGAGCTGTTTGAAGGATCAACACTCTGGGAACCTTTAAGAAGACCATGCCAAAGGGCATTATCCCCTTGAGATGCTGCCTAGGTGCAGACAGAACCACAGTCACAAAACACACACAGCCCTTTCTTTTGGATTTGAAGGTCATAAAGAAGAACTAGGGGCATAAGGAAGCACGCAGCAGGACCTCCAGATAGCAAGGCCTATTATAGCTGAGAAGAGTGAAAAGTGGGAGCAACAGAACCAGGAGTTGCCTGTTAGCAGCTGCCATACGGTGCCAGAGACAGAAGTGGAGCAATGAAGAGGGCAGGTCAACATGGTTATAGGGATAAGGGCTGTAAAAGTACCCAAGTGACAGGTTTTGATGAAAAATGGACAATGAGTGACAACATTGCAGATCTGAGGCGAGACCAAGCTGTCCTCAGAGAAGGCCTGTGGGATGCAGTATTCACCAGAGCAATAGAGAGCAGGAGGAGCAGTGACTAGAGTGTACAAAGATGTGCACAAGAGGAGCACACGGAGGGAACAATCCTCTTGGACTTTTCATAGAATCATAGAATATCAGGGTTGGAAGGGACCTCAGGAGGTCATCTAGTCCAACCCCCTACTCAAAGCAGGACCAATCCCCAACTAAATCATCCCAGCCAGGGCTTTGTCAAGCCTGACCTTAAAAACCTCCAAGGAAGGAGATTCCATCACCTCCCTAGGTAACCCATTCCAGTACTTCACCACCCTCCTAGTGAAAACGTTTTTCCTAATATCCAACCTAAACCTCCCCCACTGCAACTTGAGACCATTACTCCTTGTTCTGTCATATGGTACCACTGAGAACAGTCAGGATCCATCCTCTTTGGAACCCCCTTTCATGTAGTTGAAAGCAGCTATCAAATCCCCCCTCATGCTTCTCTTCTGAAGACTAAACAATCCCAGTTCCCTCAGCCTCTCCTCATAAGTCATGTGCTCCAGCCCCCTAATCATTGTTGTTGCCCTCCACTGGAGTAGCACCAAAACAAGTGGTGTGGCAAGAAGCGTGGGGGAAGACCAGAGTGGGCAAAGAGTGGGGAAGATCAATGTGGCAAAACCCACCATAGAAACCTATGCCCAGAGTAAAGACTGCTTAGCTTTCAAAGAGAGGGAAGGAACTGGCTGGCTGGGGATCAGTACTTCCAAAGCCAGAGCCAAAGACAAAAGGGCCCTAGGATACCAAGTGAGGAATCCTGATGGACAAAGCTCTCCATGCACCATGTCAAACTACTGGATAGTCCTTGAGGGCCTTGATTTAGGACTAAACTAAGCAAATAGTGAGCTTTAGTGCCTAGAACATTTGTAACCATTTCTCCTCTGCTAAACCCTAGCAAAGAGTGCTTTTCATATAGCTATAGATGCGTCTTTCATGAGAAACCACCATCTGCTAAGGCCTGGTATATGAAGCTTCTTCTGCCATTATCCTTGAGCTCATGGTATCATTAGCTAGTCTACCAGACCTGCAAAAATCTACTGTACTGCAGTCTTTAGACAGCTCCCCAAGCAGGGGCAGTTGCAACAGAGGTTCTTAGAGGAGATACAGGAAAGCTTCAGTGCTCTTATTCAGGCACCACAACCAAGGAGCTTTATATAGGATAAGAGGTGTGCTTATTTGAATGCCAATGCTTGAAATAGCCCCCTATGTGTATCACATGAGAGCATGCAATTTTCATATGTGCATGACTTTAGTATTTTTAATTCCACCCAAGGTAATACAAAATGTACCTCGTTCCATACCAAAAAGTTTCTATTAGGTTTAACCCCAGTCAGGTCTCACCTCCTTAGATATGAGTTATTTCTCATTGCCTTGAATCGATGAATGATGTGTGAACCATATTGTATAGTTCATTATGGTGTCTCTGATTATCCTAAAACAGGGTATGGATTGTGGATTAAAGGAGTCAATAAGTGCTGATCTCAGTGGGTTTAAATATATAATTTCCAATATGTATATATAATAGAAACACAGTTTAAAAACCTTTGTGAACTAGGCCAGTGAATGGTTGAAATGTCAGAAGTTCTGTTCTACGCTGCTTTATAGGATAACAGAATGAGATTACATGTCTCTTTAATACTGTGGTGAATTCTCCCTTATTAGTCTGCTCTCATTACATTGCATGCTGTTTTCCAGTATTCAGTGGAATCCTCTTAAATGTAACCCTATGAAATGAATAGAGCTGTTAAAATAATTCTGTTTTGGTACAATGGGATTTTTTCCATTAATAGCTGGGTTCTTCTACATGTTTGCAAGGGTATAGGAGGTGTATGCCTTTCATCTTGTGATCTGCTAATCATTTTAAAGGGCATTGCGATATATACAGTAACATGGTATTGCTCTGGTATTTCAGTAAAGAGAAAAACAACTCTGGATAATTAAAATCCATTAAAAGATGAAAGATAAGGGATTCTCTTGTAGCTCTCTCACTCTTACAAACAGCAGATTCTGGCTCAGATTTTCAAAAAAAGCTCAGGGCCAGATTTTCAAGTGCTCAGCACCTACAAATGGTGCTCCACACACAATAGCACCAAACAAGAGAGGCACCGCCAGATTTCCAAGAGAGCTCAGCACCCAATGTGCAGAGCCCTTTGCAAAATCTGGCCCCATGAGGATCGGAGTCTGCTGCTCTCCGATCCATGCACCCAGATTACGCTGGGAGTTGTGCATGTATCGCTGATGGTACAGTTTGGCCTTCGGTGTTTTGAAGGGAGTAACAATGAAAAAAACATCCTAGTATCTGAAGAACACAACAGTCAACACAGGGGATCCAAGAGGTATCAAAAGGGAGCATATTAATATTGGTTTTGAATGTAAGAGCTGTTTTGATTAAGGTTCTGTGTGTATGAAGAAACTGGGGGACGGAGGTGGGGGGAAAGGGGTATAGTTTCTTGAATGGATAATGGCATGTACTAGTACTCGCTAGCTTTCTCATCAAGATGATCTCCCAGGACATGAACATGCTCCCAACTGAAGTAACTGGACCATTCTGTTATAGACTGAAGGGAGACATGATAACAGATTTCAAGTATGTAAAAGGTTGTTACAAGGAGGAGGGAGAAAAATTGTTCTCCTTAACCTCTGAGGATAGAACAAGAAGCAATGGGCTTAAATTGCAGCAAGGGCGATTTAGGTTGGACATTAGGAAAAACTTCCTAACTGTCAGGGTGGTTAAGCACTGGAATAAATTGCCTAGGGAGGTTGTGGAATCTCCATCATTGGAGATTTTTAAGAGCAGGTTAGAAAAACACCTGTCAGGAATGGTCTAGATAATACTTAGTCCTGCCATGAGTGCAGGGGACTGGACTAGATGGCCTCTCAGGGTTCCTTCCAGTCCTCTGATTCTCTGATTCTGTGTTTGCTATCTTGTACAGAATAAAGTTAGGGTGTTTCAGTTTGAAGCACACTTTATTTACCTTCCATATTCCAAATGGATCATATTAGGGACTGTGTGGCATATGAACATTAATAGGAATGTCCTCACATGAAGGAATCCAGGCTTTAACTCAGTAGAACAAGCTCCACCACCTTTCAGAAAGGAAAAGGGTAGCATTTTTGCTCTGTTTGCTGACTACTCTGCTTCCACAGCTCCATCTTAATCCAAAATGATATTTTAACCCTCCGCCTGCTGATCTCTGCTCTTCCTGGTGATGTTGTGATGTAATGTCATGATTGCATTACCATGTGATCATGTGGCACCACCCAACCATGATGCAAAAAAGTCAAAGGCCTGAAGAGTTTTCCCCAGCTGCAGTTCCTGAACCCATGTCCACCATCATTCATAAGTTCCCCGTGCAGTTCAGACCCACTGTATCCCATGACAGTGTTAAGAGTTATATTTTCTCTGCTGCTTTATTAAAAAAAAAAAAACTTATACTAGCATGAAATTCCTTTATCTGAAGGGAATGTTTTCTGGCTCATGCGTGCACAACACTATAACAACTTGTTATAAACAAATACTTCAAGAACCATTTGGGGTCTATATAGTTGTGGAATGTGGCCCTACTTCAACATACCAGTTTATTTCTGCCATGTTTCTGTAGAGTGCAAGCATCATTACATTAATGAGCATTGCACATCAGGATTGGTCTAATAGTGCAGATCTAGTGTGGTTTTTGAAAGACCAGTTCCTATCTTGGCATTGTCCCTACTGAGGAGAATTACACTGTCAGTCAAAACACATTTCTCATTCCCCTGAAAGGTAGCACCATGTTTTGTCTGTTTTTGTCAGGAAGACAAACTGAAGGTGAAATTATTTCATCACTAAATTGCCAGTTTAAAAATGGGAAGTTTCTTCAAAGAAAATTCACACAAAAAAATAGATCCTATTTTTTGGTTGAAAACTTTCAATATTAGATTTTTTTTTTGTTTGACCAGCTTAATAAATTGATTGGATTTTTCCACAGAAAATGTGCCTGTACTTTTCATTAAAGATCTAATTTAGCAGCTCTGTAAAATACACCTACCAAAAACAAAGGAAGAATTTCTTTGAATACTGGGTCTGGAGTGACAGGGAGATGAATAAACACAGGAAGGCTGTTCCAGATGACATCATTACACCAGCCATAGTGAGATTATATGGAGGTTCATAGAGGCTGATTAGTATAAGAGGCAGGAAGGGGAGCAGAGAGTGTGAAAAGGTCTCTAAATTGGGCTGGGGCAAACCCATAGGGGATTCTAAATGAGTTTCTCCAGTTTTAGGTAAGAATTTCACAAAAATCAGACTTTCATGCCAGGCACAGAAAGCTATTTCAAAATTGGACAGGAGTCTGGAGGAGCTGTGTAAGTCGATGAAAAATATCAGTTGACAAACATTTTTAGCAAACGATAGTTGGCATGGATATTGTCTGCTTTCCTTTAATCACTGCTCTAGAAGACCTTTTCACATGTGTGCCACAATTTCCCCAGGAGCTATCATTCTCCTTTATTTAAAAAAAAAAGATAAAATCACTCCTGGTATTTTTAGCTCAGCCACATTATGACACAGCTGACAGCGTTATGTTTCTACTCTGTAGGTTCCTGGATGTTGACAAAGTTGAGCAATTTTCTGTGGTTCAGATCATTTCTGCCATGGGACAAGTTCCAATATCTCATTAAGTGAACAACATGTGAATATAACCACCTACAGTGCTGGTTACATGCACATAGTGCATGGTGCCTTGCATGAAAACAGATGTTGGAGAGTCTGCCCGAGTGAAATAAGCAAAGAAAGATTACCTCCATAATGAGCTAAAAATTAGTTATGTGCCCTCTTAAAGGGATTATGAAATTTTTTGTCCTCTCTCTCAAAAAAAA
>NW_020664584.1:1866254-1979665 GCF_002925995.2 Terrapene triunguis | reverse complement strand
CCCTGCTATATATAAACCCTTTAAGAGACAAATTCAGAGGTGAGTCTAAATCAGTGATACTCAGACTGAGGCTTGGGAGACTCAAGTGGCTCTTTAATGTGTCTCCCCTGGTTTTTTGCAGCACATGATATTAAAGCAGTGTGTGATTTAATTATTAACTTATCTAAGTTCTTAACCAATCAGGATGTTTTTGCTATGTTATTAACCAATTATAATTGATAAAATAATATTATTTGGTCAGAATAACCAAATATATATATATATATATGGCAGGGGTGGGCAAACTTTTTGGCCTGAGGGCCACATCTGGGTATGGAAATTGTATGGCGGGCCATGAATGCTCACGAAATTAAGGGTTGGGGTGCGGGATGGGGTGAGGGCTCCAGCTGGGGGTGCAGGCTCTGGGGTGGGGCTGGGAATGAGGGGTTGGGGGTGCAGGAGGGTGCTCCAAGCTGGGACCGAGGGGTTCAGAGGGCAGGAGGGGCATCAGGGCTGGGGCATGGGGTTGGGGTGTGGAAGGGAGTCAGGGGTGCAGGCTCAGGGCAGCACTTACCTCAAGCAGCTCCTGGAAGCAGCGGCATGTCCCCCCTCCGGCTCCTACGCGGAGGCGGGGCCAGGTGGCTCTGCACCCTGACCCATCTGCAGGCATTGCCCCTGCAGCTCCCATTGGCCCTGGTTCCTGGCCAATGGGAGCTGCAGGGGCAGCACTTGGGGCGGGGGCAGCATGTGGAGCTCCTTGGCTGCCTCCGTGTGTAGGAGATGGAGGGGGGACATGCCACTGCTTCCAGGAGCCGCGCAGAGCCATGGAACACGCGGAGCCTGGCAAGCCCCCGACCCCGCTCCCTGGCTGGAGCACTAGAGTGGGGCAAGCCCCAGACCCCACTCCTCGGCAAGAGCTCGAGGGTCGGATTAAAACGCCTGAAGGTCCGGATGTGGCCCCCGGGCCATAGTTTGCCCACCCCTGATATAAGGGCTGTCAAGCGCTTAAAAAACTTAATCGCGATTAATCGTGCAATTAATTGCACTGTTAAACAATAATAGAATACCATTTATTTAAATATTTTTGGATGTTTTATACATTTTGAAATATATTGATTTCAGTTACAACACAGAATACAAAATGTACAGTGCTTACTTTATATTTATTTGTGATTAAAAGTATTTGCACTGTAAAAAAAACAAAAGAAATAGTATTTTTCAATTCACCTAATACAAGTACTGTAGTGCAATCACTTTATCATGAAAGTTAAACTTACAAATGTAGAATTATGTACAAAAAAGACTGCATTCAAAAATAAAACAATGTAAAATTTTAGAGCCTGCAAGGCCTATCAGTCCTACTTCTTGTTCAGCCAACCACTCAGACAAAACAAGTTTGTTTACATTTGCAGGAGATAATGCTGCCCACTTCTTGTTTATAATGTCACCTGAAAGTGAAAACAGGCATTTGCATGGCACTGTTGTAGCCGGCGTCACAAGATATTTACGTGCCAAATGCGCTAAAGTTTCATATGTCCCTTCATGTTTCATCCACCATTCCAGAGGACATGTGTCCATGCTGATGATGGGTTCTGCTCAATAACAATCCAGAGCAGTGCGGACCAATGCATGTTCATTTTCATTATCTGAGTCAGATGCCACCAGCAGAAGGTTGATTTCTTTTTTGGTGCTTTGGGTTTCTGCATCAGAATATTGCTCTTTTAAGACTTCTGAAAGCATGCTCTACACCTCGTCCCTCTCAGATTTTGGAAGGCATTTCAGATTCTTAAACCTAGGGTCGAGTGCTGTATCTATCCTTAGAAATCTCACATTGGTACCTTCTTTGTGTTTTGTGAAATCTGCAGTGAAAGTGTTCTTAAAATGAACAACATGGGCTGGGTCATCATCCGAGACTGCTATAACATGAAATATATGGCAGAATGCGGGTAAAACAGAGCAGGGAACATAAAATTCTCCCCCAAGGAGTTGAGGCACAAATTTAATTAACGCATTATTTTTTTTAATGAGCGTCATCAGCATGTAAGCATGTCCTCTGGAATGGTGGCCGAAGCATGAAATGGCATACGAATATTTAGCATATCTGACACGTAAATACCTTGCAATGCCAGCTACAAAAGTGCCATGCGAATGCCTGTTCTCACTTTCTGGTGACGTAAATAAGAAGAGGGCAGCATTATCTCCTGTAAATGTAAGCAAACTTGTTTGTCTTAGCGATTGGCTGAACAAGAAGTGGGACTGAGTGGACTTGTAGGCTCTGAAGTTTTATGTTGTTTTGTTTTTGAGTGCAGTTATGTAACAAAAAATAATCTACATTTGTAAGTTGCACTTTCACGACAAAGAGATTGCACTACAGTACTTGTATGAGGTGAATTGAAAAATACTATTTCTTTTGTTTATCATTTTTACAGTGCAAATATTTGTAATAAAAAATAATATACACTTTGATTTCAATTACAACACAGAATACAATATATATGAAAATGTAGAAAAACATCCAAAAATATTTAATAAATTTCAGTTGGTATTCTATTGTTTAACAGTGCAATTAAAACTGCGATTAATACTTATTTTTTATCGCAATTAATTTTTGAGTTAATTGCGTGAGTTAACTGCGATTAATCGACAGCCCTAGTCAAAACTAAAAGTAAATGAAACAATGAATTCACACTACTGTGGCTGTTTTGGGTAATATTGATTGCAAATTTGGCTCCTGAACCTCTGAGGTCTGATTATCACTGGTTTAAATAAATCCAAATAAAATATTCATAACCTCTTAGACTCACCCCTGAGTGTGGTTCTTACTAGGAAATGGTATCATCATTGGGATTCTTAAACAAATTAATACAAAATAATTATAGTCTATCCTAATGATTAAAGCCAAATCATAGTTATTTTATAGACTGGCTATTTTCAATATTTTTTTGTTCTCTTTTTGGAGATATAGGACAGAATAATTTTGCATAACTACATCTTATTCCTATTTGTCTTAAAGTATTTTGTTCTGTTGATGTTCACCGCGGTCAAAACAGCTGCTATGTTCTACCCCAGAATTAGCTACATGTCCATGGTAGTGGCTGAAGTTGTGTTCCTCATAAGGATGTTGTGAGGCTTTGGCCTGCATTCTGTAGAAGATCAGACTAGATGCCCATCATGCAATTCTGACTTCACAAGGTTGAAAATATTACATTTTTTTCCTGCAGAAGGGGTTTGTGGTAGGGAAGCAAGCAGAAAAGGGAGAAAAAAATGGGGAAAACTGGTTTTAGGGGTTTTTACCACTGTCTTTTTTTTGTTCTACCTCTTTCCACCTTATTCAATTGAAGGAAGGGTGGATTAAAAAGGGGTAAAAAGTAGAGGGAAACCCACTTTCAGACACTTTTCTCTCACTTTATTATTCTGCCTCCTTTTTTTCCCTGATGGAAAGGCCAGATGGAGGGTTTTAAATAGTTTAAAAAGTGAGAGAAAGTGTCACCTTTTAAACTCCCCCTTCACCTTCTAAACAGGTGCAAAAATGGTTCCCACCACCACCACTTACCCTTACTTTTTTAAATCTTTCCCTCTCTTTTTCTGGGGGAGAAGGGCAGAGAGTAAAATCTGAGAGACATTGGGCATTTCCACACAACTGCTAACTGCAAAGCTTCAAAAATACCAACGTTTTAGAATTTTAAAAATGAAACATTTAATGACTAAAAGAAATGTTTCCATTTTTGATTAAACATTGTTTTTCAATTAAAAAAAAAAGTGTTGAAAATTTTTTCTTGAATTTCCCCCCCATCAAAATAAATAAATATGCTAATCTATTTCCTATTTCTACTGTTTGTATTAAATCAGTCATGTTTCAGGGGCCAATTCTGCAACTTGCTGCTTAAAACAAACAAAACAAAACAAAAACCCCAAACAACTTTTGATTGGCTTCAATGGGAGTTAAAAGCACTTAAGGGCTTTAGGAAAGGGGCCTGACCAGTTTTGAAAGCACTCAAAGATGAATGGCTTTAACTAATACCTATGAGTTTTTAGATGTTCCTTTTAGTTATAATGTGATCCTCAATGCACTTAGTAACTTTAAAAAAAAAAAGATTTAGTGTATTGTGACAATAATAGCAGAGCAAACTCTACCTTTAAAAAGGCTAAATCAATTGTTCGTACTTCAGAAAGTCACATTCCATTGATCTGACATCAGAAAAATCAACTGGGATAACTTTAGAACATTCAGACATGTCAGATACATGAGCATCCTGGGAAGTGGAGCTCGAATGACTTTGGTTAAAAACCCTAGGACAAATTTCTGACATACATTGAAGTAATGGAATTACCCCAGGGATGAACTTGGTCCGTTGTCTCTACAAATGACTAAAAATCCCTTTATTTTGACCCATTTTTTTCAAATGTCTGTGCCTGAAAAAATTCTAATGCGCCAGTTGCACCTGTGCATGTCTGCATTTGGGCACACAAACTAGGTCACTGTGAATACAAACAGGTAGCCAAGTCCTTAAATAACAAATCTGTGCTTGCAAAGGCAAAGATTTTAAAGTTGCCACTGCAGTGCCAGCTTATTAAAACCTAGCTTCTATGGTAACCGTTTAAATAGTTTTCAGCATTTCAAGCACATTTACACTGATACATGTTTTAGATAAGTTTTGAAACTTAAAAATAGTCTTAGGTTATGTCCTGTAGGGGGAGAAAAAAAGCAAAGAGGAGGAGCCACAAGGAAGAAATTCCAGCCCAAGATCAAGGTGTCTTGAGCTCTATTCTTGTAGTTTATTGAAAACCAGAAATCTTTATTTTAAAACTAAGTCACAACGTTGTCACACCTATTGTCTGTCTGCTGACATGCTCAATTGATTCCATTGGACTAGACAGAGAAGTAAATGTCTGCTAATATGGATCCTGCTGGAGGATCAGAGCCCACTTCATTTTAAATAACCCAAGTACTTGAAAGAAAAGATATGAAGGCTCTAATTCAGCAAAGCATTTAAGCACAAGCTGAACTTCAAGTACATGGCTGATACCATCCCTATCGAAGAACACAGCTGAGCATGTGCTTAAATCCCATTAAAGTCAATGAGACTTCAGCACATGAGTAAAGTTCAGCATATGCTTAAGTACTTTGCTGAACTGGGGCCTAACCATTAAGGACGTGATAAATCTTATACTGTTTACATAATAAATATAAACAAATTATGCCAGATTTTTAGGTAGCATAAATTGGCATAGCTCCATTAAAGTAAATTGAGCTACACTGATTTACACCAGTTGAGGATCTGTCCCATTATTCTTATCAAGTGCAAAGAAATACATCACTAGAACACAACAACCTTAACTCTGACCCTTTTTGTATATTATTTTTATCTTGATTACAATATCAAAATAATTTTTTAAGGGATACAGTCCATTGAAAAATGTGTCTTGTGTATATATTTATCAAACTGACAGTGAATGTTTTGGTAAAGTATTTATAATTGCTGTTTCTTAAGAATATTATTATATGTCTAGTTCAAGAGGAAAAAGCATATAACTGTTGATTTATGGTAAATTTATGTATGTATGTGGGCTTGGATTGGAAGCTGATCAATAAGTGTCATTTAATGTGTACATATATAATTTTTATAGTTTTTCTTTTAAAGGGGTTTATGTTGTGTTATATTTTGAGATTGCTGAGAAAGAAAGCTATTTTGGGTCAGTGTTAAGCTTGTTATGTTGTGATGAAATATGCATTTCTTTTACTTTGTACTCGATAAGAATAATACATGTATGTTTATTATGTAGGCACTGCAAGATTTATGACATCTTCCACTATTAATGTCTTTGCTTTTAAGTGCTTGGGTTTTGTAAATGATCTGATAAGTAAGTATATTGTTGTTACTTAGCAGCCTTAATTGGGTTTTGAGACAACGTTTTGATTTTGGACTTCCCCAGGATTTTGGGTGGGGGGGTGACCTCTTATTTCCCCTTTTTATCTAGTTAAAAGAAGATAAAGATTTATCTTTTACATTTTAAATACAGAGAATAGATGTATTAATAAGAAAACCAAGTCCCAGACAGCAACCACCAGGTTTCCATGTTGTTTAGAAAAAAATTTCCTACATGTGTCAGCGCAATGCATATAGGAAAACTGTCCCTGCCTCACACAACGATCTAACTTTAACCTTTCAATAACATATAAACCTAATGCAAATTTTATTCAAACATTCTTTTTGAGATGCTGGTGTTAGTGAAAGTGAAGGACTAGAGACCGTGGCTTGAGCCAGGCATAATGCACACAAGCACTGGCAACAATGTCGTAAGCCATGCATAGCCATGACTCACAACAGATCTCAGTCTCTCTTGAACGAAACTGCCAAATAAAGTGATGAGCAAACACCGACTAAGGCGCATCAGGGACAAATCACCATAATCATGTGCATTTCTGAGCACAGAAGACAGGCACTCCCAAGTGAATAGGCCAAATACAGCAATGCACTAGGCCACTTCAACCTGCAAGGTGGGATTTTTCCAAAGTGTTCAGTAGCACTGGCCTAATGCTGCTCCCTTTGGAATCAGTGGGAGCTTAGCCATTGATTTCAATGGGAGCCATCAGGCCACTGCTGAGTGCATTCTGCAAACTGTCATCAAATTTCTGCCCTTGTCTTAGCACTGAAATTGATTTTCTTTTATAATTTCCATAATTCTGCAACTCTTCGGGTGCAATATATGAGGTCACATCCTGTAATCATGGCTATGATCCTTAAACAATTATTCATTCTGATCCTTCTCACATTTGTTTGGTTTTTGCTATATTCACAAGGGTGACACACTTGTATCCTTTATTTTCATACGGTGGTTCATTCAATACTTTTGTCAGGTGTAATTATATCCGGCTAATGAACAGATGAGTTCTGAGCCTAAGCTAAATAGTGAAGAGATGGGTGTGCATATCCCTCACACAGAGACTGAACTTTCTCACTCGCTGAGGAGTAAAATGTTCCCATTTCCTGTGTGATCCAAAACACGTCAACAATAGCAATAGCTGTCAAAAAGAAAACAAAAATCTAGGACCTGATTCTACAAGTGCTCCACAGACAGAGGGCTTAGAGGATCAGGCTCCTAATGTCTGGTTACAAAAAGATAAGATAGGGGGAAAAAACAGGCTTAGGATTTTGTCCGTTCATTAAGTTTTTGCTTCTAGCAGAGGCCCCAGTTCAGCAAGGTACATAAGCTCACGGATACCTTTACTGAGTGGTCCTGAAGACCATGAGGAGCAGAGTTACACTGCTCTTGGTTACAATGGTAGAAATCCAGAACTATTTCACTTAAGCCTCACTTAATAGCATCATGCTAGATTTGCACAGGTAATTGACAGCAGAATCTGGCTTTCTTTCTTTCTTTCTTTCTTATAGACTACTGTCCCAGTGTACATCAGCATTTATGCAGGACAAGCCTTTTTTTTTCATCTCCGTGTTATATGTGAGTTATGCTAAAGGGAAAAGGGTGTGGGGTGGCTAAATATTGGAGCTCCTAAAGGTGTAGCATCTAACAGCTGCTCAGGAAATCTCTCAGCAGAGTTGGGAAGGGCAGGAGAGGGAAGGGAAGTACAAAAGCTGCTACCTATTCACTGTGGCCAAAGGTGTTTCCTTTAGTTCTTCTTCATTAAATGGGGATGGGGTTGGGGGAGTGGAAAATCAGTCCAGAGTAGCTGCTTTAAAAAAACCAAATAATCCAAACATGTCAATGTGATGCTAATTACAAGACAAGCTGTTTCACAGGGTGGAAGGGAGAATTAACCCTTAATCCAACTAGCTACACTCTGAAATTAACAGGGGAAAAATCATTTTGTTGCTCTTTCAAGTAAATGATTTTGCTGAAATCTTGTGAGCTGAAAGTATTTTAAGGTGTACGCTCAAAAAGGCATGCACCCTGCTATGGGATCACAACAGCTAATGTGAATTCTCTACACACACTTATTCATGAGCACATGCAAACTTTGTATGCTGTACACAATAGGGGTCTGCCCATGCCTACATTGGGTAAATGGGAAAGTCCACATGCAGTCTGAAAATCATGGTCTCTATATTTTGGGAAATAGATTACAAACTAAAACCAACAGAGGGTCCTGTGGCACCTTTGAGACTAACAGAAGTATTGGGAGCATAAGCTTTCGTGGGTAAGAACCTCACTTCTTCAGATGCAAGTAATGGGAATCTCTAGAGGCAGGTATAAATCAGTGTGGAGATAACGAGGTTAGTTCAAACTAAAACCAATATTTTAAAAAGGATGGATGCAAACATGCATGCACCTGGGGGCACACAGCTCAGGGATTTATATCCTCGCAAACCTTTGTGTAACTGAGATTTCATAGGAAAGCAAATTAGGGGTTGGTAGTGTGTATAACCACTAGTCAGGCAGTTGGGTTATACTCCATAGGCTCCTTAGTTCCTTGAGCAAGTTCCTAAAACTCTGGATTTTACTGGTACTCAATGGAATCACATCAGTCACTGTATCTAGTTCCACTGAGTTCTGGCAAAATATCTGCTTGTGGTGTGAAGAAAGATCTATGACAAATGTGTTCCTTTTGTCCATCTGGCTCCATCAGGGGAGTAGCCTGGGTAAACCTCTTCCTTAATCAAGGTGCAGTTTGAACCCATACTGACTGGCCCTTTGCCTATACTACCCCCCACTACACACAAATACCATGCTGACAACGGACCTATAGCGTTCCATGGGTGAGGTATATAGGCCTGATTCGCCTCTCACTTACATCAACATATCTGCACTGACTTTCACACTCCTGATTTTCACCAGTATAAGTGAGGGGACAAGCAGACCCACGGTATAACCACCACAGCAGCAGGTGCAGCTAGAGAGACCTAGCAGGGCTGCTAAGAAAAGGCCCAATCTTCCCATTTCAAACCTGCAGCCAGCAACAGCACAAGGAACATCCCCAAGGAAATGAAATATTGCAGGTCAGGTCCCACAGCCGAGCCATCCTCAGACATGCATAATCCTCAGTGACACAAACGCACACGCATAGGGAAAGAAAAGACCCCCCCCCCCTTAGAATATGTTCTGCTTGTGCTCTGCCCTGTGGAGAGGAATACAAGCCCACGCCCAGTTTCCTTTTCTTGTGCGGCTGGTGTTTTTGGCCGCTGTGCTTGGTTTATACCAGGTTCTCTCGGAGGAAGGCTCCAGAGGAGTGTCTGGCTATTCGCAGAGTTACACAAGCTCTGGAAACATGTTTTAAAAAAAAAAAAGAGAGAGAAGCTTTTCTGGTGGGTCATTGGATTTTGTTTTGTTGGCGACGTGTTGCAGCCTGTGGAAGCATTAGAGGTAAGCAGGAGTCTATTGTCAGCACTGAACTGGGAAAGCAGCTTTTACTGTCAAACAGCCGTAGTGCTCTTTTTGAAGCAAGACATCAGAGAAGCCCCCTACTCCCCACTCCCCTGTTTGAGTGTCTCTTCTCTGTGTACTTGTGGCAACTTATAGACTAACAAATTATAGACGAAAGCCCATGAAATAAATGTGTTAGTCTCTAAGGTGCCACAAGGACTCCTCATTGTTTTTGCTGATACAGATTAACACAGCTACCACTCTGAAATCTTCTCTGTGTGGTGTATATAAGTCCCACAAGAATCATGCAGTCATGGCCTAGGGAGAACAGACCCCCTTAGAGTTTATTACAGAAATCCGGCCTTTTTGCTTCAGTGATGGCATAAAGTTCCTGTGCAAACCTTTGTTGGCTATCCTGCTGTAATGCTAAAGCTATAAAGCCCACACCCATGACATTTCACATGTGTGGGGAATTAGAACAACACACGTCTTTTTTCAATATAGATTTTAATGAGTGTAGGTTTTACAGTCCATTTTAAACAGCAACATTACATTTTCTTTGTTAGGATGATTTCTTTTTTGCGCTGAGGAATAAAAAACAACAACATTAGAGCCATGGGACAGCTAGAATTGGAAGGCCAATCTGCTGGTTTCTCACAGGCTTAATCTGAGAGTGAATATTTCCATGCTAATATCTGTTGTTTATACAGTGCCATTCATTCTAGAAGATCTCAAAGCACATTACAGACTTTGAACTAAATTCTACCCCAAAATCTAGAGCCCAATTTGGCCCTTTTATACATAAGAATCAATTCACCCTCCAAATAAAATGCTAGTAGCCAGGCAGAGAACTGGTACACAGCTTAGTGCACAGCTGGGGGGGGAGCGAGGATTTTGATCAAGGACACCTCTGCAGATCACTTATGAAAAGCACTATGGAATCTTTAATCTCCACAATGAGCAGACACAACAGTAGGTGTTAAGGTGTCACCTACAAGGCCACCACTGGCTATATAGAAATCAATGTATCTACCGCGAAAGTATGAAGGGCTGAATCACCTTGTCAGGAATCGAACATATGGTTCCAGGGAGTCTAGGTATTGCAAATCTAACAAGTAGATAGATCACTTTAAAGGCCTGATCCAGCAACTATCAAAGTCAGTCAGGCTCTTCGCTGTCATTTGGATCAAACCCTAAACTAGCCCCTTCACCATTGTGTCAGTAACTGGCCTGTTTGATTTCTTTCTATAGTGAGTTTTCAGCAGCGACACTGCACTGCGAACTGGACTCTGGAAATGCAAGTGCCTCCTTGTTATACTACTTTGCTGGAAACATTTATGAGAATGTTTGCGGAGAGGCAGGCTGCAGCCTTCCAATTACTGCAAACTGCTTTATGTCACACAAGCCCTGGGCCTGAAATCCCTTCCAAACTGAAGCAATCAGGAAGAAAAACAATCTTTTAAAAGCTTCAATAATCTTAAATTGTCCTGAGCTGCACACGCCCAAATAATGTGTACTGCCCCAGTTGTGCTAAATGAGTCCCCAAAGTGCCCTATGGATAGTGGATAGGCCTCCAAAAACTGGCACCCACTTTGGCCTATAGACAGAAATGTACATTCCTCTCTCTCTATAGTAGCACACCACTGTTTGCCCCATGGCACACTATCTCATTACAACATCCCCTCTGCTGGTAGGGTGGGGTGTTGGAGAACATGCATGCCGCTTAATGAATATGCAAATATGTCCATATTATTCCCTGAACTAAAACAGGTTACTTGTGTAATTCAATGATACTTTGAAACGTCCGAAGCAGGAAAAGGATTTTCTGCCATATCCCCAGCAGCATCTTCACATTTAAAGGGCTCTTTGCTTTAAAAAGGGAATATCCCCCTTTTGAAGTCCTGTGTATACATTCCTGGAGCCAAATTCCAACTTTAAGGTATGTGAGTTCAACTCCCATCAAATTTTGTCCATATGATCCATAAGCAGCAGACCAGAATGAGACCTATTTGCATTGGTGGCTGTACTATAGCAAGCAGCAAGTGCTAGTAAGTGTTTCCCAGGAACATATGGTGCATGAAGAAGGTGGTGTAATGCAAGCTGATAGATAACAATTTGTGCTGGGCAAGTTTCCAGGTGAGAAGTTGGGAGTGTTAAGGGGTGCAATACCCAGTCCAACCATGGAGATCTATAGAGGATCAAAGGGTATATTCATCTAGGTACAAAAGATCAGAGAGGACTGATGTAAAGCCCACTGGGGTCAACTGAAGGACCACCAGTGGCTTCCATGGACTTTGAATGAGCACCACCTAGGCTGCTCTCCCACCTGCCCACTAGCCGTTCTCATGCTGATCCATGAAGTGGCTTTGACATCAGAGCATTTTGCTCTTCCCAGTTTATGGAAACGAGGATATGAAAAGGGGAAATGGCAAGTTCTGTAATAATGTGTGTTATTCTGTCTCTTGGCACCCTGTGTTGGGAAGGAAATAAGTCAGCTAAACTGACGTTCTTTGGACTGAATGCCTGGGACCCACTATATCAGAAAGGAAGAATATAAATCTAAATGTTGATTTGAAAGCAATGGTAGAAAAAAACAAAATCTCACACCCTTGGAGCCTGAGTAACTGCAAGTCCCAAGGTATATTCCCTAGACAGTGGGAAGAAGATGTATGTGCATAATTGTCCATATGTCTGGGTGAATAGACACCCCTTTTATCTAGAGTACTGGGCAAAACTAAGAGCTCAGGACAGTGAAAATGCAGCAGGTTCAGGGACCATCCAGAAGCTGAGACACCTCTTCTTGAAGGAATGGCACACAGGATCCAGAGAGGATTTCACATGGTCCAAGTTGGGCAGACCAGTTTTGCTAAGTTTATTACTTTTAAATTGTTCATTTAAATTTACGTAAGGTTAGATTCTGACTTTAAGCACAGCCCTGAGCAAGGGGTAGCGTGCAAGCTGCACCATCCTGCGAATAGCCCCAGGAGGCGTGACATACCTCTGAGTCACCATTCCTCCCTTGCTTCCTCCTTGCTCAAGTGGCAAATTACTGCCAGCCTTTTCCAACAGTATATTAGGACATCCCCATGTTGGTTCAGCTGCACTAGCCAGTGAGTAAAGCAAGTGAAGCCAAAACTCTTCCCATTCCCCACCCATCCGCGCCCATTCCCCACACACTTGCTTCAGCCATCTGCAAGTTTGAGAGTAAATGAATGTGCAACAGCTTTTTACTCCTACATACACATACCCAAGGTCGGGGTAGCCCATGCAAAGGTATAAGAAGGATTCTTAATCCATGGACAATGTACAGATCTGAACACATGGTAGGATCTGGAAATGCAACAAAGCCTCCTGTTGGGGATCAGATACTGGATAAATGAGGCCAAACAACACTATGTAAAAATAAAAAATTGTTTAAAGTAGTGTTTTATAAGCAAATTGTTAGTGTATTACAAATTCATAGTAGGTCTGTAATAATTATTGGATAGTAATGTATAAAGAAGTCTATTTTAAAGATATGCACCAAGTTAAAACATGGTAAACTATTATTTTAATCATGCTATTGCTTTCAAAGTGACATTTCAATGAAAAGCGAGAGGATGCAAGCTGTGACTCTGCTAGCATATACATTTAATATTAGTAAAATATTAGAAAAAGAGCAAAAGAAATAACAAATGATAGTGCATAGCTGTGAGCTCAATATAAATCTTTTTACATAGCAACCATCATTGGCTAAAATTTTGCTTATCAAAATCCATTTGATAATTATTTCATTTGAATGAAAAATATCAAACTGCTCCAGTCTCCACCGTTCTGTGGCTACAGGTAGGTAGTGCAGGCAAAAGGTAGTGCAGGTGCATTGCCTCATCCCCACTGCTTGTGGTCACTGTTACCCTGGAAACTCCGGGTAACAGTCACTAGAAACTGAATTTTCATCTGCATTTGTTCAGAACAACTACATGGGATCACAGACCCAGATACTGAAAAATGCACACACAAATGTGTGCACATAATATTATTCTTAAATTGGGATTTGCACATGGCAACTCAGGACTCCCACTTCTCTTTTAAAGTCTTTGACCAAAATATTGGAATTTTATCCACCGATTGCATCATCTCATCTCTGTTCTGTGAATTCCTTAAATGCATGGGAATTAGATCCCCCAGGCCTCTCTAGAATTCTGTTTCCCAGAGATTGTTCAAGGTGGCTTGGTATTCATTAGTAAAGTGATTTCCAGGTGTGAGGGTGGATTGAAATTAGAAAGAATCAGGGTTCTCTGTTAACCATTTATGTGAGTGCATTGCAAAACTCAAGGTGTAGCACTTGAATGGGTTTTGTCATTGTGGTCTCTTTTAGCCATGATGGCATTGTCAGGAAACGTGTTATTTTGCAGATTTTGCACTTTGTTTTGGCAGGCTCAATATTACATCCTGTAAAAAGCTTCCAGACAATGGTCCACCTTTTTGTTACTCATTTTCAGCAGTGACTTTCAAAATGGAGGCCTGGCACAAACTGCACATGATTGGCTGCAGTTAAATGCTGTCTAGTCATTATATGTGACATGCGTAAGCATGCCACGCATGGTGGCCTCACGTCAATATTCTGTTAGCAGAAATGACCATGACACTCTTCAATATTATTGTTGATTTTTGAAGCATTGTACGAGCAGATACAAATATCTCAAAATGGACTGGATTAATGTGTGGAAAAATATGAATCCACGATTCATCACATCCCTAGAACTATTTGTTCCGTTATTTATCTGTCCAGCACCAACAGGGTACATTGTACTGTATAATTGTGTCAAACACATAACAACTCTCTGCCCTGGAGAGCTTACAGTCGGAAGGTAAGAGTGGATTCAGCATAATGAGCTAGTGATGTTCATGCTAGCACTCTAAAAATAGTTGTATACATAGTGCTTTGAAGTTGTGGCTCAGGCTGGAGCTGGGCTCTGAAGCCTACGGTGGGGGGAGTCTCAAAGGCTGGCCTGTTGGGATTTCCTCTGTAAGATCTTTTTTCCCCCTTGACAACATTTTGGGATGGGGAGGCTGTTCAACAGCTCTCTCATATTTATCAAAGTTAATGCAACCTGTGCAAGAATCTGTAAAAGGACTTGCCCGTTTTCAATTGTTTGGTAGTTGTACATTAACAAAAAATTAAAAAAATGATTCAACAAATGACACTGCGTGGTTCCAACTTGAAAGCAGATGAAGCTCTTCCACGCACAATTTATATCATCGCCCTAACAACCTAACTTGTCTGGGTCAATTTGAGGCTTGCATACAGTAATTAAACTTTACCAAGATGGTAGAGCCAGTCCAGCAAACACAGATCCAGACCAAGTGTTTTTTGTGACTGAGGCCACAGTTTAAAATAATTAACTGTGACTTACATGCTGGTTACTCTGGTGTGATGTCAGCTTCTCCACACTGTTTATTTTAATTAAAACAGAAATTGTAGGTCTTGAGTGCTGGTAATTACAGCCCGTGGACTCAATTTACTGAGGCCCTAATTAACCTGCTATGTGTCTACCTGACTTGAGGTGTTAGTTGAAACATGACTGGTGCAATGGCATTATGTTGTCTGCAGTGATGGAAATACAGTAGTAAAGCATGACAGGCTCTGTGATGGGGTATCCATATTTTAAGCTATTCTGCATAACATCCCTTTCACTTTTATGTAGATTATCAGTTTCCTGCCCAGGACTTCTGAAATGACAGACTAGATGGGAAAAGTGATTTGATGAGAAATGCCCCTTTTCACCTTATCTCTGATGTATGCACAGCAGCTTTGGAAACCTTGTAACTTTGTGGTTGCAAATTGCACCCACACGAATGGACTGAACATTTTTCTGGAAGATGTTCAGCAGCAAGAAGAGACTGCCTTCTTCATGCACTGGTTATCTCTCACCTTCATTACTGAAATCTGCTTCTGGCTGGCCTCTCAACTCTTCCTCCTAAAAACTGTCCAAAATCCACCTTGCTCCCCTCCCACTTCAATCAGACCTCCCTACAATATGAATCACTCCTTTGGCTTCCTGTATCATATTCAATCTATATTTCCCACCCTAAGTAATCTTGCCCACATACCTGCATTTCTACTCTCATTTCCCCCTATTCCTCTTCCCACTCCAATGATTCTTCCCAGTCCTCTTGAGTCTACTGCTCCCTTTGTTTCTCTTTCCCACTTTCAGTTTGTGACTAAGGCCTGGTCTACACTAGGAGTTTATGTCGAATTTAGCGCCGTTACATCGAATTAACTCTGCACCCGTCCACACCACGAAGCTATTTAGTTCGACATAGAGGTCTCTTAAATTCGACTTCTGTACTCCTCCCCAACGAGGGGAGTAGCGCTAAATTCGACATGGCCATGTCGAATTAGGCTAGGTGTGGATGGAAATCGACGCTAATAGCTCCGGGAGCTATCCCACAGTGCACCACTCTGTTGACGCTCTGGACAGCAGTCCGAGCTCGGATGCTCTGACCAGCCACACAGGAAAAGCCCCAGGAAAATTTGAATTCCTTTTCCTGTCTGGGCAGTTTGAATCTCATTTCCTGTTTGGACATCGTGGCGAGCTCAGCAGCACTGGCAACGATGCAGAGCTCTCCAGCAGAGATGGCCGTGCAATCTCAGACTAGAAAGAGGGCCCCAGCATGGACTGATCGGGAAGTCTTGGATCTCATCGCTGTGTGGGGCGATGAGTCCGTGCTTTCCGAGCTGTGCTCCAAAAGACGGAATGCAAAGATCTATGAGAAGATCTCTAAAGCCATGGCAGAGAGAGGATACAGCCGGGATGCAACACAGTGCCGCGTGAAAATCAAGGAGCTGAGACAAGGCTACCAAAAGACCAAAGAGGCAAACGGACGCTCCGGATCCCAGCCCCAGACATCCCGTTTCTACGAGGCACTGCATTCCATCCTAGGTGCGGCCGCCACCACTACCCCACCACTGACCGTGGACTCTGAGGATGGGATATTGTCGACGGCCGGTTCCTCGGACATGGTAGCGGACGGGGAAGATGAGGAAGGAGATGAGGAGGACGAGTCAGTCGACAGCGCTTACAACGCTGATTTCCCCGACAGCCAGGATCTCTTCATCACCCTCACAGAGATCCCCTACCAACCGTCCCCAGCCATTAACCCGGACACAGAATCAGGGGAAGGATCAGCCAGTAAGTGTTTTAAACATGTAAACATTTATTTTTCACAGAACAGGAATATTAAGAATGAGTTTTTCATGATTACTTTGCCCTAGGCGCTTAACTTTTCACTCCCTGGCAGTGCAACTACTTAAAAAAATCTAACAATGTCCAGTGTAGCATGATTGTTCTGCCCAAGCCGCTCTACTGTTTAGTCCCTGCCAGTGCAGCTACAGTAAAATCCGGTCTATATGTCCGGGGATAGAGCTGAAATCCTCCATTGACATTTCCACGAAGCTCTCCTGGAGGTAATTGGAAAGTCTTTGCATCAGGTTCCTGGGGAGAGCGGCCTTATTGGGTCCTCCGTAGTAGGAAACATTTCCGCGCCAGGAGAGAAGCAAGTATTCCGGGATCATTGCCTTGCAGAGCATGGCGGCATACGGCCCTGGTCTTTGCAGGCTTTCCCGAAGCATCCTTTCTTTTTCCGTCTCGGAAATCCTCATCAGAGTGATGTCACTCATGATGACCTGCTTTGAATTAGGTAGGGGAATGTTAGTATTGGGACTGCTTGCCTGTTCCTTTACAGAACTGTAACCGGCGGTTTACAGCCACGCAGTGGAGGCGGGAGAGGGGCAGCATACAGGGATCTTTCCCTGGGACAGCCGCGAGGGGGTGGGACAGGGGCAGAGTTCATGCTTGCCGGATTGCTGGCAGCAGGGACTGGCATTGCTTTCAATGTGAAAGGAGGCCAGTGCAACTATCAAAGTTTTAAGCAGCCACAAGTCTACGGCTTACCATGTCGGCCTGCTACACAAATTCCGGTGTCCTGCCCCGCTTCTCTGATCTCCACTGCAAGACCCCAGGCACTGAATGCGAAGGCCGAAAATTCGACCTTGTCCTGAGTGCGCATGTGATAGGTGCTGTGCATGGTCTTGTTCACAGAGAAAGACTATGTTCTTTGTTCACAACGAAATTTATCTTTCTGAGGAATTCACTCCCTTTTTCCCATTCCCACAGCTGCGACTGTCTCACAACCTAGCCTGGCATCACACTCCCAGAGGCTAGCGCAGATTAGGCTTAGGAAGAAGAGGACACGGGAGGGCATGTTCTCGGAACTTATGGGCTGCTCCCGAGCCCAGGCAGCCCAGCAGACACAGTGGAGGGAGAACTTGTCCCAAATGCACAGATCACACATGGAATGGGAGGAGAGGTGGCGGCAGGAAGACCAGCAGGCGACTCAAACGCTGCTTGGACTAATGAGGGAGCAAACGGACACGCTCCGGCGCCTTGTGGATGTTCTGCAGGACCGGAGGCAGGAGGACAGAGCCCCGCTGCAGTCTATCTGTAACCGCCCTCCCCCGCCACCAAGTCCCATACCCCCCTCACCCAAAGTCCAAAGAAGGAGGGGCGGCAGAGTCCGTGAAAACTCTCACTCCACCCCTGCAGAGTGCTCTAGTACTAGAAGGCTCTCATTCCCCAAAATTTGACAAGTCTTTTCCTTCCCGCCTCACCGAAGCCCCAGTCCAAGTTTCACCCCCCAGTTTCATGTGTAGTTGCTAATAAAAAATACGTTTCTGTTCATTACTGTTTCCATCATGTTCTTTAGAGGAGAGTCTGTCTGAAGGGGGGGAAGGGGGTTGGTAATTGGACAGGACAGCAGCAGGGCACACACACATTGCAGTCACTAGTTACCCTGGTCAGTCTGGGAGGTGGTTTTAGTGTTCTGTGGGGGGTGCTCTGTGACTTTGTGGCGGGAGAGGGCAGTTAGAGATCTTATGCAGCGGTCCTTATCCTGGATCACAGAGCCACGCAGCAGGGGATCTGTAACCGTCCTCCCCCTGCCACAAAGTCACATAGCCCCCCCACACACAGAGTCCCGAACAGGAGGGGTGGCAGGCTCCGTTGAAACCACCAGTCCACCACTGCAGAGCCTGTCATTCCTGGAGTTTAGAAGCGTCATTTGCATCACTACACTACACCCGCTCCCCACCACAGTCTGCGTCCCAGGTTCAACACTTTCCCGCGAAAACAGTAATAAAGAAAACGGTGTTCATTAACAAAATTCAAATCATTTTATTTTTAAATGTGTTTTGGAAGGGGGGGAACAGGGTATGTAACTGGAGAGGATACTGAACATTTAGTGAGTAAAGAAACGGGGGCAGGTTCAGCTTCTCTGTACACAAACTGAAAAGTCACAGGTTACCCTGCTCACTCAGGAACCTAGCTTTCAAAGCCTCCCGGATGCACAGCGCGTCCCGCTGGGCTCTTCTAATCACCCGGCTGTCTGGCTGGGCGTAATCAGCAGCCAGGCTATTTGCCTCAGCCTCCCACCCTGCCATAAAGGTCTCCCCCTTGCTCTCACAGAGATTGTGGAGCACACAGCAAGCTGCAATAACAATGGGGATATTGGTTTCGCTGAGATCAGAGCGAGTCAGTAAGCTTCTCCATCTCCCCTTGAGACGTCCAAAAGCACACTCCACCACCATTCTGCACTTGCTGAGACGGTAGTTGAAGAGTTCTTTTTCAGTGTCCAGGGCGCCTGTATAGGGCTTCATGAGCCAGGGCATTAGCGGGTAGGCTGGGTCCCCGAGGATGACTATAGGCATCTCCACATCCCCAAGAGTTATTTTGTGGTCCGGGAAGTAAATACCTTCCTGCAGCCGTCTAAACAGACCTGAGTTCCTGAAAACACGAGCGTCATGAACCTTGCCCGGCCATCCGACGTTGATGTTTGTAAAACGTCCCCTATGGTCCACCAGTGCTTGCAGCACCATTGAAAAGTAGCCCTTTCTATTAATGTACTGACTGGCCTGGTGGTCCGGTCCCAGGATAGGGATGTGAGTTCCATCTATAGCCCCACCGCAGTTTGGGAATCCCATCGCGGCGAAGCCATCTATGATGACCTGCGCGTTTCCCAGGGTCACTACCTTTGAGAGCAGTACCTCAACGATTGCGTTGGCTACTTGCATCACAACAACCCCCACGGTAGATTTGCCCACGCCAAAGTGGTTCGTGACTGACCGGTAGCTGTCTGGTGTTGCAAGCTTCCAGAGGGCTATGGCTACTCGCTTCTGGACAGTCAGGGCTGCTCGCATCCGGGTGTCATTGCGCTTCAGGGCAGGGGACAGCAACTCACAAAGTTCCATGAAAGTCCCCTTCCGCATGCGAAAGTTTCGCAGCCACTGTGATTCATCCCAGACCTGCAGCACTATGCGGTCCCACCAGTCCGTGCTTGTTTCCTGGGCCCAGAATCGCCGTTCCACAACATCCACATGACCCATTGCCACCGTGATGTCCTCGGCGCTGGGTCCCGTGCTTTCTGACAGGTCTGTGCTACTCTCAGACTTCAGGTCCTCACCGCGGTGCCGTAGCCTCCTAGCCTGATTTCTCTGCATCTGCCTCTGGGAAAGGTGGATGATAAGCTGCGAGGTGTTGACAACGGCCACAACTGCAGCGATGGTCGCAGCGGGCTCCATGCTCGCAGTGCTGTGGCGTCCGCGCTGTCACTGACCAGAAAAGTGCGTGAACTGATTTCCCGCCGGCACTTTCAGGGAGGGAGGGCAGTAGTGACGGACGGATGACGACAGTTACCCAAAAACACCCTCAACACATTTTTTTACCCAGAAGGCATTGGCGGCTCGACCCAGAATTCCAATGGGCAGCGGGGACTGCGGGAACTGTGGGATAGCTGCCCACAGTGCACCGCTTCCAATGTCGACGCTTTCCCCGTTAGTGTGGACTCACAAAGTCGAATTACTGTCCTTAGTGTGGACACACACGTTCGACTTTGCAATATCGATTCCACATATTCGATTTAAGTAAAATCGAACTACTCTCGTAGTGTAGACATACCCTTACACTCTGATCTTACACACTTAAGTCAAATCAGAGTTTCGCAATTGACTTCAATGGGAGCAGGATCATGGTTTAACATGTAGGTAACATGCTGGCCTGCATGTTCAATAGTCAAGAATTCACAGACCTCTGTCAGTGTAGAGCTGAGCTGACTACAAAGAGTCTATAGTTAATCTGTAAAATGTATGTTTCCTAAACGGGGCTTGTCTACACAGATTAGGATCTGCAGAATTTGAATCTACACTTTTAAGGCAAAAAATATGTACAACAATGTACAAATTAGACCTCTAACTGCTTAGTTTTGCCATTCTTTTCCTTTGACAATTTTTTTCCTGTGCTCCTTTTTGTTTTTTTGGTTACATTTATTGCATTGAATCAAAGGGTTTTTGGTTTTTTTTTTTTAGTTTCAAATAGTTATTTTAATAACGAATACATACAGAGATGGACACAGCCAAAGGGACAGCTCATCAGCTGCTGTAAATTGGTGGACCTCATTGACTTCATTGGAATGACGCCGATTCACACCAGCTGTGAGTCTGGGCTTTAAGCTGGACTGGGGTCCCGCTTCCCTTTTTGCTTGCACCTCCTAAATGGTGTGGGAGTGTAAATCCAGGTATTTGTGCTTCTGACTGCCTGATTTGTGCCTGCAGTCGGGTAGTTGGGGATATAAGTTCTGTGGATGCAAAAATGCCAGTGCATAGTTTATGGGTTCTATTTGTGCAGTCAAAACAGAGGATGCTCTTGTGCAAATTTACACCAGAGACAATATATGTGAAACTATTACCATGTTTTTATTGTTAATTGCTAATCACGATCAGATATTAATTGCTTGCACCCTATATCAAACACTTTGTTCCCCACAGATTCCCATTATTATTTTTCTCTATAGTTTGTCATCTAGACCTGCTTCAATCCAGGAAAATGGAGATGGGGGGGATACATTGTATATGTGTAATACATGATAGCTGATGTCTCCTGACTCATTAATCTACACTCACAAGGAGAGACAGGCTAACTCCTCGGGGCTTTGCCACTATAACCCTCTCCTCCTCATTCATGAAGATAAATGCCCTAACGGAGATCAGCCGTCATGTATTCTTTATGCATGTGCCAGATGGCAGCCTTGTAAGATAGCTAGAGAGAAATCTTTGCTAAGAGGAACAAACAGGCTGGACTTTTATCAGCAGTCCTTTCTCAGGTGCTGAGCCCTTCTATCGCTGCTGTTCATAATGCTTTATGAAATAGATGGGTCACAGGAGTTAGTTCAACCAGCATGCAGTTCATCCTCAGAAATTTGCATGAGTGCCACAGATGGTAACTGGGCTGGCTTAATCTTCCTGTAGTTATTAACATCACTTTCATTTGTGCATTAAGTCCGCACGTGCGAACGATTTCCCAAACATGTTGCAGAGGAGCATTTCACCGAGGATTATCATTAGCGAGGAAACAAATGTTGAGAGCAAAATGAGTTTTTGGGCTTTGAGGAACAAGTCTGTGACGTTATTTTGTCTTGTGCTTTTTATTTCCCCTTTTTCTAAAGGGTCAGGTTCTGGTACCCTTACTCATGCTGAGTAGCACCTAACTCCACAAGTGGCCACGTTGACATCAGAGGGATAACTCATGGAAAAGAGTTTGACGCATGTTAAGGGATTAGAATATTGTGAAAAAAATGTCAAGCAAGGGTTATTTTCCAGGTTATAGAGACTTTGAAGTATGGGGGCTTGAAGCTGATTTTATTTACATCAACTTTACCCCAGTGCCACTCCACTAACTACAGTGGAATTGCCCCTGATTTACCCTTATGTGAGTGAAGAAACAAAGCACGATGTGGAATATTATACGTGGAGTGCTAGACACAGCAGCAACAAGATTCCTGTAAATGTTGGACCAGACTGATATGCTTTCCCATATCAACCTGGCGCACTGCACTCCCATAGGACATTCACCTGGTAGGAAGGCAGCTTGTGGTACCAGTAAGAGTGAACATGGGCCAGAGAGTTTTGTAAAGAGGTTTGAAGGTGCACTCTACTGTTATTAAAGAGAAATTCAGCTATCCCTGGACGGGCTTCACTGGTTTTGTTGGTTTCTTTTTAAATCATTCTTGTACAATGCCTAAATACTGTGGATGCTATCCTGTCTTCATTGAAGTCTAAGGCCAACTTCCCATTGACTTCAGTGGGGCCAGGATTTCACCCTAAACTGGCAGGTGGTCTAGAAATGCCTACAAATAGATTATACTAAGATAGAACAGAGGGGTTGATAGAGATTATAATGCTCGGTATTCTATTATTGACAGTTGTGACATGCCCGTTAGAATGGAAAGATTACAACCTCTTGGCTCATCATACACAGAAAAGGCACCATAACCCCCCGTCATTATTTCCTTTTTCAAAGGCATGCCCAGCAAATTGAGCCATCCAATTAGCAGGATGCTCTGAGATATTTTGTAATAGAGAGTCCCTTGAAATGACTTGTTCCAGCTGTTCAGAATACATAGGGTTAATACCATGCTCTGAAGTGTAGCCTGACAGAATGGAGTGTTATCATAGCACATTATGCCTGGAAACTGTTGGGTTGCTCTTACTGACCCGGATCAATTGGAAAGCAGTATCTGAATTAGCCTCTTGAACTGGTCTTCTTAGGGGTATGTACATGCCAGTGAGGAACGGGGTTGTTCAAAGCTATATGTATCAAGGCACAGCACTTGTAGACATGTGCGAAATAGTGTGAATTAGAGAATGCTGGTAATGAACTAACCCAGAATTGGCCCATACAAAAGAACATAATTGTGGCCATACTGGGTCAGACCAAAGGTCCATCTAGCCCAGTATCCTGTCTTCTGACAGTGGTCAATGCCAGGTACCCCAGAGGGAATGAACAGAACAGGTAATCATCAAGTGATCCGTCCCCTGTTGCCCATTCCCAGCTTCTGGCAAACAGAGGCAAGGGACAACATCCCTGCCCATCCTGGCTAATATCCATTAATGGACCTATCCTCCAATGGACCTATCCTCCATGCACTTATCTAGTTCTTTTTTGAACCCTGTTATAGTCTTGGCTTTCACAACTTCCTCTGGCAAAGAGTTCCACAGACTGACTGTGTTGTGTGAAAAAATATTTCCTTTTGTTTGTTTTAAACCTGCTGCTATTAATTTCATTTGGTGAGCCCTAGTTCTTGTGTTATGAGAAGGAGTAAATAACACTTCCTTATTTACTTTCTCCACACCAGTCATGATTTTATAGACTTCAATCATATCTCCCCTTAGCCGTCTCTTTTACAAACTGAAAAGTCCCAGTCTTATTAATCTCTCCTCATACGGAAGCCGATCCATACCCCTCATCATTTTTGTTGCCCTTTTCCGAACCTTTTCCAATTCCAATATATCTTTTTTGAGATGGGGCAACCACATCTGCACGCAGTGTTCAAGATGTGGGCATACCATGGATTTATATAGGGGCAATATGATATTTTCTGTCTTATTATGTATCCCTTTCTTAATGATTCCCAATGTTCTGTTCACTTGTTTGACTGACGCTGCACATTGAGTGGATGTTTTCAGAGAACTATCCACAATGACTCCAAGATCTCTTTCTTGAGTGGTAACAGCTAATTTAGACCCCATCAGTTTATATGTATAGTTGGGATTGTGTTTCTTAGGGTTCTTATTTTCTGGTTTGAAACAAACCATTTTATAAAAGCTGTGCTCAGATTTGAGCCTCAGACGCTTACTCAAGAACCGGAAACTTTGTTCTGGGAATTTTTGTTTGTTCGTTTTGTTTTCTCACAGTCTTGTCTATCCATACGAATTATTCTTTCCCTACTGAAGAGCCTATGTTTTGCCACAGTCATCTTCCCCACCACGTTGAAGGGTTTGGCTAGCATGGATTAGTATGATCAGTGCTTTCTCCAGCTTTCTGCTCCACTCTGACCCAAACCACTGCAAGGGATATTCTCCTTAAAATCATTGCTCAGAAAGCCCCTGTGTATCACCCATCGGTCTGTTGTATCCACATTGTGTCTCTTGTCTTATACTTAGATTGTAAGTTCTTTGGGGCAGCCATCTTTTTGTTAGGTATTTGTGCAATACGTAGCATTACGGGGCTGTTAGGTGCTATGGCAACACAGATAAACTAAATAGTAATCATAATTTAATAATAGTAATTATAACACTTGCTTTGTCTTGCTGCCGCTGACCCACCAACTACAAAGCATTAGCCGTTTTTGTAATTCTGACTTCCAAATTACAAACCCGTGTAAAGGAATCTGCTGCCTCTTCTGCTGACAAGGTTAGTGGTTAAAGCAAAAAAAAAAAAAAATCATCTGCATCAGATCCCATTTCCCCAGTCTTGCCTGCCGTGCCTGCAGGTGTTCTCTTAAGGTACATCGACCCAGCAAGTGGTAGCCCGTAGCAGCAAATCTCAGACTCCAGGCCAACAGACTTGGGCTCATTGGGGCTCAGGCTATTGCACTAAAAATAGCTGTGTGGACAATGCAGCTGGAGCTGGAGCTCAGGCACTAAAGCCCAGGACCCTTCCCTAGGCTTCAGAGCCCAAGCTCCAACCCGAGCTACAATATCTATTTTTAATGTGAGACCCTGAACCCCATGAGCCCAAGTCTGTTGACCAGGGCTCTGAGACTCATTGATGCTTGCTGTGTAGATCTACCCTTTAACCAGTATATGAAACCTTCCCCTCCCTCCTGCCACGTATAGATTCTTGCATGCCTCTGAGTCAGTTCAAGCTGGAATGGTCCTCCATTGCATCTCCAGTGGGGAAGTGAAGAGGGAATGATACTCAGCTAGATTTCTTCAGTCTGTCACGGAGTATCAGCAGCGGCATGAGTTAAAATAGGGGCATAATAGGATAAATGAAAGGGAATGATTGAGAAGATGTGGGCGATGTGACAGACAAGCAAGCTCCTTGCATGTTGATGAGAACAGCATTATCCTGAAGATGGTTGATTTCTTTTTGTGTGTTGTTTAAAGGGACAATATCGCAAACAGCAAGCGGCTTGTACATTTCACAGATAGCAGACATATTACAGACCAGTCCCACATCTTCCAAATCAATGGATTATATGTATTTTTAACCATACACATAACAGAGGCAAAATAAAACCAACAAGGAGCAAGAACAAGGAGTACTTGTGGCACCTTAGAGACTAACAAATTTATTTGGGCATAAGCTTTTGTGGACTAAAAGCCACTTCATCGGATGCGTGCAGTGGAAAATACCTTAGACACTAAAAAATTTATTTGGGCATAAGCTTTCATGGGCTAAAACCCACTTCATCAGATGCATGGAGTGGTCTCAAGTTGCAGTGGGGGAGGTTTAAGTTGGATATTAGGAAAAACTTTTTCCCTAGGAGGGTGGTGAAGCACTGGAATGGGTTACCTAGGGAGGTGATGGAATCTCCTTCCTTAGAGGTTTTTAAGGTCAGGCTTGACAAAGCCCTGGCTGAGATGATTTAGTTGGGCATTGGTCCTGCTTTGAGCAGGGGGTTGGACTACATGACCTCCTGAGGTCCCTTCCAACCCTGATATTCTACGATTCTATGGAGTGGAAAATAGTACTGTATTTTCCACTGCATGCATCTGATGAAGTGGGTTTTAGCCCACAAAAGCTTATGCCCAAATAAATGTGTTAGTCTCTAAGGTGCCACAAATTCTTCTCGTTCTTTTTGCTGATACAGACTAACACGGCTACCACTCTGGAAATCTTCATGGCCAATTGTAATCTTGCTACCTGGGCCTAAGACATGTAAGCAACAGATCATCAAATGAAAATAGCCTATTGTAACACTAGGTGATATTTCACTGAATATTGGATGGCCCAATGAAGATCAAAGATTCTTCATGCCAGCAGATATTCTATGTATTTATCACTTCCACTTCAAACTGTGCCTATAATAACCTCTTACAATCACCCTGTATTCACCATTCATTAGAGATGGGTTTGTTCACACAAGGAATCATGCACTTATATTTCATATGTGTCAATGAGTGGCCACTTTCCAGCCACCCCCTCATGGCCTCCAGGCTGCCCCACAAGTTACCCCTCACCTCAGTTTTCCCTCTTGGTTCCTCAAATGAACTCCATATGGCATTTTTGTCTAATAACATCCTTTCTATCAGAGGATAATGTATTGGCATAAAACAGAAAACAAATCTCAGTCCTGGGGTTTCTCTTCTCCCCCAAGACTGCTCTCTCCAGCACTTCCCTACCTTAGCAGGCTCCTCTCAGCCCTACATGGCTGGAGTCTTTTCTTATTCCAGTGGGGCCTGCTTTCTTTCTAGCCAAAACAGTTCAAAATAAAGTCTCCTCAAGTTCATGCTTTTATCCTCCTTTCAGAGCTCTCCCCATCCCTTTCCTGCCTGTAGCCTCAGTCCCAGGTTTCTTTGCTGGAGCTACTCACTATCAGCAGCCTATGATCTCTGTGAGCATCTCCAATCACTTCCTGTTGCTCTTTATATGGGAACTAGGTGACCCCATTCAGGTGTGCCTCCTTAGTCATCAGGGATGGCTGGCACCAGAACTCTAGCTCTTAAAGGGCAATCCACCCTTTTACAATATGGTACACTTTACGTAATGCATATGTTATTTTTAAGGCATCTCCTGGGGTCCAGTTACTCTGTGCAATATGGCACAGAGCTTACGGCTGAAGGAACGTACGTAGATAGAGCTGAAATCAATCCGTGCTATAGAAGCCTTCAGGCCAAGGTGTGTTTGTGTCATTGACAAGGTTACAAATAGATGAGAGTAAAGGAGCAAAAAACATATAATTAAAATAGCATGCAGTTACTGTGCCCTCATAAGCACAGAATAAACACTGCTCGCTTTTATGCTATGGATGCTGCTGCTTTTTGGTATCACCTGTTCTGCATTCACCAAGTTCCAGACAAAGAAATGGTTTAGAAGCCAGTGTGCCCATGTCAGTATTTCTACAGCATCCAGTCCCTATTGGAAACACAGCCATTCTAGTCATTTCAGTGAAGAAGCTGGAGATAGTCTCTGACAGATTTATTATGAAACAAATTCCTCTTAAGGAAATCAGAGTAAGAAGGGTCAAGTCAATGTTCATAGAATCATAGAATCTCAGGGTTGGAAGGGACCTCAGGAGGGCATCTAGTCCAACCCCCTGCTCAAAGCAGGACCAATCCCCAGACAGATTTTTGCCCCAGATCCCTAAATGGCCCCCTCAAGGATTGAACTCACAACCCTGGGTTTAGCAGGCCAATGCTCTAAGAAGATATAGAGGCCTCTTAAAATACACAAAGGGTAAGGATACCAAAAGCAGTATCCAATCAAGTACCTGTTCCAAGTGGAGTTAAGCCTGAATTTGGATTCAGAACTGGGTATAGAGACATATAACTAGAGTCTGCAGTTCATAGGAACACAGCATTGCCAGACTGGATCAGACCAGTGATCCAACTAGTCCAATATCTTGTCACCGATAGTGGCCAGCTCCAGACACTTCTGAGGAAGGTGGAAGAAACCTTGTGGTAGGCAGTGGTGGGATCATTAATTGGGGTGCTGATCTGGTGTTATGGTCTGGACCCAGTTTTAATATAAATCAGTGAAATAAGAAAGTATTAATCAGTAGGATGATGTTCAGAATAACATTGCATTGAATACTAATGCTAGAACTATTACTGTCCCCATTACTACTGCTTCGACTAGTGACTATATTTTACATGTGTACTTTGTAGTGCCTTCCTTCCCAAAGGATCTTGAAGTGCACCACAAGCTATACTTTACACAGATAGTATCACTCTGACAAGAGCAGGACAAACCCCGACTCTTACAAGATGCAGAATTGTCGCTATCCAGGCAGAGCAGACAGAGCCTGAGGTTTCTGTTTGGTTTTAGTTTAAAGAGATTTTACTAACTGATCAATGGTACCAAATGCTGCAGAAGGGTCCAGCAGGGTGAATGCAGAGGTACTGCACTTTTCTATGAACTGGGGGAGGTCATCCATCAAAGCAACCAGGGCAGTCGCTGTGCTCTGGCCTGAAGCCTGCCAGGACACTTGCAGCAAGCAGATTGTGTGGGAGACTATTTTTTGATTAGCTTGCTTAGAGGTCAGGCACTGCACAGTAATTTGCATGGTCTCTAGCACTTAGTTTAAGGCTCTCCCTAGTAGGTTGGTGAGTTGGTGTGTGAAGATTCTCTTCCCCTTCTCGGTGAGGTGGACCCCCTCTCTTGCCAGCGGTCCTCTTTTCTGGAATAGCATCCCATGGTTAAGGAAGCTAAAGCCCTCCCATCACTATCTGTGCGGCCATGCATTCATCTTTATGATGTACATGTCCCTGCCTGGGCCTTCACCCTCAACCTGGAGGATGGATGAGTTCACAAGCTGTGTCTCAACTCCTTCACCCTCATCCGCAGAGGCCTGTAAAAACTACTGATCTGCTCAGGGTTATATCTGAGCAGTGATCCAGTTTAGAGGTAACCAAGGCAAGGTCCACATGTGAAAAGGAAGATCGGAACATCTTTGCTTAGTGAAATTGAGGGCAGGGAGGGGGAAGTACTCCTGTCTGTTGCTGCTCCCTGTATTCAGGAACAACAGTGATGACTTTTAAAATATCCTACAGAGATGTCCGGCTGGTGACAATATCATACCCAACATGCAAAACTGAGCTCACAAGTGCACATCCACAAGATGCACGTGAAGACAAAAAAATAGGATCAAATCACCTGACAGAGGAGTCATCCCAACTGTAACCTCAGGATTCCGGAAGAAAAGAAACAACCACATCAAGAAGGAATGTTTTGAAAAGACTGATGTGTGTCCCGTGTGTTTCACTGCCTGAGGCAAATCTAGTGGACACCTTGGCCAATTAGCAGCACTTCATGACCAAGTGTTTATCAGAGAAGCCACTACATAATGCTGTCCCATTTTAATCCAATCCTCCAAAAAGTGCTTTCTAAAGGAAACACACCCTGGACATAGATACAGGAGTATCAAACTTCACAAATAATTTTCCTTTTGAAACAACATATGAATCAAATGTTCATATACAAGCATCTAATTTGCTGCAACAGATTTGCATGTGTATATTCAAGGAGCTCCAAATTCCTTTACTGCACCATGCAAACAGGCACATGCAATTTACGTAAATGTACATGCGACCGTGTACCCACATCTGTGTGATATTATCTGATTTGCAGGCCCAGACGCAGGACCAATATATGCAACTTTATATATGTTCATGGGTCCAGAATTGAACACTGAGGTTGATGGAAATCATTTGCCTCAAGCATCCCACCTGAAGGAAGATGTGGGTTATCCTAGGTAACCAGTGTATCTGGTCAACAAACGTCTGGAACCTGTTTTCTCCCTCTGTTTCACTGACTTCACTGGGATTGCCCAATGTGAAAAGGCAGAATTTAACCTCTTAGGCCCTCAAGTTAACCACATGGGGATTGGTTCATCCCTGCTAGGGCAGGGAAGTGCAAACTGTGTCTGCCTCCCTCAATGCAAGATGATGTTCCCAAAGGCGAGTGGGGGGTTCACTTCCCAGGGAAGTCAGGTGCTGTTTTCACTATCACCCTGCTTGGGGACTGTAGCGGGGTGGTCACCCTACTCCTGCCCTGAAGGGCTTAAAACAGCCCTGGGAAAGGGCTGCGCTGGGGGAGAAGCTAGGCTGATTGGGGGAAGCGGCCACAGGTGGGACCATGCCCCAGTTAGACCACAGCTGGCCCTATAAGAGGGCTGAGGGTCAGCGACTCAGGCACACTCTCTCTAGCTTTCTTGAGAGAGAAGGACCTGGCTGCCTGGGAAGCTGAGAAGGGTATCTAGGGTGGAGCAGTGCTGGGGAGCTCCAGCCTAGCAAAGCCCCAGGCTGCAAGCTGAGATAAGGGCCCACAAAAGGGTACTAGGGCTGCAGAGGGGCAGCCCAGAAATAGGCAGAGGCAGCTGGTCCAACCCCCCCTTGCCAATGATGAGTGGTTTATAGACTGCAGTCTGCCCCAGGGAGCAGGGGCTAGATGATGACTGGCAGTAGCCACTGAGGCAAGGTGGGGATAGGGGGTTGGGGTTTCCCCTGGGCTGGGAGACCCAAATTGTGGGTTACTGCAGGGGCAGAACCCTGACATAGGGGGGCACTGGGGTCCAGGAGGGACATGGGGCCAGCGGCAGATGAGACACCGGCCTGCAGAGGGCGCTCTGGAGCTGGAAAGAGCTAATTCCCTGGACGACCAGCAGGAGGCGCCGCACTGGTGAGTTGTTGCCCCGCCACAGGGACTCTTCTGAGAGAGGACAGCTTTGAACTACAGATGGAGTTCCAGAGGAGCCTAACTGGCAGAGGCTGCAGCTGGGATGCACTAATTGGTGCAAACCCTGCCTGCCGTACCAATTAACACCATTTCTGACACTCCCCTGGCCTAACACAAACTCCCCAACTTTCTCCAACCAGAGCCCTGTCCCAGACTCCATGCTGTTGGAATCCAGAGTGCGACCTGAAATGATTCTGGCCTAAAATTTAAAAACACATAATCTTTCACAAGCCAGCCTTTGTGTGCAGTCGGGACCCATGGTAATTTCACATGCTCCCTTTAGTTTAGCTCATTCACAGGGCTATCCGGGTGCCAATCTGCTTGTTATAATTAAGTACTCATTGCTCAGTTATCCTGTTCCATTTATAAAAGTGTGTGTGTGTGTGTGTCCTGAAATGCTACAAAATACCTGCTACTTCCTAGACAGGGTTTTTGAGATTTTGTGTCATAGCACATTTAGGTAGTTGCAGTCAATGGATCAGTTTCTAAGAGTGCTGGCAAGGGCTATCTGGGATGGACAGACAGTTCTTTCTGGTGATGAGTTTTGTTCCTCTTGCAGGGTTTCAGATGGCTTTTACCTGAGCCTTGCATGGCTTTTACCAGAACTTTGTACAAAATCCACCTGGTAATACAGACTAAGTGCAAGGCCAGGAGGGGGTTTCCATGACCCAGTTTCATATGAATAATCCTATTTTGGACCGTCACCCTTTTGCAGGCAAACACACCATACAGTAGAGGTTGCGGCTGTGAACATTTGGCTCTATAGTGGAAGCTCTTTCTCTTCACATCCACACACAGAGACACCAACTTCTGTACAAAAATCCAATGGGATAGTTACAGAAACCCTATATCACTCGTTTTTTATAAGCAAAATCCACAGTGAGCTGGGAGAACTGCACAAATCTGCCACAATCTACCTCTGCTTTGACATTTAGGAAGGACCCAGTTCTTTCCTCCTTGAACAGGGCATATGTACAGCACCTAACACAATGGGGTCCCGTTCCAAGACTGGGGCTCCTAGGCACTCTGGTAAAACAAATAATAATAATTAATAACAATAATGCCTCTTTCCATCATGTCCTCTGTGCACTATGGAGAGAGAGTAACCAAAGTGACGCTATCACAGCTTTTCTGTCTAGTCTTCACCTCTGAAATGACTAAGAAGCCTAACAAGGGCTGATGCCCAGGCTGAGATAATCAAGTGGTGACTAGAAGAATCAGAGGCCTGCAAATAACTCCACACAAGAACTATTTCTTGCAGACAAACTTCAAGCTACCCTGGGTGCAGGGAGATATAGAGTAAGCCGCTTTCAGAAGGTCAGGCCCGTCGACGGGGGGGGGCAAAGGGGGCAATTGCCCAGGAGCCTGGGTGATTTAAAAGGGTCTGGGGGGAGTTTCCTGTAAGCTGCGCGGCCACGCAGCACCTCAGGGAACCCGCCCAGGGACTTGCCGGAGGAGGGGCCCCCGGACCTGCTGCAGCCGGGGCACCCAAACTCAGGTGCAGCCGGGGCACCCCTTCCCTGGCCTGAACCCAGCTCTGGCCTGGACCTGCTGTGGTCAGGCAAAGGGTGCCTATCCTGCAGCCCCAACCCTGGAGCTGCCGTGGCGGGGAGAGGTGCCGCTCCCCCCAAGCCCAGGTGCTGCTGTGGGGAGAGAGAGCGGGGGGAGTCCTCTCTCGCTGCCATAGCCCTGGGGCAACCTGTACCCCAAACCCCTCATCCCCAGCCTCATCCCAGAGCCCACGCCCCCAGCCGGAGCCCTCACCCCCTGCACCCAACCCTCTGCCCCAGCCCTGAGCCTCTCATCCCTGCCCCCCCCAGAGCCTGCATCGCCAGCCAGAGCCTTCACACCCCTGCACCCCAACCCTCTGCCCCTGCCCTGAACCCTCTCCCACACTCCGAATCCCTCGGCCCCACCCCGCCACATGTGACACATCACCTCCATATTGGTGCACATAACAAAATTCATTCCGCACATGGGTGGGAAAAATTAGATGGAACACTGGGACCCCGGCCACTGCCGTGAGCCCCAGGCCCTTTTAAATCGCACAGGCAGGCTGCCGGGCTCCTAGGCGCGTGTGGGGTAGTACCGGTGGCGAAGGCAGCAGGCGGGCATGTGGAAACCCTGGCCGTGTCAGAAGAGCATGCCCAGCAGTGCAGCCGGCATCTCATTGGGCACCAGCCAGCGCAGTCAGCAGCAGCTCACTGGGCACCAACCAGCGCAAGTGCAGCACCGCCCAAATATCAGGCAGACCTTTCTAGGGGGCCCATTGACTGTTCTGCCCTTGGGCCCGGAATTGCTGTCGGCCGGCCTGCAAAGGGACCTGAACAGCAGCGCTGATTTTTTCAGTATAAAAAGCTACCTATGCTTGGAACATGGAACATGTGCCGTGTTCATTAGTAGTGTGACCCTGTGCATTTGGAAGCAAAGATGGGCTTTGGGAGACTGGGGGACATTTGAAATCTGAACCCAGCTCTGAATTTTGCAAGGGATCCATAACGTAGAATCTCCCCCAAATTTGGCAGGGAGTCAAATTCCAAACTACGGTAAGTTCTGTATCCATGTTCTTCAGGTGGTCCCTATTTCAAACCAACAGACCAATCAGAACCCCACCCCTGAGACCCAGACTTTGGGGTGTTTAAAATCTGAATCCAGATCCAAATGTTGCAGCTTGACCCTGTCTCTATTATAAAGAATTAAGAAGGGTCTTGAAAAATCAGGAGGCCCCTAGTAGATTTCTCAGGTCAGTTTTCCAGTTTTTTTGCCAACACACAGACTATTGCAAATTCTCACATGCACATACATGGTTCAGACTTGCCCTGTGATGTGACACCCAGCTGCATGTAATTCCAGAGCATACCATTTTTCTTTGCCAGCCTTCCTTTTCACTATTTTTTTCTTAACAAACTCTATTCTAAATTCAGTGCTTGAGTTCCTATTAAGGATGAGCAAAGCAGAGCTTTAGAATATCATCCCATTTAACCATTCACTGCTGAATGAAAGTGAGCCCCAATTAACTCCACAGCCCAGGGAAATCTCCATGACCTACCAAGTCAAACAAAAAGGAAAGATGAGTTTTATTGGGGGGGGGGGAGGAATAGCATAAAGCAATTCCTTTCCTTCTAAAGAACTGGGTAAGGGTAAGTAGTCAAATGTGATTTTCTGGCCTGATCGGAGTCTTCAGTGACTATTTCCTCTCCATCACACGATTTCATGAGACTAGTGTGTTCTAGGTAGTTCAGCGTAGTATTAAGGGATGCTGACTGTACCTATCAGAAGCTTACAACACCTGCTGCACAGTGGTCCCAGCCAAAGCCATCCGTTCCTTATTTTCATCAGTAATAAATTCACGTGGAAATCTTTTTAAAAAAATGCTTCCAGCCTAGCATTTGACTTCAATGAGGCCCTGTAGTCAATAGAAATGGAGGCAGATTCACCAGAAGCACAGGCCAGGTACATCACTCAGCAGAGAATGAGTTAATCACTGTCCCTTTTAGTATGGTCATCCCCTAGTGGAGATTCAGATGCATTGTCCATGTTCAGGGCTCTATGGTAAAGTGTTGTCCTTCCTGTAGCGGTAAAGTGAAATACTCAGGACCCTTTTAACAAAGCCCTTATACTCCATTTTACGTGTGAAAACTTGGAACTTTTCCATTAACAATTCCTGGCACCACATGTCATCATGGTGAATTCTGGGCTTTTTCAACACTTGACGCTGCTTCAGCATTTCCACTGTAAACTCTTATTTTCTGGGATTTAAAATCTGTCTGGAAAAATCTGTCTGCTCTGAAACTTGGCATTCTATGTCTCCAGGTAAAATCTGGCCTTTGATTTCGATTCAGTCATTCTTAAAACCATGACGACCAAACAGATATGGGTGTGTGTGGATGTGTAAGAAACACCCTTTAATTTAAATGTTGAAAATGAGAAACTGATAAATCCACCATGTGGTGTGATTAATTCTATTATAATTAAAAGACAATTAATAATAAATAACCATCCATGAACATAAGTTGAAATCAAATACCATGGCATGGTAAATGTTTTTGCAATGGTTCCCACCCCAGGTAAGCAGTATTAAATTGAAGTTCATAAATATTTTAGTTACCACATATTGAGCAAAATTCTTCTCTGTGCTGTACACTGTGAATCTCTGTTGCCTGTTGTCTAGCAAGGCACTGGAGATCCCTGAGGTGGGTTAGGGAGGAGACTTTTTCCTTTACGCTTTGTATAGTGGAACTTCCACAGTTCACTCCCCTCTCATCCATCCCAGTGGGCCTCTGCATCTTCCTGGTCTGCTATTGCTGATCGTCCCTAGTCCATTGTTTCCTCTGAATCCATCTTTCCTTGCCCTGTCCATTTTCAAAGGAGCAAATCTACTGCACTTTATTTGTACACATTTAGGAATGTCATTGGATGGCAAATGGCAGGTTTTATGTCATCTGATCTTAAATTTCTCCTCTTGATAAAAAACTACCCACCAAGTCAAACAATGCATTGATGTTATATTGATTATGGGTTTTATTTGACAACAATTTCTATTGGGCCTTGCCTACACTGGGGATTTTTGCATCAAGCCAATTATACCAATGTTGTGAAAACTCCTAATGTAGATGTGCTGAACTGGAGTAAAAAGTGTCTTACCTGGGCACAACTTACCTCTGTTTCAAACCAGTGTAAGCAGCACCAATGCCAAACCAGTGCAGTATGCCTACACTAGGGGGTTTCTTGCACAGGTATAGCTCCATTGGTGTAATTACATTAGTGTAAAAAAAAAAAAGCAGTGTGACAAAGCCTTGAACTGACAAGGAAAATAAAAGCAAATCTTGTGATTGTGAGAACTGATCTGTGATTAACAATATTTATGAAAAATTATATGCAAATGAGTTGGAAGTGCCAAAACACCACATGAAAGGCTGTTCCAGTCAGGACCACAGGGAGAAGTGCTGGAAAAATTGCAAGAAGCCTGACTTCAAGAACTTTACAGAATAAAGTTCTGAGCCTGCTCCCATTGAAATCAATGGCAAAGTTCCCATTGATTCAGATGGGCTCAGGATCAAGTCCCAGCTTTGCAAACTAAGGAATCAGATAAACTTCAGATTAGCATCCAAGCTTCTGGTCACTTACCAGATTTTACCTATGCTTCTGAGGTTCACCCACTGGAGTATATTTTCATGGACCCAACCTGCCTTTTCATAGGTGTAACTTGTGGGTACAATTTGTACCTGCATTTTACTCCTGCAAAAACAAATATAGATTTAATAGCTAGAGGCATACATAATCAGATTTGAGCACGTGGTTCATTTTTGTAGGTGCAAAATGTGGATGCAAATTTTGCAAGCACAAATTGTGGCCACAAAAGGGAGGCTGCTCTTTGGAAAAACTGGTCCAGTGTTAGAAGAGACCTACTGTAAACAAAAGCTTGAAGAAAACCTGCTTACTCATCAAAGAAACATTTCTTCTGTCACCATGAGTATAACTGAATCTGTAACAAAATCTATGCACATGGGTTCTGCAGAAACCAGAATAAATCCAAAATAGCCACATGTGAGTAAACCCCAATACAGCCAAATATCTTGATATTTGTGGGTTTGTGATCATATTTTCCACTGTGTTTTCTAATGCCTTAGGTAGCCATTGAGGGGGCCAAAATAATGAGACCTAGTCTTCTTGTGGTATTTCCATTATCAAACTAAGATACAGTGAGATGTCCAGCTTTTATATTATTTGGGACCTGTAAATAGCTACCTAAGTCATTTAAAAAGCCTGTGGGGTTCCCTGGTACATTTAAAAAGGGCACAAAAGACATAAAGACAAAAAAGTACAAGCCCTTGAAATATAAATGGTAGACACCATGTACAGCCTTGGTGTTCAGAGTCTGATTCCATGGTCCTAATTCAGCAAGGCACACAAGTACATATCTAATAGAACTGCTTGAAAGTTTTCAGACAAAACAATTTTTCTCTAAAAACAGCCTGTTTTCAACAATGAAAAATTTCATGAAAAAATCTTGTCTTTGTGTAATGTTTTTAATCAAAATTTTACTGAAAATGATACTAAAACCAGTGTTGAAGAGGTTATCCAAATTTTGCCTTCAAACCCCAGTTGTCCAAAAGTGAAAATTTTCCCTAATGGTTTTGATAACATTTTCAATAAAAAATTGATTCAAAATGTCATGAAAAATGTTGAAATACTGGAAAATGGATCCATTTCGACTCCTGTGAAATGGAAGCAGTATAGAAATTTCAAAATTAAAAAGAAAAGTTTTGACCAGCCCTAAGCCAATATTTTCAAAGGTGATTAGTGACTTTGGGGGCCCAACTTCTGATGTCCCAAAGGGCCCTGGTTTTCAAAAAGTGCTGAGCATCATCCCTCTGAAAACCAGGCCTTTTTAAGATGTCTCCAGTTGGGTACCCAAAAATTGAAGACTCCAAAACCAGTAGTCACTTCTGAAAATCTTGGAGTATGTGGGTGGTTCCCCTAAAGTCGCTGTTTAAAGGTAGGCATTTACGTTGCTGAATCAAGGCCTTTTACGGTTCTAATACCACAGCTATATGAGAGTACATGCCAGCAAGGATAGCCAGAATCATGCCTGTGGAAGACAGGAGCAGATACTAACCCCTCAAGGGTGCTTCAGGGAGCATGTTCTCCCTGCAATGGTGCCTCTCACCCAGTAGCTGATGCAGAATTTGCCCCCTCCCTATTCAAATCCACCCTCTTTGGGCTGTAGAGGACTTCAGGCAGTGGTGGCTGGCTTCCTATCCTTGCATGTTGAGAGCCATCCAAATGACGACTGCCTTCTGCATGCATGTGCAATGGACCCCACACCAGAGATTGAACCAGGGACCTCCATATCTAAACGTACAAGCTGCTACAGCTTGAGCTAAAAATCTGAGCTTCCTTAGCCAGCACTCAAATGCTCTCTGCACCAGGAACAGAGAGGGACGTGTAACATGCTTTCATCAATGGGTCACACATACATTGATATGGAGAATCCTTCACACTTATTCAAGGAGCTATATATATTGATGGAGATAGGTGTCCAGATATCTCAACGATGGGCATGACATAAAAAAAAGTATTAGATTAAATTCATCCCAGGTTTAACTTGAATTACACTTATGCCAAAACCTAACCACTAACTAGTCTGTTTATGTGATCATTTACACCGGTTTCTTTTTTATTATTATTATTTGATGGTTCTCAATTGCACGACAATCAGAAGTAACTGCTGTGACTGAGAGAGAGTTTTTTATGAGCAAATATTAGGCTATCACATTGCTTCTTCTCAGCAAAACTGTGCTGTTGTTAATAACCCAAGACTGAGTTAAAACTGGAATACTTAACCTTTAATATAGATTTCCTGCTCCCATATATTTCAGCGAAAAGTATTGAATTTACTGGCAAGGAGGACCCAAAAAACAACAACCCTTCTCTAGAGATGTTAAGCACATAAAAAAAACCAGATGTTTCCAGCATCAGGAGGTGGAGTGGTTTTTTTGTTTTTTTTTTTCTTTTCTTTTCTTTTCTTTTCTTTTGGGGTGTCTCTTTCCTGCCAGGCCTACAGGAAAAGACACACACACACACATACAAATGAAATCCTTCTCAAACCTTGTCTTCAAGGAGGGAACTTGACAAACAAGAAAAAACAAACATGGTCAGAATCAAGTGTTTTCCTTTTCTGCCATTTGTAACATTACGGTTGCCAAAATCCAGATTCATACCAGGGTACGTGTATTTCCTGCTTCTGCTTAGGCCTTGCTTATGTGACCTTTGAACTCATGAAGGGGGTTTCTGTGTAAGCCACTCACAGCTCCTTCCTGTGAGATGTCTAAGTGATGAGTGCTTATTGATTCTGGGCCTACATATGGTGATGGGAGATAAAGTTGTATTTGTTGTACATCTTGCTGTGGTCAAGGCATCAACATTATCTTCACTTAGGGTCAGGGGCTCTACTGCTTCTGTGGATTCTTGAAGAGGCAGGGTGGGGGTGCGGGTGGGGGAAGGCCTTGTGCTAAGAACTAAGGAATTTCCCTTATTATCTGATTAATCTTTAGGACTTCCCTGCCTTCCTTCCCTTTGTCTTACAGTTGCATTGTGTATAGGCCTGGAGGACTCCAGGGACTTTGCAGGACACACTGATTTATTCATTGTTAGATTATTGCATTAATTAGGGGCCCTGGTCTTTTCAACTCAGTGGGTTCTGTAGGCTTGATAACATATACAGAGGAAAACTGGAAAACCTACTGTACTGTTACAGCATTTTCTGCTCATCAGATTATCCTGGCTTTATGCATTAGGCAAGCTGAACAATAATGCCTGATTCTGGATGCATAGCTATGTAAATGTGACACTGAATTGCAAGTATGGCAGGATGCTCTCTTGCAAGTGCTAGCATTATTCTAGGAGCATTGCGTACCAACACACTGTTCCAGCCTGATCCTGCACCGCTGAAGTCAGTGAAAGATTTACCATTGACTTCATGGAGCTGTCACACTGGCAAAACTTCCATTGAAATTACCCCTGAATATGTGGGTCCAGGTCATTGTTGGTGCAGAGAAATAGTTTTATTCCTTCATGGCTGTAACAATTAGGATATACAGCAAAATCCTGGCAGAACAGCTTAAAAGAGAAACAAATATATAAATATAAAGTCAGCAAATAATATTTTTAAGTTTAAAGTATTAGGTAGGTACCATATTTTTAATGGTTTATATTACAGTTCAGCAAGCAAACTATTTTTGGGGGGGATTATCAAGTTGATCTAATCAAAATTCTATTTTACTTTGCTTGTTAAAAAAAGATAGAAGCCAAGAATTTCTGATAATTGCACACATGCACAAATTGTGCACACAATGCACAATTACATGCCTAAAATTATTATTATTTTTTAATCCAGACCATCATACCTAATCAAGCTGGTTGAAAAATTGGAGGTGAAATCTCCACAATTTTGTAATTTTTTTCTTTTTTAATAATCAAAAATTGATGTGAAATATCAGAATTTTGAACAATTTCAGTTAGTTCTAATGGATACATCGGTGAGCTTCCACTGATCTGAATGTGTCCCAGAATTGCAAACTCTTGACATGACATCCCTTGGCAGTGGAATTTTGTCATTAACCTACTTTCAAAATTGTTTCCACCCACTGCTTCATCCACAAAGTTACATTTATGGAAATATTCAACAATGGATACCTAGCACTCAGGTAGTGTCAATGATGTGGATTGCATCCAGTATATTAACACACCAAGCAATGGCCAATGGCCATCTGTCATTTATCTTCTCACTTATTTTGTTTTTCAAGGAGTGAAAGCAAGATTTTTCAAAAGCTGGTGTGGTGCTGTGGTGTCAGGGTCCTGCCAAGCTTACTACAATTGTGGGAAGACAGTGCTCATACTGCAAGGGAAGATTTACATGTTGCATCCAACCAATTTGACCATCTTAAAGGGACATCAGTAATGACCAAAGTCTCTATTTTGTTTTCTAAACAAGGTACCAGACTCAGGGACAGTCATCAGTAGATTTCTGTTGCTTCTATGTGCCTCAAGCAGGCTGCCTACCCCACAAAAACATCAAGGCCAAGATTTTCAAAATTGGATGCCTGAAGTTATGCTCCCAAATCCATATCTAGGCAGCTAAATAAGAGGCCTGATTTTCAAAACAACTGAGCTGCCCTCGGCTCCCTGGACATCAGTGGAAGGTGCTGGGAGCTCAACACCTCTGAGAATCAATCCACTAATTTAGCTGCATGAATCTGAATACAGGAGTCTAGCCTTAGTCACCCCATTGTGAAAATCTCAGCCTAATCATTCTTGTAACAAAAGTACTTCTCATCACTTCCAGGCAAGCTACCGCAGAACAGAACTGTGACCCATCCTTTCATATTAGCTTTCCTCCAGGCACAGAAAGATCTTTAAAAGGCACTGTCCTATTTCTGGTTATATGCCAAAAACAGCCAATCTGATTGCAATCCTCACTGTTTTCATTATCTCCATCCCCTAAAAGAAGAGGAAATCTCAGTTTTCCAGGCTTGGGATATACTGAGATCAGCATCTCCCTTCTCCCCATGAATTCTTTTAAAAACAATATTGTTTCTGTAATTCCAGCTGCTAAGCCAAGCTTTGGTCACTGTAAAATTTAGTTTTCCCACCGTTGTTGCAAGATAGTTGGCTTTCTGGGGTGGCCGTGGACCAGTCAGCTGCAAAGAAGGAGCACGTGCCTGTTGCAGCCGGCATAGTAGCACCTGCTCTACAGCTGGCTATTTGGCTTTTCCACTTGCAATTGGGTTTCAGATATGTCAGCCAATCACTCGACATTTTCCATTTGTTATGGGGGTTTGTGAGCAAATACAGACCCAGGGATATTGAAATGCTTTGCCAGATTTCTTTGGCTTGCTTTAGGCATCATTTTCTCAATAGGTAGACCTGTGGTTCCCCAGGACTGTTGGCTCTAATTATTATGTTCCTACTTGAGCCAACATACATACAACATACAACACAAACAGTTTGGTTTGGTTCACTGAAACTGATCCCTGTAAACATTAATCACTAAAACCAAACTGGACAGCACTGAGAGAGAACAGGGTAGAATCAGGCAGATTAATTCACAATCTCTGCATTGCGAGCTGAATGTGTTTTCAGTTAGTGATACATACATTTACAGACAGACAGTCCTTTTTTTCTTTCACCTTAATTTTATTTTCATTTTTGCATTCATCAAAGCTAGAACCAGACTTCTTGCAAGCAGGTGCTGTGTAGACGTTCTCTGCGCTCATTTCTCTGTCCATATAGCTAACCCATATTACTTCTGTTGTTCTAGTCCTGCACTCCCACAAAGCTCTGTAAATGCAACCCCTTCCTGCTCCTTGACCCTTACCTGAGATGGACCACCAAGTCATGTGCATTAGCATGATGGTCTTGTGATGTGGCCAATGAACCTTCAGGAACTAGAATGAAAACATATCAAAGTCTTGTTGGGCCAGATTCTCACCTGAACCAGAGCTCTGTTTTGCATTCCATGAGCGGGTGTTACATAGCTGCTTCTGGCTCCCTGGTTTCTCAGGGGCAGTCCCAGCTTTCGCCCCAATGCAACTTAGAGCTGCTGCTGGACAATCCTAAATTTGCCTTACTGATGTAGAGACCTTGATGCACCGCACAACAGTGGAGAACTGGCAGAATACAGTGGAGTAGAACACCTACTCCCCACAACCTCCTCGGACCCTCCTTCCCTGATAGACCCTCTATGCCAAGAAAGAAGGAGTGGGGGGGGGGCGCAGCTGGTGCACTGTCCAAAGCTGGCACACTTGCACCACCAGGGAGTTCTGCTCTGACGGGAATTCTCTGCTGGGCATTTGCAGCCAGTTTCTATAATCACCTGTTTATCATTAACACTGAACGGAAAAAATATCCAACAGTGTACAAAGGTGCTCCAAAGAGCTTATAGTCTAAATAAGTCTTGATCCGTTGCATGTAACATATAGGACCAGATTCTCAACTGGTGTAAATTGGTGTCACTCCATGGAAGTCTAACATTGGTTTTATTGTCAGCTGAGGATGTGGTCCATGGGCTTTGTGGGTGTGTATGTGTATTTATCCATGTGTGATGTCACTCTCCACTGGCTAGCTCACAAATAACATACAACTAGCTAAAGGAGCTTGTCTTTTGCTCAGATGATAGAGACCTGTGTTTATGGAACTGAATGAAGAGGATTTTTGGCCCCGCTTCCAGGGCTGGGTGTGTGAATTATATTTTAGACAGTAAATGCTATGGGGCATGGACTTTGTCCCCCTATATGTCTATGAAAAAATTTAGTATAATGGGGACCCTGATTGAGGCCTCTGGATAATGCTGTTGCAATCTGATTCAGAATAAAAAATAGTAATAGTGGCCAATATGTTCAAATGCTATTGTCTAACTATAGGCATACAAGTCTGAAAATATCCCCTTGTATCTGTTGTCTGCAGCACATGGATGCCTTATAACAATGCACTAAAAACAGAGCAAGCAGAGAGTGATATACGGTTGTTATAGCCACAACGTTGCATGGAACTGACGTGTTTATAGAAGCTGTTTAGCGGTATCGAGGGAAGGAGGCTGGCACATTTCAATTGCAGTACTGTCCCATGGATAGTCGGAGGCTTGAAAGAGGGCAGGAAATGAGGAGTGAACAAAGAAAGCAAAGGGAGTGGTCAGCTGAGAAGTTTGGGTGGAGTCTAGAGAGTGGGGTGGGACTGCAGGAGGAGACGAGCACAGAGGTGTAGGTGACACATTGTCCCAAAGGGCTTTGAAAGTCAGGAGGAGAAGCTGGAACATTCATACAGGAAAATATGGGGAAGCCAGTGTAGACTCACAAGGGGTTAGAGAGAACAGATGTGGCAGGAATGGTAGGAAAGAACCAGAATATCCAAAGTGACACATGGATGCCCTCTGTGAAAATGAGATGTCATGAGCCAAACTCATCCCTGGTGGAACTCCATTGACCACAGAGGGATTACATCAGGGATGAGTTTTCCCTCCTAGTTTAACAGAATTTCCCCACAGGCAATGACTCTTGAATGAAAAACAAGTTTTGCTTACTTCTTTGGCTGACAGGTCTTGGGAGTGTTGGTGGAAGTATCGGCCTCTGCCCCTGGTGGAGGAGAGAGGAAGAAACACCTCTTGCTGCCTCCAAACAATGCATTCTGGCCTACTAAGTGAAAGGCAAAGATGGACTCTAGAGGGCTTTATGTTCAGACCATCTTAGCCAGAGGACAAATCACTGCAACATGGAGTCTTTGTGGATGGGAGCAGGAAGTAAAGAAGAGTAGGAGAAGGGGAAAAGCAGGGGGAGAATGAGAGGCATTCAGGGGATCTTCCCTCCTGATAAAATATTTTAACAAAGTCCTTTTATTTCTTCTGTGTCAGAGACTCACACTTAGGTATAAACAAGCCTTTTTGGCTCTGCCTTCATTATATACACAACATGGAATTGCACAGAGGGTTTCCAAATTCTGCAGCATCCCCCACCCACAAAACCTCTCAGGGGCTGCTTACGGGTTTATTTCTGTTTGGAATTCCATCAGTTCTCTGATGTCATCCCCCGCTGGGGTTTGAATTCATTTCAAGTTGATTGGCCCAGCCCAAAAGAGCTTTGCTGGGTTAAAAATCTATCTACGGTACATAAAACAACACGCAGGACTGAGCGGCGAGAGAATAAGTGAGAAACCCATGCCAAATATTTATATCATTCATCGGAAAAAAGGAATTTTTATTGATTGCATGCATCATTTTTTCCCATTACACATTTGGGGCCATTTAAATGAACTCTGTTCAGTCCGATTCCGGCTCTGTCTATTACACAGAACACAACTCGGTGATTGGAAGGAAGCTTATGAGCCAAGTTTAGTGTACTAATTAGTAGATACAGTCTCGTGTTTATTAGATTCCTTTTAAAACTGGTGCTTGTTACCTTTAAAAAGGAACTCAGGGCTTAGCTGTGCAAATGCTCCATCTGTATAGCCACTCACACACACAGACTGCGAGTGAATTATTAGCTTTACTACCATGAAAACTCCGCAGAAGCATTTGCTTCAGTGCTATTGATGAAATGTTTCAGCGTGTTCATTTTAACATCAAATGGGAAGAATTTGTGAACAATTTATGGCTCCTCAGAGCCTTCATCAGTGAGAAGTGAATGTTTTGTCCCAGCAATGATAAAGACCTCCTATATAGCCCTCGCCTAGGGTTGGGCTTTAAACTTTAAAGTAACGAATATAGGCAAATGTCAAAAGATTACAGTTTCTGTTTTACAGTGGCTTTTTCTCACAGCTTTTCAAGCCTTAGCCAGGGACAAATATAATGTTTGATCAACATTTAGCTCACAATTTATTTACTGGGGATATTTTTCACTTCTGTTGCAAGCTTCTGCATCTGAAGGAAACATTGCTTGGCAAGATAGAGGAGGAGGAGTGAGCAATATAATGGGTGAAATGTTACCAAATAATTAAAATGCAGTGGTACTGTAAATCCTAATGGAAACAACAATGCGTCTTTGTGTACAATTAACTCTGGGCTCTGGTTCACGATAAAAATTCTAGCTTGTAAAAAGCCCTGACCTCAATACCAAAAGCTCAATGGAGGTTTACAGATCTGGTAACAAAAAAAAAAATCCTTCACAGAGGGGGAACAAATAATGGCTGGACTGGATCCCCTAAATATCCTTTAATTATTCAGAATGGTTGAGGATAAGAAGATACAGCAGAAGTAACAAGAGGGGGAAAAAATCTCACAGCCCAGTGAAACTTACAAAATGCTGTTTGATTTCTGTAGGGAGAATTTTCTTCTCCCCCACTTTTTTTCCAAATCATACATTCTATGGGGCACCATGTGTGTTACCACTGGAGTCCTATAAGATCTTTTTTATTATTAGTTAAATAATTTTTTATTGTTAACAAAGCAGACAAAATGAGTTGCTCATTACAGCGAGCAACTGACAAGGAAACATGGAGGGCTATTCATTAAGTAATTACTACTTTTAGGCAGAAAAAGTTACAATTCTTAAAGGAGAAAAAAACAAACCCAGAACAAAACCAAATTGTCTATTCTTTTTTCTGTGTGGGGGGGTAATGTTTCATGGGAAAGGCAGTTCTACAGATGTCAATCAGTTTGACAAGCAATTATCAGCTTAACATCACTCATACAAGAAATACAGGCAGTCGTGGGTATATAATTAAGCAGGCCGGGTAATGGGGATGGGTGACCCTCACATGATGGAGTTCAGTTCGGTACGGTGGGTTCAGGGCTCAGGGGATAAAGTCCAACAGGGGAGGTTTACAGGTCTCTTCCCCCTTGTGGGTGCACGAAGTCATGCCGGCTCACTCCCGGTATTGGCGGTGGCCGGTGATGTACTCTGTGTAAATGTCTCGGGACCATCGAATAGTGTCCGAGACCATTAGGCGTCTCATGAGCCGCGTGTAACGACAGCCCACTCCACAGGTCCTCAGCACACGTTCATTGCAGGGGTCCCAGGCACCCAGGGCCCCAACGATCAGAGCGTCGGTGTAAACCTCATAGCCCTTTGCCCGCAGAGTGTCAGCTAAGGGAGCGTATTTTTCTAGTTTGCGGACTCGGGCTTCACGGTTTAGGTTTAAGATGAGGACATAGGCTGCAAGTAGAACACCCCAGAACAGACTAACTTGGTTGCTCTATAATATATGGTAAGTAGAGTAGTACCTCTCCAGTACAATACATCTGTGGCTTGTCAGAATTCACGCAGAAAGGGAGGACAAATCTGTTGATATTTTCCAGCTAAGAACAATTCAATCTGCATATGATTTTTTTTCAGCATCTCAAAATTACTAACGATAATATTGTTTCTTACAAAAAAAAGCAATGTATTCAGTGGCTTTTATTTGGGAAATAATTTTGTTAAAGCTTGGCCAGCCTGCATTCCCACTTAAACAATCTGAGCTTGACTGGCCACTGCACTGAATTCAATAGTCTTACACTGGCATGAAGCTGAAGCCTCCACCAAAAAAAGCATGAGGTAGAATTTTCAAAAGCACTTAGGTAATGTAGGACCACAAATCCCCATTGAATCGGTGGGACTTTCGTTCCTAGCATGGCTAAAAATAGTAGTGTAGAGGTGGCATGGCTGGCTTCAGCAACACAAGTACATACCCAGCCTCCGCTGCCGCATCTACGCTGCTATTTTTAGCAATGCGGGTGTGGGCGAAGCTAGTGCAGGTATGTCTATCCAAGCTGCAGCCACAACTCAGAGTGCAGGAAAGACATATCACAGATGACCTCGGTGCTCTCAAAAATGTTATCTTATACTCCCAAGTCACTTACACATTTTTAAAAATTTTAACTATAAATCCATATTTAGGCACCCAAATAATAGGGGGCTCCTTGGTTGCTGAGCATTTACAGCTCCTTCTGGTCTCAACAGGAGTTCTGGATGCTTAGCACCATTGAGAATCAGGGTATTTATTTATGTGCCTAAATATAGATTTGGATGCCTCTCTTGCTCCCTCTCTATATATATCAACAGAGAGAGAAAAATAGATATACACACACACACATGTATATCGAGAGAGAGATACAATATGTATATATGTGAGTTTGTGCAAGGTCACAAGGTTATGGAACATAGTTTTTAATTCTGGATACCATCTGTTGATTGAGGTTATATGAGTCACTCGATACATGTCATGGCAATTGTGGTGCTCCAGATGAATTGTAGTCATCCTGGTTTATGAAAATATTTCTCACATTACAATCCGCACCATTATGTGTTCTTCTCCATCTGAACCTACAGTGTGAGGAGCATATTTGCAAGCCCAGTTAGAAAGGACCATACACCTCTTCTCACCAGACCGCAGGATCTGAACAATATTCCTTTCATTCCTTGACAGCAAACATTTATTTACTAATCAAACACAAGACATGAGCATTTATAATTCTGTGTCTGGTTTCTTGTTTTAATTCATCTTCTCTGAAGAGTGGAGAAAGTCCATTAATAAAGGCTGCACATTTTAGCTGATGCTCAGGGTTGAAGGATCTGATTTTACTCTGCAGATTCAAGAAGAACTAAAAAGATTTCAGTCTGTTTCTAACCATAGGTAACATTAGAGGGGAAGCTCCTTGTATATGTTACAATTCGTTAGCTTCTGGCATCTGAATTTTATTCAGAAGGAATATAGTAGCCTCAGCAAGAGGTGGTTGCGTGTTGCAAAAAGGGATTCATGACTGTTTCCACAAATAAATGTAACAGTCTCAGTTCACTACGCTTCATGGGATCATATTATTCATTGTTCATGAGTATTTGAGAGATAACTGGGTATCTGTGAGAATGAGCGTAGAACCTGAAAGCTTCATGAATTTTGGCACAAATGGTTATTTCTTCAATAACTCATACAGGAAAGTACCTTATTCATTATTCATTCATCATTATTCTCATGTTTAAAAGGTTTCAGTCATCCTGTCATGTGTGGTGTACTGAAAACTGTGTTAAAATTACAAGCTATCACTTTAAGTTTGTGAGGGGCCTCCTAGTCCTGCTTTCAGGCTAGGGGGCAGTCTAGGGAAGCATGTAATCTGATTTTTTTGCAAAGAGCTAGCCTAGAGAAAGGTGGGGTGAATGGTGCCTCTGTGCCTTCAGGAGCAGTCTGCTTTCTCTCTCTCTGTTTTGGGTTCTTTTATGGTAGGGTTCTGGATTCTAAGAAATAAAGTTGTGTTATATTTCAACCTTTCAGAAAGAGTATTTCATGTTTGTAACTAACTTCTCTCTGTGTGTGCCAGGAACGTAACATCAGGAAGCAAAAACAATGCCATGTGACCTATGTGACTGTAGCAGGGCAGTTACCCCGCTGCTGGGGGAAAAGGTAGACTGATTGGGGAAGAGGCCACAGCTGTGGCCACACCCAATCAGGCCACAGCTGGCCCTGATATAAGGGCTAAGGGAGGAACTCAGTCAGGTTCACTCCAGCCTTGGAGTGGGAAGGACCTTGCTGCCTGGGAGTACAGGGTACCTGAAGCAGAGCAGTGCTGGGGAAGGGCAAGAGGAGCTGGGGAGCTCCAGCCTGGCAACTCCCTAGGCTGAGGCCTTGTTAAAGGCCTAAGCACATACTGGGGCTGCAGAGGTGCAGCCCGGGGATAGGCAAAGGCAGCAAGTCCAACCCCCTTGCTAGTGATGAGTGGCCATTACAGATTGCAAGTCTGCCCTAGAGAAAGGGAGCTAGATGATAACTGGCAGTAGCCACCGAGGCAAGGTGGGCATCGAGGGGGGTTCCCCTTGAAAGGGACCCAGAGTGTGGGGGTACTGCTGGGGGCAGAACCCCAAGGAAAGGGGCATCGGGGTCCGGGAGGGACACGGGGGCCTGAGGAAGGAGAGACACCGGCCAGCAGGAGGCGCTCCGAGGCTAGAATTGAGCTAATGCCCAGACTGACCAGCAGGAGGCACCGTGGTGGTGAGTGCTTGATCTGCTACAGTGACAAATCGCACACCACAAACAGTGGATAGCAAACAAGGAATGGCATGATTGCGCAGTTTTGCAACAATCTGTAGTCTGAAATTTGTCTGAGCAAAGGATTTGGCAAATATTTAGGTATACCAAATGAATTCAAGATAAGTTTGCAAATAATATGCACACAGTAAAATAAGCTACATTCTCAATAAATATCCACTAGCTCTAGTCTCAAGCTGTGGCCAAGGGCTTGGCTGCACTCAGGGGCGGCTCCAGGCACCAGCGCACCAAGTGCGTACCTGGGGCGGCATGCCTGCGGGAGGTCCGCCAGTCCTGCAGCTTCGGCGGCAATTCGGTGGCGGGTACACCGAAGGCGTGGGACCGGTGGACCTCCCGCAGGCATGCCGCCAAATCCACATTACCAGCGGACCTCCCGCAGGCATGCCGCCGAAGGCTGCCTGACTGCCATGCTTGGGGCGGCAAAATACTTAGAGCCGCCCCTGGCTGCACTTAAAACACTGCTGCAGCTGCACGGCTGTAGTGCTTCAGTGAAGACACTACCTATACCAACAGGAGGGGTTTTCCCATCAGCGTAGGTAATCCCCTTCCCCAAGAGGCAGTAGCTAGGTCAACAGGAGAATTCTCCCATCAGCCTAGCACTATCTGCACCAGGAGTTAGGTCGGTTTAACTGTGTCGCTCAGGGGTGTGGATTTTTCACACCCCTGAGTGACGTAGTTATACGGACCTTATTTCCTGGTGTTGACCAGGCCTGTGTCAAGCTATGTCTAATGTAGCTACACCTGTGCAAATCCCTAATGTAGATGTTCTGAGCTGGTTTAAGATGCAGGTTGTACCAATGTGAATTCACTGTCAGTCAGACCCATACAAGCCTCATTTTATAATGGTGCAGTGTGCCTACATTAGGGTTTTGTACTGGCATAAATTTCCCTAATTATACAAGCCCTCAGCTTTATTCCAATATTGGGCCAACTTCTATGCTCTGTTATACTAGTAAAAATCAAAGTCAATGTCAAGTCAATGGCATTATTCTGCATTTACACTGGTGTAATTGTGATCAGAATTGGATCCATTTTATAGAAGATAGAGATATGAGTGTGTGTGCATGCACAGGGCTTTTTATGCCTTTTAGGGCCAGATCCTGTGCCAGTTAAAATCATTGGCAAAAATGTCTGAGTTCAATATTGCAAGATCAAGTCCTTAGTCCCCGCACTATTTCCAAGCTTCCTGTTTTGAAACTAAAATAATTAAACTCTCAAGAATGAAAAAGTGCCAAATAATTTGCCAAGTTTCTGTCAGGCTTTATCAGGTGATCTTATAGTAATCCTGTAAGTAACATATCATGGACACCAAGTTTAAGACTTAAATCCTATTGAGATATGGGTTAAAAAACAGACATAAACAAGAATCAAACATTGAAACCTGCTATCCTACAGCCAGAGTTAATCCCTTTGGGGAAGTGAATTTCCTCGAGAGCTATAGGAATCCATCCCTATCCTGCTCATCTCCCGTGGCTCATGCTTCATATTTACACAGAGACAAGCATTTTCTTTGGCATGCACAATCAGAAGGAAACTGTAGTTGTTGCTCTTTTGTCTTCTGCATAGAGCATATTAAATACACCCCAAAATTTTCTCCAAGTATTGCATGCACTAGAGAATACATCAACAATATCGAGCTGACTTGAATGAGATGGAATTATTATTTAATTAGTTATTTCCAATAGTGTTTGCAATGTGTTATGTGCTGTAGAAACATAAAGAAATGCACCATCTCTAGCTGCGAGAAGCTTACAGTCTAACAATATCTAACGTGAGGTCAGTGGGGCAAGCAGTGGGTTTGTTGTTCTCAAGTCATTCTTTTGACTGCCCTAATGAATCTGCATAATTTGGCATGAGACCAACAAAGCACCATTCAGAACAGGCCCAGGCAGTGGATGACGTGGCAAGTACTTCACGAGAGGGCACTAACCTACATCCAAGCCACATCAGCATGTGGAAGTGCAGTCCAGGATTTTTACCTGTCACTATAAATTATAAATTAAATTAATGGAGATATCCTATCTCCTAGAACTGGAAGGGACCTTGAAAGGTCATTGAGTCCAGCCCCCTGCCTTCACTAGCAGGACCAAGTACTGATTTTGCCCCAGATCCCTAAATGGCCCCCTCAAGGATTGAACTCATAACCCTGGGTTTAGCAGGCCAATGCTCAAACCACTGAGCAGGTAAAAAGATGTAGTTAACAAAGTCTATGGCTAGGACCAAATTCAGTTTGGACATGATCTGCACTAACTCCATTGCTTTCCATGAAGGTACATTTGCTTACTTTAGAGCTAAATGTGGCTCCTAGTAGCAGCTCTCTTTCTTTGAAAGAGATCTCTGTGCTTCCTCCGCCTCCTCCACACCCCGACATGAACCCTAGCTATATCCCTGGTCCTTTTGCAAAACACCCAGAGAGACTGGAACTATACACTGCAGTGCTTTAATCAGGCACCCCAACGGAGAGGCCAAGCCTGCAGCCTTACTCAGGCAGCCTCACTGACAAAGGGATAAATCCAGCCTTCTCCTCTACAGCTACTGTGGCCCCTGGGCAGTAGAGTGGTGAAGTTCTGTGCAGTAATGAGGTGGATGCAAGGGAACAATGCAAGAGATGAGCACCCTGTGCCAAGTATCGAGCCTGGCTTTGTGGGTTTAGCCACACTTGGACATTTAACAAAATAGCTGTTCCAGCTATTATTCCGGAATACTTCGTTTGGCATAAGCGCCTGTGTGGACACTCTTTATTCTGGCATAGGAATGTCCACTCAGGGTGTTATTCTGGAATAGCTATTCTGGTAAATTTCCAAGTGTAGACAAGCCCTCAGTAAATTCCCTCCATGGAAAGTACTAGGGGAAAGGCATGAGCGGTCTAGGGGGAGGGGCACAAGAGATCCTCCAATCTCTCCCCTCCTGCACATGCAGCTGGTCCAAAGAGGCTCCACCAGGCATCCCTCTTGGCCAGCACTTGGCCCTGCTATTTTAGTCGGGTGCTGGGAGGTGATTTGCCTGTAGGTGAGTAAGGGCTGCTGGTGGGGTCCTGTGTCTCCAAATTGTGCTTTGCACAAGCAGCTTCAGTGAGGAGAGTAGCAGTGTAACTTGCCCCTTGTATATATTAGAAACGTCCATCTTTACTCTCCCATTCCTTGCCTATAAAATGTCTTCAGGATAAAGAGAAAACAAAAGGCACCTCATTTTAGTCCTGGTGTGGTGCACTATACATGAACCTCGATGACACCTTTCTGCCTCAATCCATCCAAGTGAAGCCACATCACCAATAGAATGGTACAGAAGGTGGGCACATTTTGGCCGATTGTGCCCAGGAAACAGAGTTACAATCAGGGCTTAAATTCAGCTGGAGCCGTCCAGAGTGCAACTCCAGTAAATATTTTCAAACCTGTGGAAGCCCCAGCATGCCCTATGGGGCTGAAGCCCCGAGCTCAGCACTTCCTGCAAGGCTAAAGCCCCGAGCCCCGGCGCGCTTCGCAGGGATGAAGCCCCGAGCCCTGGGGCTCCAGGAAATACTTGGTGAGAATTTAAGCCCTGGTTACAATTATATGCACTGTTGCAATAATCTCCAAAGAGTGCTCCTTTTTCTATGAAGAAGGGGGTCAGTGTGAATTCTGTGAGGAGAGAAAGACTCTTGCTCTTTACAGCTCTAGATAGCAGATGACAATGCAATTTTCTAGGAACAACAGTCTAGCTAGAAGCTTGAATCTATCCTATGCTAACTGTAGCCAAGTAAACTAGTGTATCCAGAACCAGCTAGAAACATTAATACCCACATGGGAAAATATATATTTCAACATACAATACAGTGTGTGTCATACGTTTTCAACTGATTTTAACCATATGTCACGATATGAAGTTTATTTGGCATTATGTGGCATGACAAAATACATTTAAAATGTATCTCCATATAAACAGATTAAATCTGTTTGAATTAGATTTAAAATATATACACATGTATCTATCGATATAGATGACATAGATCAAAATTAAGACACAGATTTAGTCATGGGTATTTTTAGTAAAACTCATGGAAAGATCACGGGCAGTAAACAAAAATTCACAGCCCGTGACCTGTCCATGACTTGTACTATATACCCCTGACTAAATCTTGGTTGCTTTTGAGCAGGGGCTTCAGGGGCACCGTGGGTGCTCTGGGGCAGGGGGCACCCCAGGACCGCCGCTGGGGCTCTGGGGCAGGGGGCACCCCAGGACCGCCTCTTGGGCAGAGGGCAGCCCGGGACTGCCACTGGTGCTTGGGGGGAAGGGGGCAGCCTGGACTGGTGCTCGGGGAGCTGGGGCAGTGGCACGCGGCCTGGGACTGCCACTGGTGCTTGGGGGGCAGCCCAAGACTGCCTCTGGTGCTCGGGGGGGGGGGGCGCAGCAGTGCACGGCCTGGGACCACTGCTGGTGCTCGTGGGGGGGCACATGGCCCGAGACTGCCACTGCTGCCGGGAGGCGGGCGGCACGGTGACCCGATACTACCCCAGCAGCAGCCCCAACTGCTCGGGTGACCCTGGGGTCAGTCACACCAGCCACTGCAGAAGTCACAGAGGTCCTGGAAAGTCACAGAATCCATGACTTCCGTGACCTCCATGACAGACTTGCAGCCTTAATCAAAATCCAAAGTGACTCCTTGCTCTGGGTATCCCGGTGCCTTTTGTCTTTGTGTGTCTGACTTCTCAGTTGTAAGCGCTCCAGTGCAGGGACTGCCTTGGTATTTGTCCAGCCTTGACTGCCTTGTCTGCACTTTAATAACAGTAATAATAAGGAGGAGATGGAATCATGGGACAGAAGCAGCATTTAGACACAAGCCTGCACTGCAGATGGTGTGCAACTGCCCCATCCAGGGAGAGCCTGGGGACACAATATTGGGCCCAAGGGCTGGTATGAGACGCAGGGTTCAGCAGGACATAAGGAAGCACTAGCCTTGACCTCTTTGCCCAGCCACACTCTCTACACTGGCAGCAGAGAGGCTGGCTGGTGCTGGTGCCCACATTGTGTTGGTCCTAAGGCCAAACCCCAGCAGAGGTTGGCTCTAGGCTACCTTAGGTTACCTTCCCATAAGGTCACTTGTAGAGTGTGAGTTGTGTGAGCCAAATTTCTAAGAGGCTAAGTTTTCAAAGCAGTCCATATAGGGCCAAATTCTCCCAGGTCCCTGAATGCACATCCTTTACATTTGCACTGGCAGTCTTGTGTGCTCAGGTGGCATTTGCTCACACAGTTAGCCATCTATATACCTGCAAGTTAGGGGGTATTTCTCATGCTAACTGTAGGCATCACATCAGAGTCTGTGTTGGAGAATGTGCCATGTATCATTTATCCTTGCCCCCTAAAATGTTGTCTTGAAATATAGTGGATTGTTGCTGTTTTCCCTCAGCATATCACTGGACAGACATAGATCATGACGCATTACACACCATGTCCTAGAAGGGCCACTCCTTCTCATTGTAATACCTGGGCTACTCAAGTTCAAGGCTGATCTTGTTTTAAACACATTCCCAGGTCCCGTAGGTCAGTTTCCAGTTCAGACGCAGCAAGTGTCTTGTGGCTGCACTGTATATTGCTAATGCATTTTGGGGAGGAAATGCAACGTTAATTTTTCCAGATACCAAGATTTGTAACATTGAATAAATTCAACTACAAATGTATTCAGAGTTCTAACAAATGGGATGTGAATTCTCATTGGCTGTCAGTGATGTCACAGCCATGCACCTAATGCCCAATAAATGGCTGAGTTTTATGGACAAACTCCATTTCAAAATGGTAATAAGTAGAGCAAGCAGAACGTAGCAAGAAGATTAGTGCACTTCTCAGCTACTTAAAGTCACTGGGGCCTCAGCCTTGTGTTTCATAACTGTGCTCCTGGTAACCTATAATTACGTAAAAGTGAACTGCTTGTTGAGTTTTATTGCTTGAGAAAAAAGAAGTATTGGGAATCTGAGTTGTGAACATGCCTGCAAATCTCATCTCTAGTGCACAGATCTCTCCCCTGCCTTCACTGGTAGAGCACAGAATACATTCCTCATAGTCTTGGAATTAGATGTGGGAAGGTTTTACCCTGGATGAGCAAAGGATTGAGACCCAACCCCCAGGGGAGCTCCCATCCATCTTGAGGCCAAGGGTGACAACTGCAGATCAGGAGTCTTCAGTGCCCTCTTACCTATTTTAATGTAAAATGCAGGCCCCAGATGTCCTGATGCCCCTTGTCCACCTCTACCGTTCAACTGGACTGCAAGCTAGAATGCTCCAAATCCAAGTGCACCAGAGGTCATTTATCCAGAGCACCAAGAAGTCTTAACAACCAATATAATTCAAACATGCAGAGGAAAGAGAATGGGGAGCAGTCATCCACTGGAGTCCACTGAGACAGGAGGCTAAGCTAGAAACTAGCACTCTGAATGTTGTACCTTTCCCAGACACACAGAACAGGTATTCTGCCTCCCACCCATAATGCTGGCTCTGCTGGTCCATCTTCCTGCAGTCTGCAAGAGCATGTCAAGGTCCAGCGGTGTCTTTCTGGATGCTCTTCCATGACACATTGGTATCAATACTCCTAGCTACCCACTGGCAGCAGGGTGTGGTCATCTGGTGTTCATGTAGTTGCCTGAAGATGATTATCAGAATTTGAGTCCCATCCCTATTCAGATCCTCGCTTCTGCTCAGCCTTAATTTCAAATAACTTGGTTGCGAAGTTTCAAAGCTCCTGAATGGCCAATAACGAGACAGAGCCATTTCTACAGTGAACACTTCCCCTCACATCGCTATCAGCAGCTGGCTAGCACCTTCACTTTTTTTGATCCCACCACTGCTACTTTGCTTAAAGAAATGTTGACCAGCTGACTTTTCAGAATTCATTGTAATGCTCTTACACACTCTTGGCTACATATGAATTTCTCAGGTGTCACTAGTCTAGGCATACCAGGGTCACTCAGAACTTCACAGCCACAGTGCAGGTAGAACTCAGACCCTCCTTCTCCAAAAGCACAGGACTCACCATTTAGACTAATGGACCATTTCCATTAGCTATTAGCAATAAGGGGCCTGTGACCTGCAGATGACCAGCTCTGATTCCATCCAGTAGAGGGGAGTGGTATATGCATACACTCTATGGAACTCAATTGCAATATTATAGTTCAAGAATTATATGCTCCTGTTGAGAGCAACATATCTTAATATCTTTTGTCTGAAAATCACTAGTGGTTTTTGTATGTGGGAGGCAGGGAAATATTTTTATACCCTGTTGAGAAAATGCAAGAGTTTCTAATTGTGCAGTTTAAAAGACACTGCTTAACTTCTATGGCTAATAAGCCAAATCAATTAATTTAAAACAGAATCTTCTTCCCTGTACTTTTACTCCTCTGTATTAAACGGTATTTTATTTCTGTTGCAGAAACTGTATTTACTCTGCCTTTTCCCCACAGGGAATGTTTCTGCACAAGAGACTATTAATAAGCAGCACCTACTGTGCATTTCCTCCTCCTCTCCTTGCACTCCCTGACTATCTCCTCCACACAACTTATTCTGCTTCTTATCCCTTCCACACAGTCGATTTGCAGACTTTGTCCCACCGAATAACCCCAACTTCTCAATACACCCACCCTGATCCTTTAACATGCTTTATACATGAAGGCTGGAGTTGAGCGTGCAAAAGCAGTTTCAAAATGACACAATGCCAGGCTTATTTGCAGAGAGTTAATGACAGAGAGTAAGTGCCAAGTTTTAAAAAAATAAATTAACCAGATCATTTGGTGAGAAGAAGAAAGAAAGAGACTAATTCCTCCTTTTCAGTGTTTTCCACAGTTCCAGAGGGAAAGCCCTGTTGCATTCAATATGCTGAGTGTCAGAAGATTCAGAAAAGCCAGTGTAGTATGATTTATTCCATCTTCGAGCAAGGGAAAATATGATGGATTTAAAGATGATAGATCAAAATCATTTAAAATAATAGATTAAAACCTTTGAAATCTGGCCATTGTCAAGTTATTTGTAATGAATCACCATCATCCTCTTTATAGATAATCTGTTGAAGTTTTAAAACTGAAACTGATTGGTTCTTCAATGCAATTGACCGCTTTTTTGTTTTTGAGATGTTGTTTTTTTGGTTTCTGGGCTGAGCCCATGGGTTTGTTATTGTAGGGTTGCCCAGGAGCTGGGCTGGTATTGTAGAAAGTGCTAGGCTGGGCCTGCTGTGGCTCAGACTTTCAAAACAGTTTGGTGCTTGACTGTGCTTTCAAAAAAATGGTTTGCATGGGTGACTCGGGCAGCTGTGTGTGGACAATGCTAACGAAAAGCATCTGCACATGTGCAATCATAGTTATTAGCCCAGCCTGGACTAATACATTTTTTCCACTGGGTTATAATGGTTTGGTCTGACATAGGTGGTTCTAACCTGTTTGGCCATAACCAACATTAGCAACCTCTATTACACTTGGGTATTGTGGATAGGGCCTTATATGTCCATCTGCTCAACTCATACTAATGAGCATTATGTAGATAACTGAGGGAAGAAATATTCCTGTCCTATATTATATAATGGGGAGGGAAATAAAAACACACCAAAGCCTTCAGTCATGTCCTTTATTATCATGGCGCCTGATCCTGCAGAAGCTGAGTCCTTACTGAGCAATTTAACTCCCCTTGAAGTCAGCTACTACTGCAAGGAGCAGCAGTCCCTTCCACTTGGCTAGCTGTTCAGATAGCCTCCGGCTCTGGAGAGGAACAAGCCATGGGATGCAGCTATTCACCTGCCCAGGCAGCAGAGCCTGCTCCATCCCCATATCCCCAAACCTTCTGTGGTTCCTATGAAGAGCTCCTCACATGGAGGGGCTTCCACTGGAATCTAAGGAGGGCAGTAGGCATTGCTTAGAAACAGCACTGTTCCTCTTCCAAGCCCAGTCGCCTCAGGCTTAGCTCCCTCCTCTCCCTCCATTAGCAGAAATGGAAGGGAGCGTATGGGCTTTGGTCTCCCTTCTGCAACACAAAGCCCCCACACAACTTGGCATGGGGGCCAATTTCTGATCAAGAGAGGCTTAGGCTATGGCTACACTACAGCTTAAGTCGTCATAAGTTATGTCGCATGTAAGTTAGCCACATAACTGATGCTGGCTTATGCGCCGGCATGGACAGCATTACGGCAGTGGGAAAGCTTCTCCCACCGACTAGCTAGCACCACCGGCAGGGGCTGGAGTAATTAAGCCGACGGGACAGCTCTCTCCCATTGGCTTAGACCAGTGACACTAGAGAGTTTACAGAGTTTACTGTAAGCTCTCTAGTATAGTCATACCCTCAGTTAGGACTGGAATAACAGGGAGGAAAGCAGCCTCCCTCAAGGGAGTGTAGAGTGAGTATCAAAGTTCAAGGCTGTAAAGGCCCTGTACTTTACCCTCAGAATGTGAAAGCACTAGCATTTCAGCACTCTAAGAACAACTTTGAACTCTCCCCGTTCATTGGTATGTCTCCCATGTGTTCCTCCAGCTCTCTCATAGAGACTGCTGTCTTTTACCTCTGGGTCGTGCTACTTACTCAAGATATGATTCTATCCCCCTTTGTTACCAGCCCCCCTCTCTCTGTTTATACTTTGGTTTCATCTTTCTAGTCTCCGTTCCCTGTCTGACTTGAGCATATGTCATAACTGGGGTCCACTTCTCTTTTTTCCAGAAATTAGAAGTGATTCTTGTTTTCGAGCAAATAAAGCCTAAGACACTTAAATGTTACAGGTGGCTGCTTTACCTATTGGTGCAGCTCTCCAAAGGTTTAGGCTGCAAAAAGTGACATTTTTCAGGCAATGATTCTATTATCATCATTATTAGTTGTATTACATTAGCTCCTAGCAGACTCTGCTGAGATCAAGATCCCATTGTGCTAGCTGCTTTGCCTACCTATAATAAGAAACAGTGCTTGCCCTGAGCAGCCTTTGATCTAAATTAACAAGACAGGCAAAGGATGGGTGAAAGGAAGCACTATTATTCCCACTTTTGAGGCACAGAGAGGCTAAGTGACATGCCTGAGTTCACATAGAAAGTATGTGGCAGAGCCAGGAATTAAACCCAGGTCTCCAGAGTCCCACTTTAATGCCCTAGCCACAAGAGCACGCTTCCTTCTAATGCAGTGTAATCTCTTTGAGTATTTTGAAAAATAAAATGGGTGAGCTACTGTTGACTGAAAATCATCTGACATGCCTGGGCACAATGCTTTCTGATGACAGATATTCATAACAGTTTTATTACATGTCTCTAAGCACACAGTTACATGATATGGTACCCCAGAGAGTTCAAAGGAACTGGTCCTGCCCAGTGATCTATGGCATAAAAAAATTACACCTTTTTTAAAACGAAGAATCTGATTTGGGGTGGGGAGGTTAGTGACTTGCTTTAAGGAAGATCAGTCCACACTACACATTACATATTATTGCTTGTTAATTCTGAGCAGATTTCTGGCTCATGAAAGGTTTCAAATTGATAGCACAGCTATAGTACAGGCAATTGTATTACTAGTTTCCCTACATTGCCCATCGATGGGCTTCAGCCCTGGTCTGGAGGGACCACCTCTAGGAATGGCAGGGTAGATCAGTCCTTGGCCCCACTGCTGAGGCTGCCAACAAGGGAACCAGCTGTCATGGAGTTTTGAGTGATGTGAAGACAAATCTACTAGGGATGCTTCGGGGCCAGCTCATTTCAAACAGCCCTTAGGTGGTAACAATCTTGCATCACTATTGGCCAGGGTCAGACTGGAACTAATAGCTTAGAAGTAACATGCACATTGTTATCACCAGTTCACAATAAAGGGCAGGGCCAATCAGAGGGGGGCCAGGACGGCCATTTGGCCTGGGCCTCAAGCTCAAAGGGGGCCTCAAATTTAGACGCTTGTTAATTTTTTGGCATTTGATAAGTTTCGCAACTTGTTTTTATGCACATCCCTATCGGACCAAAAAGTGACACACCAGGGCCGCCCAGAGGATTCAGAGGGCCTGGGGCAAAGCAATTTCGGGGGCCCCTTCCATTAAAAAAAGTTGGAATACTATATTCTCATGGGGGCCGCTGCAGGGCCTGGGGCAAATTGCCCCACTTGCCCCCCCGTCTGGGTGGCCCTGTGACACACTCTCTCAGCATAGAGCTGCAAATTTAAGCAAATAAGAGATGTGATTTGGTAAAAGACATAATATTTTTTTGTTAACGGATATAGATTTTGTCATATTAAAGAGTTAAAAATGTTCATAAATATCAATAAAAATATATTGGGTCTGATGGCACAAGATTAGACCTTGACGAACGTGTCCTCTCAGATCATCTGATTATATAAACAAACCACTACTCGTGGCTGGTGCTGGATCAAGTGTGTGTTGAAAGGTAGAGAATTGTCGTCATTTTTTATTTTTATTATGGCTTGGGGCCTCAAAAGCTGGAAGTGGCCCTGGCCTCTCTGGACCTCTGAGAGGGCCTGATAAAGGGCATGTTATCACCAGGTAACTCAGATACAAAAAGCTCTTATTCCAACACCACCAGCTAAATCCTTGAATGTCCCCAGGCTTCTCATTCTTGGAGAGCTGTGCATGGTACGGTATCTTTGTATACTCATTGCAAGAGAATGCTCATTATTGACATGGAAATGCATGCTTTTAAAAACAATTACTACTTAGGGTACGTCTACACTGCAGTAAAAGCCCACGGCACCGAGTCTCAGAGCCCAGATCAATTGACTCGGGCATGCGGGGCTTGGGCTCGGGGGCTAAAAATTGCAGTGTGGATTTATGGGCTCAGGCTAAAGCCTAGGCTCTGAGACCCTTCCCCCTCTTGGGGTCTCTGAGTCCAGGGCTTCAGCCCGAACCCAAATGTCTACACTGCAATCTCTAGTCTCACAGCCCAAGCCCCATGAGCCTATAAGTCAGCTGATCCAGGCCAACCATGCAGTCTAGATGTACCCTTAGTAATGTGGATATATACAGAAAGATACTCTAACAAATCCACCTCTACCTAGTTTTTCATGGTTGTCACCCTCATGAATACCCATGGCCACTCAGAATTTCACAACAGCAGTGAGGACAGATCTCAGATCCACATGCTTCCAAAGTATTTGAACTAAAGGAGAATCACCATTAACTGTTAGTTGTATAGGCCCTATGGCATACAGTTGTGTAGTTCGAATTCCAAGCAGCAGAGGGAAGTGATGCACATCCACTCTAGACAGCTAATGACAATGTAGCTGTTGTATTAGACTGAAATGGTATCATCTTGTGGGACACAAAATAACAAACATTATCCTCAATAATTTTAGCCCAGTTAGATGCCTAAAAACATTTGGCCAATTTACATGCCTTTTTTTTTTTTTTTTTTTTACCCAAGAGAATGTTTTGCAAGTAAATAACTGGCATTTCACGAAACTACCTCATTTATGTATGTGGGGCCACATTTTCCAATAGCCAGATTGCCAAAAGTACTTAGGACCCAGACGCTCCCATTGTAACCCTTTCTGCCTCTGTGCTCCAAAAGAGCTCAAAGCACCCAACATGCATTCAACATGCTGAGCACTTTTGAAAATCAGACCACTTATTCTGGTGCCTAAATAAGAGGTGAGCTCTTTTGAAAAGCTGGCATCTAGTGTCTAAGCCCTGGTCTACACGCAATAAATCAATACCCGCTGGATCGATCACTGCCCGCCGATCCGACGGGTAATGTAGACATACCCTTATAGTATAAGGCAATAGCCATGAAGGAAAATAAAGGTACAACAAGTTTAAATACCATTACAGCTTCAACCCCTTATCAACAAAGGGCAGAAAATTGAAAGGTAAAACTGACAATGCTTAACAGCAGCCATTATACTTTATTTTTCCACACCAGGATGATTTAAAGACAGTGTTAGTCTTGAATTTCCTGACTTCTGTTAGTTTAAGTCAGCCCTTTAATGTTATATCTATGTAGGATGGTGTGGGCTTTTCTCTTGTTATTTAATTTTTAAAAGCCCTGTGTCTTTAACCTTCAGGATAACCTTGTCTCAATCTGGCTCTCCTCATTGGGCCGTTCCTTGATGAGCTTTTTGTGCCTGATTAATTAGTAAGCTGGAGTGGGGGCTGCTCTCTTTAGCAACTCATGCCTCCCTCTGACTAACTCCAGATCCAGTATTAAATCTCAGTAAGGTTTGCACTTACCTGCCTTGTAGCACAGTTTTTGGGTATCGATACGTCTTTAAAACTTTTGATTTTATTTCTTTGTATTTATTTAGCCATTCACTGAGAGGGGACGGGGCAGACTATAGGCCTTATTCTGTCATTATCCCAAAACTTTTCAAAGAGACAACAATAATTTTCCAGCACAATTGCATGTTTTCAAGTGTTAATAATTTTGCTTTCTGGAGCATTAAGCTTACAAATGCAGCTTTGGTCATTCCCAGAGTGTTAACAGGGAACCAGATATTTTAGGAAGACACTGTATTTATTTTTATGCATGTACAATTATTGCATATGCATGTGCAATTGTGATAATAGGTCATGCACCTTTGTGGTCATGCATTTTTGACAAGGTAGGCCCAAAAGAATAATACAAGTGTGATCATAATAATACTGAAGCTAGACAAATTCAAACAAGAAATAATATTCAAATTAACAGTGAGGGTAATTAACTATTGAAACAACTTACCTAGAGACATGATAGAGTCTCCATCACTTGCAGTCTTTAATTCAGGATTGGACATCTTTCAAAAAGAGATGCTATCGCTCCAACTGAAGCTATGGACTTGATGCAGAAATTACTGGGTGTGGTTTTCTGCCCTAGACTAGGTCATGATAATGTCCTTAAAATCTATTAATCTATTGACTTAAATTTGACAATGTTAGGTATAAATGCAGTATTTGTGTCCCCATAGTGGACAGGAAAGGAGTAGAAGTTATTTTGTCAATAAGATGAGGAAAAGTTTCTGCTTGGGACAAGTACAAAGTTTTTAGCTCCTTACCTGAGTTGAGTTTGTGTCTGCTCTGTCCAAGTCTGTTATTTCATTGATCTTTTAAAAGACCAGTTTTTAAAGGTATTTCTTTGTCTGTGAGACGATGCCTTTCTCTGCTAGAAAGTGATCTCCAGATGTAAAGGGCTCAGAGCTTAAGGATTCCTACTTCCAAAGGAGATGCAAGGAACCATTCATAGATTCATAAGAGACCATTAGATTAAATAGTGCAGCATTTAAATAGCTTAAGAACTGAGTGGGTCCTATTCCTGCTGCTGTCTTTGGTGCTAGTAATTCAATTACAAGTCCAGTGTGTCAATGGACTGAAAATGGATTTACATGAGCCACTTTGAAAACCAGAGCCTGACACAACATTTTAATAATTAGCCAATATCTGATAGTGTTTTTCAAAGAAGCAGGAAGTGTGGGTGAACTTTAGTGCACCTCAGTGTTCAAGCTACTATGTCTGACTTAAATAAACGTAGGTATGAATTAAATTGGAAACTAACCAGCTCACAGAGATTTTACTCAAGTCACAAAACACAAAGAACCAAATCCATTCCTGGTATGAGGCCACTGAAACCAATGGGAGTCACATAAGGGATGAATTTGTCAGGATTGACTCACAGTTGTGGTAGGAGAAGATAGCTCTCAAAGTGAAAATATTCCTTACAGTGCCGGGACGGTAAGAAACTCTGGAGATAATAAATGCATGTATCCCACCTGTCAGTCTGGTAGCCCGCTATCCAGTTGAAATCATGCGTCAATGCAGGTAGAAAGCTATACCAGTGATCAGATATGAAATCAAGACAGGGAGGCTGATTTTCCACTGCCTTGTGCAGGCAGCTACCCAATCCAAATGGTAGCTTGTTACAACCCCTTTTGCACTAGATAAATGACTGTAGTAAAGTTCTAGTATTAAAAGAGTGAGACTGTAGTGAGTTAGGGCAATGGTCTTTCACCTTTCAAGACAGAGTCAAATCTTGACTTCAATTCATAACGAAAAAATAAATGAGTAGATACCAATGATTGCTTAATGCTTTCCATCTTCATAGGAAGTGAAACGACTTTAGTGGTCTCAACCTAGTTCTGACTAGTGCAGTGGGAACCCTCTCAATTCCGGTTCGCACAGAACTCGAAGAACTTTCTTGTTAACCTGCTTCATGCATGAGCTGCGAGCTGTGACAATTAAATCATTCATGCACATGCAAATGGTGAGTACCAGGGACCAGATCTTTAGGCCAGACTATGCTGTGCTTTGTAAAGGACCTAGAGAGGAAAGTAAATCTAAGCAACCTTTCTGCCATAGTCTTGTGGGCAGCCAGTGGCAACTTTGGCCCCTGGCAAAACTTAGAGCACCCTCAGGGCTGCCTGTGTTTGCATTTTTTAGGTCTCAATTCAATTGAAAGCAGAAATCAGGTTAGAGGTGCACATATGTTGATTCACACCATTTATTTTGTGGGTGAAAAATACAGGTGCAAGCCTCTGTTCAGTGTGTGTTACAAGTTCCCCTCTGTGCCTGATGCACAGAGGATATAACCCCACGATAGCTAAGGGACTTAGTCCTTTAGCTCTGGAGTTTGTGGGTTCAGTCCCTGGTCCATTAAACAAACACAAGATTTGCTGTCTCAAAAAACTGCCTATATGAAATGAGATTAGGCTAAATAAATATCATAAAACAATTCCCAGACAATGCTTAAGGAATTCCCAGAGACAGTGCTACAAGCCTGGGAACACAGCCCTCTGCCCAGGTTTAATGCAGAAGGGACCTCAGTCTGATGGCACACACCAACTCACTGATATCACGAGAAAAAATACCTTTCTTCTTCTGAAACTGGGAGACATTTACATTACCCAAGTATGAAATAAAAATAAGGTTGTCCCCAAAGAAATTACAGAAGGTAAAAAATACCTTAGGCCATTGCCTGCCAAGGGTCTGAAAGAATCAAGGGCTGAGATTAGGAGAATTTTTGCAAGGAAAATTCCCCTCCCCCCTCCTTTTCATTGGAAAAAAGGGAGAAAGTGGATAGGGGGAAAAAACCATCAAAACCAAGAAAGAAAAAATGAAATGATTTTTTTTTCCAATTCAAAAATAAAAAAATAACTATAATTTGTTCATGAAATTCAGTTTCAGTTTTTTGACCACCCTAATTAGTTCAGTGACCATTATACAAGTCAGCTGTATTGTCCTCCTTTACTTAGGAATGGCCCAGACCCAGAATAGCAAATAGTAAAGATTAACAGGCATTGGAAGATCTGTGCAGAACTAGTCCACATTATTCTTTGTTCCAATCAGTGTCATCAGTTCCTCGTTTCCATAACCACCAATCCTGCCCCCATTAAAGTCAATGGGAACTTTACCTTCAATGGGAGCAGGAAGAGGTCCTAGCACTTTTATATCATCATCTCTTAATTGAAGATTTTTCATAGCTGTAAAAGCTGAAAGAAAAAGCATATGGAAGAAAGTACATGCTACTACATATATATAACATGAAAATATGCAAAACCAGACTATTGTTTATATTGCAGTAGAATCTATACACCCCAGACAAGATCGGGGCACCTTTGTCCTAGGTGCTGTACAAACACATAATGAGAAATGGTCTCTGCCCTATAGAGCTTACAATCTAGACAGACAACACAATCACAGGGACAAAGGCAAAGGCCACACAGCAGGTCAGTGGCAATGCCGGGAACTGAACTCAGGTCTCTGATCCCCAGGACAGTGCAGTGCAGTGCAGTGCCCTAGGTACCCGATCAAGCTGATGTGCTTCCTCAGAGGCATAGGCTTGGCCTGCACAATGTACAAACATATCAGATTTCTTGGGCCTTTATATTCAAACCAGGTCTCTGTTTTTGTGGGAATAATGTGTTCATTATTGATTTGTGCTTCTGCTTGCAATTCACTGCAGGGGTCAAATTTCAAGCATAACTCAGGACGAATGAAAAATCGCACCCAACAAAAAAGGATGTCTGTTGTTTGTTTGTTTGTTTGTTTGTTTGTTTTTAACCCCTCCTTGAGAAGACACGTGAATTTACTTCACAAAGAAAAAGCACTAATATCACTGGAGCTGAAAACTGACCTGAACACAAACCCACAAAAATCCTCTCTTTTGAGCATTTATGCTTTAAACCACGCAGGTACTTTTCAAAATGTGTCAATCTAATGAATTTAAATAAACAAAACAATAATGTAGGCCAAGTTCCCTGGAGCCTGTGGCAGTGCTCAGAAAATAACCTGAGCAAAAGGTTCAGGCGGACGAAAAAGAGAGTCAGACTTTACAACTATTAGACACTGCTGGCTGCCAAAGGAGTGGAACAAAGTGAAAACCAGACAGTGAATCATCTGCATTGCTGTATACAAAGCCCAACTGGGAATTCAGACAGAGCCTTTCATTTTGTTGCGCCCAGCCCTTGGTTCAAAAAGAAATGTATTAATGTTCTCATTAAATAGCCAGGAGAAGCAGACCAAGAGTCAGGTTCCTTTCACTTAAAACTTCTCTTCACTCTGCAGCATCGCCCTGGTTCTCTTCTGCTTGTACAGTTCACCACCTTGGACTGCTGCACTAGCATGTTTTCGGCATTCAGGAGCTGACCCGAAGCCCACTGAAGTCAATAAGAGCCTTTCCAGTGACTTCACTGGGCTTTGGATCAGGCCCCTCGCGCCTGTCATGCTTCAGCTCTGCTTTTGGGAGAGGTTTTGAAAGACGAAATTAGACGCGTGAGGCACAGATAAAAAAAAAAAAGGGGGGGGGGGGGGGGGAGTTGGAAGGAAAGGGACATGTTCTCTCCTGACAGACGTGTCACATCGCTGGCTAGTTAGAAGGTTAAAGTCTGGGTGCCAAAAGGGAGACCATTTACAGAATATGTTGATTGACAGGCAGGCAGGCAGCTGCAGGGAGTAGAAGGACAAACTCCTTTGGTGGAGCCCAGTTGCTAGGGGAGGCAAGACCTTTTAAATGCTTTTTATTTGCGGGGTGGGGAGGAGGCTGGAATATGCATTGCAAAGCCATTTTATTATTTTATTTTATTTGCATGGGACTTGTGCAGTAAGAAAACATCAGCTGGAACTTAAAATATGACACCTTCTGATCTCTCTCGCCTTGATGACTCCTGATTTACGCTGGTGTAAACCAGACCAGAATCAGCCCCTCTGAGGCTACATACAAACGCACTGAAATGCTTAATCTTGAGCTGTCTCTGCAACCTTTGAACAAGCCTCAGCTTACCATCCAGGTATATAATCACCAGCCTCAGCTCAGTTACAGAACCTGTCTGACAGGCTTAGGGTGACCCAGTCCTGCAAAGTAGAGCATCAGCCTCAGACCCTGTAGACAAGGTAAGGAGGCGTCGCAACAGCACCAAAGATCCTGGAGCAATAGAAAACACCAATTATCTCTCTGTCTGCCTTTCAGCACAGCCTGTTTAAACACCTGTAATTTACTGAAGACTCAGACAGGTTACTGGACTCATCAAGAGTATTGCTTTATGGCAAAAAAAAAAAAAAATACAACTTACCTTAATTTTAACCCCCTCTGTCAATGTGTAATGTATTTTAAGAGTGTTGAGTCCAATTTTAGTATATTTCCAGAGTGCTAAAATACCTTCTGAAATTGTACTAGGCCTAATTGGTGAAAATTAAGAACCATGATCCTTTTGGGGGGAATCCTCAGGAATTAGAGATTAAATTAACACTTGTGTGATGTATCCATATGTGAAGATATGAATTTTAGTTCTCTGGTTTTCACATCTACCAGGTCCCTGGGTCCAGCTGAACTGTGCTTAGTGCAGGGGAAGGAGAAGTGGCTCTAAGGTCCTCTGATCTTGGAGATGACTGAGGTCCAAAACAGCCCCCAGCATAAGGGCTACCTAGGAGCCCAGAGTAATTTAAAGGTTGCTAAATTACACCAGATGGAACAGTCCTAACTAATGGCTGGGGACCACCGGAGTACACTACGCTCCAGTCAGGCCCCTTCTCCCTTGCTGCACCCAGCCTGCCCAGGAATGCTTCCTCTGCCTGGGAACAAGTGGCAAAGAGCTTGCTACGCTACTTTTATGCTCTCTGTGCCTCTGGTGGTACCGGAGCCAGCGCCCAGGATGTGTTCCTGGATTTTAAGAGAGGTTTAATAGGTTAATGTGCTCACTTTTCCCTTCACTGTATTCTGTTGAGGTCACAAATGAAATGAGTCTGTTAGTCACAACCTTACCTCTGGTGTACGTTTCATAAAGGCTGTTTGGCATGACTGGAAGCGTTTGCCCGTGTGAGGCTCATGACCGCAATGAAGCATTGGCAGAACTTGCAGGGGACCGCAGAACTGGAAATACTGGGAGTGGTGCAGGTTTGGACTGAGAAGCATTGTATTGGGGGAAGCTCAGACCGGTCCTGCCCTCACGATACCTGGTTCCTGCCATTGCGATCCAACTCTTACTCTCATAAACACTGATGTTCATTCACAAATTTAAAATAAAACAAACAGGGAATAAACTCATTGGTACTTCCTATTTCTGGCCTAATTGGAAGAGAGAAAAGAGGTTGCAATAGCAGGAGAAAGACTGTTCTTGCCATATTCCATCCTGATTAGTACCAAGGAACCATGCAAATACTGGAAATCAGGTAAGATGGTCTGTTCTCATGATGTATTCAATCATGTTTGCAGACTAAAGTGGTTCAGAGAATTTAAAAGTACCAAGAAACAAACAGCTGAGTCTTTGAGGTTTACTATAGTTAGTAACTAACAAGGCCCTGATCTTGCAAACACCTAGGCGGGTGAATATCTTTAGGTAGATGAGTAGCCCCATTGAGGTAAATGGGAGTACTCATAGGTGCGAAGATACTCATAGGTATACATTTTTGCTGAACTGAGGCCTAAAGAATTCCACTATGTAAAGAAATTAGTCATCTTGCTAGAAAATAGATGATTTGTGAATATAATGCAATTCATTTGAACTTGTTCTGCCTTTCAAATCATTCTGCTTAGTTGCACAGATATTCTAAGTAATCAATCAATTAGAGTAAAATTCTAGGACAAGATTTTTAAATAATAGGAGCCTAAAGGTTTGGATTTCTGACGCTATATTGCGGCATCTGCCTGATTTTCAAAAGTGTTGAGCATCCAACACCTCCCATTGACTTCATTCAAAGAGGTGCCTAAATATGAGACTCCATTTAGGCTTCTGTTTTTAAAAATGTTGGACCTAGTCTCTTTCAGTTACTATTTTTCCTTTGAGACTTCTGTACAATGATTATGAAAAACACCAGGAAACATCAATTTATTTTTTTCACTTAATAATTAAATTTAAACATTTGTTTTTAAGGAAGGAAATTCCCAAGTCCTAAGTCTTATAAGATTTAAGAAAGTGGGATTGTCTGGATAATTTAGGTGGGTGGGTGTTTTCCCCATGATCCTCTATGAACTGACTGACTTCTAGCATGTGCTTGCTGTATGGAATGTGGAGGGAGGTTTAACTGATTGCTGTTCTACAATATGTTTCATTGTTCTTTATTCTCTTACAGCTGTTTTTGTGAGTGTGGGTTTTGAGGGACTGTGTGTGGTTTTTGGATGTGGGTAGCTTGCATAAAGACTCAAAGGGCCACATATTCAAAGAAATTGAAACTTAGCCTCCACATTTGCATGCCTCGAACTACATTCCTATATATTTGCACACTTACTTTTTGGTGGCTGCAAGCTTTTCTCATGCAAAAACTCAGATGGGATTCACAAACGATAACTGCATGTGCAAGCTGGACCAATAGATGCCTAAGAATTGGCCCGAAAAGGAGAGAACTGTAATATACAAGCACAGCCAAGATGGGGTAAATCTGCATAGCTCTGCTGAAGTCAATGGAGCTTTGCGGATTTATATCAGCTGAAGAGCCGGCCCTGGATGTTTCCTGAGTGAACACATTCAGAGAGAGAACTGTGCCATTCAGTTCATTTTTATGTGGCACAGTTTACAGAAAGCAAACGCTTTGCCAAAGTAGCAGTTCTCACCTGATGAGTATTTGTATTCTTAAAGACAGTCACACATTTGAACTCCCCAACGTTTGTGGTGTGGTTCGGTCCCATCTCTGATTATGAGACTTTGCTGCTCTGATTGGCACCTAGATGACCCCTCAATACACTAAGTTGCTTTCTTATAAAAACACAAGAACCATGACAACCCAGATAAGGGAACTAGCAGTGTCTGCGTACAGAAGGGATTTCAACATCGTAACTTCAACCAAAACATGGGCGAATGAAAACTGATAGGGGCTGAAAGTTGCAGACTGGTTCACAAGAGATCTGAGAGAAGGGAAAAGGTAGAAGTGTGTCCTTAAGTAAAGGAATGTTCTAATCAGTTGAGATGGAAGACTATGGGAAAAATAAGGATGGGGGCAAGGGAGGGAGAAAGTTAGGATTATTGTGGCTCAAAATCCCAGATAAAAAGCAGAGATGAGGCCAAACCCAAAACACTGGATACAAACACTACCAAACTGTGGATAACACCAGATCTAGATTTGTTTTGTGTATGTAATTAGTATCTCTATAATAGATCTATCCTAAACCCCAATACCCCAAAATACCCCTAACCTTTGGAAAAGTTTGAATATGGATCCAGTTCTCACTTTTGCATCTTTGGCCTCCTCTCTGCTGAGGAAAATAAAGTGCAATCTGATATTAGGAATGTATCATGCTATATATCATCTGAGCAAAACAAGCAGCAGGGTGATAATATAATAAAGAATCATCAGGGTTATAGGGAATTTCAAGTACTCAGGCCAAAAACTGGGACACTTCAAGGGCCTTCAGTAGGAATTACATGCACGAAAACAAGGGCTGCAGGATTGGGCCCTAAGTGGAATCAATAATAAATCAAGCAATAACATATCAAGATGAGAGAGCATTTAAGCAACAGTGACCATAATTTAGTGAGGTTTGTTGGTAAGATCTAAGTGAGACCACAAAAAGGGAAACGTATGGAGGCTGCATTTCCTAAGTGCAAATATTTAATGAATGTGTGGAGTGTTCGGAGGAGCTGAATGGGGAAAAATTATTATAGGAAAGGCCCAGAGCGAGGCAATGGAAAGAATCGAAAGAGAAGTTTTATGTCTGTGCAGGGTGATGCCTGTCACCTGGCAATGAATAGAGGAGCACAAGGAACAAATAGGAAAATGGAAAAAGCGGAGTGGGAGTGGGGAAGGGTTGAGAGACAGAGAGAGTTTGTCAGTGCAGGCGTGAGTGAGGGGAGCCTTATGAATGATTTTGAAAGAAAAGAAGCTCTCTCCAATATGCAATATAACAATATTAGAAAATGAGAGTGTTTGTACACTGGAGCACCTGCCGGAATTCTGAGGTTTTTCAAACAAATGTAGCTGATCCACTAGTTAGAACAGGAGACTGAGACTGAGAGTTCCCGGTGGTGCCACTGGCTGACTTGTGATCCTAGATAGGTCACTTACGCTAAGTTTATTTATGGGAAGTTTCAGGCAACCTTAACTACTAACTTCACCTGTAATAAAATGATGCTAATAATAATTGCCTACCTCCCTGGGGTGTTGTGGGGCTTAATTCATTAGCCCAGTTTTAAAAAGCTTTGAGATTCTTTACTGGATGTACTGGTCAGAGTTTTGCTATTATTATTTTTGTTTTCGCGCACTTCTCTAATTCTTAGTTTTATCAGGAGCCAGAAGGAGAAGTGCCAGAATATTGCAAGAAAAGCTATTCTCACAATAACACTGACCCACGCTGGAATCAGGAAGTCCTGTTAGGAACCCTGTTCTCATGAGGTTTCAAACCCCATTTCTAGGCCAGAGAGGTTTGGCTAAACTCTGGTTAAGCCTCCCTTTAGCTGGAGATGTCCAAATGGAACCTCTGCAATCTCACAGCACAAGGGCTTTTATGTTCAGTTTCCACAGGCTAAAGAACCAGATGCTTGTGCATTCTTATGTCTTGAAGACTCGCCCAGAAGAAGGTCTTACTACATAAACATGGGGCTAAAATATACAGGGCCTTCAGCTGAACACTATGGAAAAGTTCTGTGGAATTTGATTGGAAATTATACATTTGTTGTAGGTTTTTGAGCCCGTCTATAAAACTGAAAGGGAAACCATATGTAAACTAGATGCTAAAATGTACAGGGCTGAATTTTCTAAACCTTCTTACTATTTGTTATTTACATTACAGTAGCAAAAACTCATGCAGGGTGTTGCATAAACATAGAGGAAGACACAGCCCCTGCCCTGAAGAAAGGAAGAGCTGAAGGTGAGGGAAAGGGATGCTACATAAAAGCAAAATGATCAGTGTGAGGACCAGCAGATAGCCTGTTAGTCCTGTTTGTTAATTACATTTCTTTTATTCATATTGGAGCTGTTTGAAATTTTTCAGTTGAAATAATTTAAATGAAAAATTGCCTTTGTGTTCAAACAAAAATTCAAAATGTTCTGGTCTTTCAACGAGCCCCCATTAAAAAAAAAAAAAACACTGGAAACAAAATTGATTTTCAAATAGTGAAACCAACCAAAAACCAAACATTTTCCACATTTTGATTTGTCATCAAATAACTGGAAAATGCCATTATAAAAGGCAAAGAAAATGTGAACATGTTGTGTTTCTTTCCAAATTTTTCATGGGAAATACTTCTCATTTTCCAACCATCATACCTTTTTGACTGATCGTACTTTTTATGGATCAGTCTTACTAATTAGTTTGTAGGAGTGGGTGACTCGGGAGAAGATAGGGTTCATATTATACATATTCCATTTTAAGAGGGTCCTCCTCTGTGGTGATTTTTGACACCCTGATGTACTGTTGACACACCAATGGATTCCCTTCTTCCTTTCTGAGAGATCTGTGGTTCTGAGCGGTTACCCAGGCAATTACTCAGACAAGACCCCACAGGAGTCTCCTTTCACCCTTTAGTTTCATCTGTGTGTAAAGCGGCTAGAAGGAACTGAGCCATTTGCTGCTGATACACAGCTCTGCGTCTCCTCATCAACAAACACAGAGGTCTTAGCCCCATTACTGTACCTGCAACTGGCATTTTCCAGAGCAACCAGATGCATCTCAGCCCAGAAAAGCTGGAAGTGATGCTCTTTGTTGGGGTATATATTTAGAAGAACAGGTGGATGGATTGTCTGTGCCATCTATTGATAGTATATGCCACCTTTCACCAACATGGTTTGCAGCCTTGCGCTACGTTGGGTTCATCTCTTCTCCATTCCCAGGTCATAACAGCCCATAGTATCTATGATTGTGTTTAATCCTCTGTAATGCAGGCCTTGCAGTGTTCACGATTACCCTTTTCAGCACCAGGCTAGAATAGCATAATGTGCTCTACTTAGGCCTATTGTCCTTGAAGTTCAGCTAGAAGCTTCAGATGAAGTTGCAAACTATAGCTGAGCAGAACAGGGCCTTTGTAATTTACAACATACTGAGCACCGCTTTGTGCTTGCTTTCTTCTGGGCGCAATTCAAGGTGTGAGTGATGACAATCTTCCAAGCTTTGTCTGGCAATGAGGCCTGAACTGCCCCTGGTCTCAGACGCTGTTTGCACCTACACATTGGCTCACAGAACCCAATTGTATCAACCAACCCTGCACGCCCCCCAAGACAGCCTCAGCTGCCTGGAACAGGCTCACCCGGCTCCCCATTGCAGCTAAGTTACAATTGTCTGCTAGGCTGTTGCTTTGTGTTTGAACGTTCCATATCCAGCAGCAAGGCTCTCTTTAGCAGAGAGCTCCTGCTTTGGAAATTCACTGCCCTTGACAATTTGCCAGAGCTGGATTTGGCCATCTTGAGGGCATGATGCAAAGGCATATCTATTTTATTTGGCTTTTTGGTTGATCTATTTTTATTGCTATTGGCCCGCTTTGTTTTTATACATTTGATTTGCTTATCAGTGTTACTGCTGGCAATCCACACTGTGGTTTTATGTAATATGGCCCATTGTGGAGAGCTAACATCATTGGTGCTTAAAATTTTGGTATGAAGCACCTTCCAGAGTTGCCACGGTGATAAGCACTATCTACGTTTCCAAAATAAATAAATGCATGGTATTCGTGCGTGCTCTGGGGGCAGGACATGTGCATTTTTCACGTTCATGCGTGTGAAAACTTGGCCCTAGGCCTTTGGGAATACTGCACCTTCTTTCCAGACAGGAGGGCAAGCAAGGACAGGCATATACCAGGCAGAGCCACAGACATGTAGATGCACAAGGTAGCAGAGCTGAGGCATTTATCATTAGCTTGTGGTTAGTAACACAGCAGAGAAACTCAAGCACCACCCAGTTTTCTGACTATTATTCATTTTTTTATCTTGTCAGGCACCTGGAAAGGATTTTTTCATAGGTAACCAAAAAATAATCATACGATAGGAATTAGTGATTTATTTAGTTTTAACTTTCAGTGTGAAAATGTCTATAAAATGCAGATAGATATAGTTTGGGGAGGAATTAGGGCAGTGATCCTGTAAACACTTCTGCTCGGGAAAGCCATAGCTTGCAGGATCAGCCCATTAGTCAACAGAGGAAAGTTGTTTGTCTTATTCTGGCTTTAGATTCTGTGGTCTCTGGGCCTACTGCTGTAAAATGCTGAACACCCACTCTTTGCCCAGTCACTGGGAGCTGTGGGTGTTCAGACTCTCTGCTCAGGATCGGGACCTCAGTGCTCCCTCCTGAAAACATAACGTAGGGCAAGTGAGACGACAAGCATTGTCATGTTTGGCAAGCGTGGTTTGGTTTTAATTTATGGTGATACCCCAAAGTGCAATGATAAATATTATAAGCGGAGATGGTAGCCCCTCCTTTTACTGAGGTAGGCTGAATCTTTCCATTATTAGCCCCTAAAGTTGTTCCTAACATTGCCAGACTTTAACCATTAGGGCTGAAATTTTCTATGCCAGGGGTCCACTGGCATTGAAAGTTCAACCAAACAGCTGCTTAGAAGAAGCTGGGCACTCATATACTACACTCATGAGTGCGGTGTGAGATCCTTATAAAGAAGAGGAGAGAACTGAACTTATTGGTGAGAGCGGGCCGATTGTCTGCAAAAGTTTCCAAGACTGGGCAGCTTGGACGGTTTGGGACTGGAAAGCTGGTTTGATGGGTTAAACAGCTTCTCTTCTAGAGAAGATGCTGGGCACTCATGTATAACTCAATTTAAGTTGTCTATATGAAGTATCCAACTCACTTGAGTCTATAGAATGGGGTTGTAGATCTCATGAGAACAGACTCTGTCAACATATTTCCCAGTGGTGCTGGTTCTGGTGCATAATTGGAAATGAAGAAAAGGTATCCAAATGCTTCAAGAACTTTACTAAAGGTCTGATTCAGCTCTAGAATAGGCTGAAGACAGGGGGGAAGGAAGAAAGGTTCTTATTTTTTTCCAAACTGGCTCACCAATCCCTAACTGAGAGGCAAATACACCCCAGTATTTTCAGAAGAATGAAATTCCATTTTCTCACTACAAACAGTGTCTCTAAAAAATGTCTCATGCATGAAATAACAACTGTGAAATGCTTAATTAGGCAGGGTGTCATCTACTCATTTTCCATAGTCTTTTAGTGAAATTCACAGGGAAAATTACTTGAGCAGTTGCCTTTCAAGAACCTCCGGTATGGTTGCATGTTACAGTTGCTATATCAGCAGAAGATGGTTTTAAAAAGATATTGATAAGGCTCTGATCCTGCTCAGATTTATGTGCTGTGAAGTTCTTGCACAAATGTCTGTAGAATCTAGGCCTTATTTTGTTCTCTTGATTCCAAATACCCACCTGAACACAGGGGAAGTTCTTATCCAGACCTTCACAGCTGATCCTCTCTCTAGAATAGCTTGTCTATAACAGTGGACCCCAAATCTGAGTGCCCCAACCTCAAACTTTGGGAGACAGAGTATCTGAGTTCAAACATTGCTGTTCAGGCCCGTCTTTAGTTTTGGGTTATGATGATTTTTAAGTGAACATTTTTGCCTGTGAAATATCAGAGGCTGGAAACTTGTTTTGTATATTCCTTAGGGCAGTGGGACATCTGCAGTGTTTTACCATGCTGTCCCTATTCTGTACGAGTGACTTCAGCCCTGATCTGGACTTTACTGTATCACCAACCTTACTTGGAGACAGAAGTAGTTATTATTATTTGTTCAGTGGCAACAGTGTACTACTCTTTGCTTCAGTCCCCCTACCAAATCAGAACTATCATTCAGAGACCATTGTGATGAGTATAGGACACTAAGGGAAAAAGATAGACATTTATTTGGGGTCTTTGTCAGGTCTATGTTCTTCAGTCACAGAATGAAATGTAAGGGCCTGATTTTGAATTTGCTTATACTAGTGTTAGGAGAACCAGACCCTAAGTGACCTGAGTTCCTTGCCCTACCTCTGGATCTTAAGGCGCACTGCAGAAACTGCTAACTGTGCAGGCTTCAGGGAGGAGTGTGTGAGGGATACTTCAGCATGGAACTTCTTGCTCAGCTCCGGGAGTTGTGAAAGAAATCCAGCAAAGGCTTGAAAAGAGGGACTGTCTACCTGCAGTCCTATAAAAGATGTGGGTCATACCAGTATTTGCACAGAGCCCAGTCTTGCACAGGCAAAATTCCCTCTGAAGTCTCTGCTTCCGCTGTAGTCAATGGGAGTTTTGCCCAAATGAAGAGTTTGCAATTAAGTGTGAGATGGATGGGAAAGACTCTAGTGGGCAGAGCAAGCTACCAAGGCCATGCAATAAATGCTTTGCTTTAGTATAAGGAAGAGAGGCGCAACTCGCACAGGTTCCAGCTGGCACAAGAAAGACTGCGTGGGACTAGCCCAGAGTAAAGTTGGGTGGTAAAATAAGCATATACCATAACTGGGCAGGGGAGTCCAATAAAACATTAATTAAAAGAATAGCGAGCATCATAGCAAGGGTGAAGGCAATGCTAATTTGCTTTGCAACCTGATCAAATGGAACAACTGGCCCTGAGGGATGCAGGCACTTTGGGGGTTGATTGCCAGAGTTAATTCACAGCTTTAACTTTGCAGCTTCGCTGCAGGCAGAACTCGTCCCAAGTGAGCTAAAACTTTCAATGTACTTATTCTATCAGAAGACTTTCTTTTGTGACTGCCTAATTAATGAGGTTCATATCATATTAATATGGGGAGAAGTTAGCTGCCTTAAAGGTGTGTCAATATATACATTTTTCTGGGTAAAGCGGTTTGCCTTTGGCTACTCTAAAATATAAAAGCTATTAATTAAAGCGTAGAATACTTTGAAAAAAAAAGATTGGATTCCTAAAGTCTAGGGAGGGAAATTGCTAGAGAAAATAAGCCAAATGTCTCAATAAATTGATATGCTAAAATGCTTAACTAGAAGTATTTTAAAGATTTTTCATAAAGGCTTCACCTACTTTTCCCCCCTCAAATGATACAGTCAAGTGATCCCAACCAAACTGTTATTTAGTCAAATAAAACTAAACAAACAAACCCCTCTAAGACTTGCTCTTGCAAGTTGTTCCACAGTTGTATGTATTACTGTTGGGCCCGTAGAAGCATAGTAAGAGACTGTCTTTGTTCTGGGGACCTTGCAATCTAAATCAACCAGCCAAAGAAAGAGTGGGGGGAAGGAAGTATTATTACACCCATTTTACAAATGGGAAAGTGAGGCAGAGAGAGATTAAGGGTCAGATTTTCAAAGGTATTTAGGCATCACAAGATGCAAATAGGCATCATTGGGTGCCAAAACACCTTTGAAAATACAGCTCTAAGACCCAAATCCACAGAGGTATTTAGTCTCCTAGTGTCCATTGATTTCAATAGATGTTAAGAAACTAAATACCTTTGTGGATCTGGGTGTGAGTGACTTGCCTGTGCTCACACAGGAATCCTAGAACAGAGCCTGGAAATGCACCAGAGGTTCAGAGTCTCAGCCCAGTGCTTTAACATATGACTATTCTTCCTCTCTAGGGTATGCCTAGGTAGAACAACTAGCAGTATTGGGGCCTAAATTACTCTTTCTCCTGGATTTCCCAGTGGATCCCATGTTTTCGGCTCCCACTTGACAAATTCTGATCTTGTTCTCCTGCCTCCTTGTTTCTAAAGGAGCAGAGAACAGCTGCTGTTTATTTCCTTCCTTTGCAGTTCACCTGCATCAGCAATAGAGTGACATGCTGGGGCTTTACAATTGTCACTGAATTTCTGCATGAAACTGATGGAGCACCTCATGGTATCCTTCTTGGAGTAGCCTGAGCAAAAATGCTCCTCTGCTCTGACAGTCAGTGTCCTGGGGCACACAATGAGTTCAATATTCAGGGGGAGGGAGGGGTGAGAGAAATCCCTCAGTTTAATTGTCTTGCCTGGCTGGTGAGTAAGGCCAGCTGATGTTCATCAGAAAGCTGGCTGGAGCAAGCTTGGGTCCTGAGTAAAATGCAGACACACCTGTGGTTGCTAAGGGAGGGGTCTGAGTCTATATATATGGCTATTACTCCTCTGCTTCAGAAGTAGTAGAGGGAGGAATATGTCACAGTAATGGTGTTGTGGGGGTTGAAAGAGGCTAGAGCTCTCTATAGCTGAACTGGTGTTGAAGCAGCTACTAGCTCAGGGATAGATGAAGGGTCCTATTTCCCTAAGTAGGTAGTAGCTAAATCTCATGTGGGGGTGGGGGGCATTTAGCATGCAACAGCTGACTAGTCCCTATAAGATGATAAAGCTGCTTTGGAGAATGGGGTATGGATTGGCTTGAGGCCCCCTGCATTTGCAGCCCAGTGGGGGGGTGGAGGGCCTCTGGAGTCATAATGGGGGTAAGGAGGAAGCATCTTGTAGCATAGAGACTGAGCTGCTACTCTGAGTTGGGTTGAAAGTTAGAAAAATGGCTGCTTATAGATCTCTAACAAATACAGCACATGGGATTTTCACATAACACTTGGCTGAGATCAAGTTACATTATAAGTGGGTTACCACTGCCCCTCTAACAAAGTGTTCCACAGGAGGTTTCTCTCCTTTTAGGAAGGGGGACTACAAAAGCACATTTTTTGTTTAAGCCCTACATAAACAATCCCTACTTAAGAGGGGAAGAAGAATGCTAACTCAGATCATTGCAGTTTTAAAGTAGGCTAAACTTTTCCAGGGGCCTAAGCAGCTTAAACCTCTTCACACTATAGAGTTTATTCCAACTATAATGACAGAATCTAGCTAGTGCCTTAACCTTTCACCTCTGGAGAGGGCGAGTCGACTCCTACTTTGGGTAACAAATGAAAGAGTCTGGAGAACTCCTCTTAGTTCCCACTTGTCCACAACACAGAACCACAAGGTTGGTTTAATAGTCTCAGCTAAGGAGTAAGGGCTATTTTGGGTCAGGACAGACAAACCGGCAGTAGTCTGGGAAGCTTCCATAGCAGATGTCTTATATCTGGTACAAACCTGTGCAATTACTCTGTATTAAACACACTTGCAAACTACTTGGGGAGATGGAAGACGACCTACTTTCAGGAACAGTGCACTGAGCATTCTAGAAATGATTTGAGTGTTGTGACTCTGCATATGATGCTATTGTATCCAGTCTGCAGCCTTACACCCATTCAGAGGTAATTCAGTGCATAATGGTTTTGTAACACAAGAGAGTGGTGAAACACACATATGCCTATAGTAAGGAAAACAAATATGCATTGGGGCAGTAACTAGCTTTGAATAGGCCCAACATGTTTGGGGAGCTAAGTAGCTTAATTTACATAAGCTACTTAGATTCTAAACTTTTGGGGGGGCAGGAACCATCTTTCTGTGTGTATATGGTGCAATGTATAGTGAGGGTCCTGATTCATGACTGGGGCTCCAAGGTGCTCCCACAATACAACTAATAATCTAGCTAGAACTGGGATGGATACCTTCCTATGCTGCCCACAATTAGCACTGTTCAGTGTGTGTTGGCCAGAAAAGGATGCCCCTTGGAGAGTGGTACAATTTCTACCTCTCCCGAGCTTTGCATGCAGAAGTTATTTGCAAGGTGGCCTATTGTCTGAGGCTCACAAACTTGTTTTACTTATTACATGACCTAGATTCTTGCAAGGACTGCCAGAGGGGAAGCCCAACGTTACTCTATTGCTTCATGGAAACCACCCAACTTAAATGGATTACTCCTTTGCCATGGGCTGACTCCTTTGCCATGGGCTGACTTGCTTATGCAGGTTTGCTTCACTAATGAACGTTTATTACTACACAAGGAAGAATATTATACTAAAACCATCTTGTTCACAGCACAGCCTCTCCTACCCCATACTCCCTTCCTGGAGTTCACTACAGGCTCTTCTTTTTTCTATGTTGAAAGACCCAACTATAGATTAAGCATAGGGAAGAGAGAGACTCTGAAGAGGGGGTGATGTTACTATAGTGACAGGTATCATTCCTGAATAGGGTCTTGAAAATGGTCTTACTGTCCACTTGGTCCCATAGTCAGTAAAGCCACAAGTGTGCTATGCTTGGAGCCAGCACTGTAGGCCTCTAAAATCCCTTAAACTGCCTCTCCATTGGATTGAGTGAGGCTGTGGTAGGGTTTGCCTCTACAATTGCTCTTGAATTTGGTCCATGGAGGAGTAGGATTTCCCCTCGGTCCTGGTTCGGAGTGAGGGATTTAGGATTTCATTGTACACATCTGAGGGCAAGAATCCACAAGGGTGGATAATGGAGGCTGTTTGAAGGTTTGGAAAATGAGTCAGGCTCTGAAAAACCATGAGACTGGCTTTAAAATCATGAGATTTTAAAATAACACATTTGGAGTTCTTTGTATTTGCCTTATGGCTTTTGAGCCACTCGGGGTCACATTTTTCAAGGTGTTCTCCCCAACCAATGGACCTGGCAACTTATTTTTTAATGAGAGATGAGAGTCTGGTATAGTCACGTGACTCCAAGGCCTAGGGTTTTTCTTAAAACGCCAACTATCATGAGATGCAAGATAACATCACAAGAGTTGGCAATAGTGACTACACAGCAATTCCATAGTTTGTCTAAAATTGAAGTAATTTTAGATTAAGGGAAACAAAAAAGGACAAAAGTAAAGTCTCCACCAAAGAGTCCCAGATGCCAAACTTCTCACAGAAGCCCCAAATATTTTACTGGAGGTCTTTCCAGGGCCCCTAAGACACTGGAGCAAAAAAATCTTTAAAAAGCAGGGGACAGTGGGAGAAGAAAAATAAAGGTTGAGAGAGATCATTTGGAATCTTGAAATGTGATACACTTAGAGGACTAGACCTGGATGTTCACTCTACAAAATCGCTGTTGCATCTTGAAAAAGTGACATGAGTTTCCCTTTCAACTATCAGTCAGGTCTTTCTGGTGTCTCTCATTTCAGTGTATCAAGGAATTTAAACCACTATTTTAAAAAATGTAAATTATAAGAACACAGTAAGCTTCAAAATGACTGTAAAGTAACAACGCCTACATCTGGTAAATAGGAATATGTTCACTGCTGGCTTAGGGAGCCAAAAACTTTTACACTCAGCTGTGGAATATAACAGGTGTCTGAGGATATGAAAAGTACAAATATTATCCCATTATTTCCAGGTTTCCAAGAAAAACAAAGCCTAACTGTATGAAAGCCATGCATGGAAATTTTACTTCTTACCAACTGAAAAATTGGTTTAGAGTCTGTAAAGCAATTACTTTGCTATGCCTATGTGGGGTGCCTTTTCCAAAGAGCTTTAGAGTCCCAGAGTTGCACTGGATTTTTGGAAGAAACTTTGAGGCAGACTCTCAGCTGGTATAAATCAGCATAGCTCTATAATAGCCAATGGAGCTATGCCAGCTTATACCGGCTGAGAATCTGGCCCTCTGCCTGCTATATTAATGAAGTTTGCTACCTGTTGTAATAAAATGCAAAGTGATTCACGCATCATCTCAGGTGATCTGCTCCTAAAACCTGATCTCCAAGAAATGCTGAATTTTAGCTTTAGTGGGGCAGGATTCAGTTAGAAATGCAACCCCTGTTAGTAACTGGGGCTTGTTTCCCCCAGGGACTGAAGTGGAAACACATGAAAATGACATCTTCCCTTTTTGTTTGTTGTGGAATTATTATTTTATTTTTATTTTTTGGCCAGAGAAGGCTAGAAAGAAAGGAGCCAGGATGCAGGGGGTTTAGCTCTTGAAACTAACCAATGATCCAGACTATGTAGTAGTTTGAACCAGATGGGTAAAATGGAAGTGAAAGTATCTGTCCCTTATATATCTGATACTCCTGGGGAAAATAGAGCCATAGTCCACTGGATAGTTATGGTGAAGAAAGGGACCTGTGGCTAGCTCAGATCATGTTCCTTCTCCTGGCATGGCCATCTGTTCAGGTACTAATAAAATAGTTTTGGTCACCTGCCAAAGAAGAGGGAAGTGATTTAAAGTTTTTCTGACCCCCAAAGACCAAGATCAAATGACAAAATATGGCAAGGGAAAACAGAGCTACAAAGGTGAGCTAGCAGCCTCTAGTAAGGGGTATATGTTAATATAGAGCAAATATCAAAAAGCTCTTAAATGGAAGTTTCAGCATTTCCCCAACCCCATCAATACACTAGCCTGTGGGGAGGGGGTTAATCAGCCTGGGAGACTTAAGACAACCCAGGGGCAGCTGATGGACCATTTTCTCTGAGCCCCCCTCCCCTGACAGTCCTGTTAGGGCAGGCGGGGATCTGCACCCCCCTGGAAGGGATGGCAGTGTGGCCAATAGAACCTGTAGATTTCATCCCCTTTCCTCAAGATCACCTGGAAGCGAGGAATGTTCATGTGAAGGTCCTGAGTGTAGCAACATGCATGGAATTTGGAGGAAGGAACACAGGTTTCATGAAGGTAGAGTTAGGAGGAGACACCAGGAAGTTGTTCCGTGTGCACATGGCTGGAATACCAGCTGCAGTTGTAACATCTCTGTAAATAGATGTTGATAAAGACCTAGTTGTGTTTTACAAGCATGAAGTCTTTACATATTATTACCCAGCATGTGTTACATGAAAACCTGGACCCCTTTTTCCCGCCTCTGGGTCCCTGGTAACATGGCTACTTGAGTGCTGCCATTAGGACGTGCACCAGAACGCCTTAGGATGAAGTTTAGCAGCACCAGAGGAATCTCTGCATAAAAGTTTCTCAGCCTGAGGTCATATTACCTTTTCAGCAAATCCTCTGCTAGTCCCCACTGGGGGACAATCTACCTGCCACATCCCGACATGAGGACTTTTGACTCCACAGAGTTCTCTTGATGGGGTCTGGAGGGAGCCAGGAGTGGCTGGTTTGCTCCTGTTGTGCTGGCAGAGGGAGATCTATGCATGGGAGGCTCCTTCTGCATACAGATCAGGAGGAGTGAAAAGGGGACAAGGTCTTGGCCTCTCTTATTTGCTACCAGGCATGAGTCGACATGGCCTTTTAATTTGCTACCTTGCATACCAACATCCTCCATGTCAATACACTTCTAGGAGTAGGCTATGTTTAATGAAACTCTTCCCCCTCTCCTGGCTGGATGACTGTAGTACAGAGACATTCATTGACAATGCCAATTGTTTTCAATTTCTCAGCAGCATACAGGTAGATTTCAAATAACTTGACTGATCAGACCTGACCTCTGAATGTTCAAAAGAATCCTTAGTCAAGTTAAATTTGGGGCCTACCCTTCTTGACAAGGTACCTCTTTAAGAAAAGAAGTGGTTACCAAAATTGTTTGGCAGCTCCAAGAAATTCTAGTAGCTAATTTTGCAATACAGTCAATAGCTCCTGCACTAGTTGCACCACAAAGCTACAGTAGCTCTGACTGTGAATTACAGTGATTTGTCAGCTGTAATATATAATATAAGCCCAACTTGGGTTTTGATACTTTTGCCAGCGACATGTAAAAGAAAATATTTGACACAGGCTGCCTAAGCCAGGTTTAGTAAAAGGAAAGAAAAAGCCAACTTGACCTGCCCCGATTTATTTCATGCTGTAGTGAAACCAGCCCACTGAGTGGATTAGAAACCGATGAAAATGTTTTATCAATTGTATAACTCAGCATTAAGGCTGGGCTTTTTCCACCTTGAAATTCCAGCCTGACACCTTATGTTAAATAGGGAAATAATCTACTGTGTGTTTTCTTATTGAATGATCATTCTTTCCTTTTCAGTAGTCTCTTTGTTCTTTATTAAGATAATTTTTTCTCATTGCAATTGCTACAGTTGGATAGTAAGAATTTTCTGCCCTGAAAGGGAAAATGATTATATTGACTAGAGCAGAGGACTGGGAATCAGGACTCCTCCGAGTTTATACCCCACTCTTCCACTGGTTGCTGAGACCTTCAGACAAGACACATAACCTACCTATACCTCAGTTTACCCAGTAGTAAACTGGGTATAATGACACTTTCCTAATTCATTAGGGTTTCTGTGAAGTACACTGAACTTATTCAGTGAAAGGTGTTATGTAAATGTAAATAGCTTTAATGATAATAATAGATCATTTGCTTGCAATTTCCTGTCAAACGCCCCAGTCTTGCAATGAGATCCTTGCAGGCAGCTCTGTGCCTGTGTGAAGCCTCATTTTCTTCCATGGGGTTCTGCACTGGCTTGTCTTACTGAAGAATCAGGTCCAAACTGGCAACACAGGCATGTTAAGACAGTGTTGCCTAATGAGAAATATGCAAGGTGATGCATAAGCACCCATGCAATTATGCTCTTTTTTTTCCTCTGGGTCCACATACACTTGGTGACAAGATCCAATAGTGCTGAAGGTTAATTGTGGCTCCAGGAAACTAAGTTTTTCCTCTTTGTTGTTAAACTTAATTGTGGGGAGGGGGGAGACCCTGCTATCCAAACCTCACTGGAAACATTTGAAACAGCTGCTTAAAACAAACGTATGTTTTTAAAAGAACAAAATAAGTGAACATTATGTTCTGAGATACTTCTCCTTTTGAAAATGGCTTGAGAACAGAAAAGTAATATATTAATTGTCATAGAAGCTGCTCCCAGAGCAACAACAGGATTAGGATTAAATATGATTTTCACCAAGAGTGGAATCCTGATTCTGCTCTCACATTGATGTAATTACATCGACGTCAGCAGCTAACTCCCAGATTTACACTGGGGTGATATGGGTCAGAATTAGGCCTGTGAGCACCTAACATTAAGGGCAGGGGTGGGATGGCTGAGGAAGTGTAGGGTGGAGAGTAAGCAAAAGCGAAGTTGCCTGTTCCAACCTTATCTGTTCATTGTCCAGGAGAGAGAAGAAATTCTCAATGATACAGATTTGCCAGGAGAGGGAAAAGGAATGGAACAGAGCTATAGAAAGGAGAGAACACCATGCAACAGGCTTGGCTGGGACTCTAACTTTTCTGACCTTTCCTTGCTGCACCATCCACCATCTTAATGAGAAGAATAGCTGGTGACTTCAGGCCAGCAATCTCAGTTTAGTTCCAGATTGTTGCAAGTATTTTCCTGTGTGCACTGTTTAGAGAGGGACAGAAAGAAAACCCCATTCCAAGTCAAGCTTAAATGGATCACCCTTGAAATTACACCAGAATTCCCACTCCCAGACCAGGGATTATTAGCCTTGAACACAACTCGTGGAAAAGACATAACAGTTAGGCTCACGTTGTGACTGATGAGCTGCCTAGGACTGTCTGGCATATTCATTTCTAACTCCATCCTTTAGCTTTCTTTCATTCTTCAGCCAAGAACCACAAGGGACTGAATATGTGAGGGCTTCTACCCAATTATGCCTCTCTTTAATGGCATTAGGAAACTTGAAAGCAGTTCAATACCTAGCAGAGGTAGATGGAATATTAGTATCTGAGAAGATTTATGTTCATGACCTTCTGGATGTAAGGTGACAGAACAGCCCATGCTATGCTACATCTGATATGCATATTCATGGCTCGTTTATTCATGAAAGAAATGACTGGATTAGCAATAGTTTGAAGGACGTTGAGCATGGAGTTGAAAGAGACTCTCAAGTTGTTCACCAGACAAATTAGAACTCCATCATCTTTGTAATAAATTGGTACCACTGTAAACCTTGCATATCATTGTTGTTATTGGAAATACTATGTTGTATTTTATTGGATTGGAAACATTTCACAGCGATCAAACTGTCAATTATTTTAGCACAACACATGGTTTCTGATGTTGATAGATGGTGATTCTAAATAATTTTTATAAAGTGTTTCTACTTCCAGTGGTGTCATGAAGTCTGCCTGCCTCTGAAATATTGTGATTTTTTTGAAGCACTCACTTGATAACACTCTTTAATTGTAACATTAATCTGTGTCAATCAAATGCTTGCAGACTTGTTATATAGATTTTTTTTTTTAATCTGAGGTTTTCGGGGTGGGGGAGAATATTAAGATCATACAAAACTGTTGGTACCCTCTGAAGATAGAAGTGATGCCAGACTTGCAACCAATCACAAAAATGCATGTTATGAAGTATAACAAAAAGATATACCTTGCTCACTAATGGACTCTACTTCTATTCAGAACAAGGATGTCTTCTGACAACTAATTTCTCTCAGTAACTGTAAAGCGCAGAAGGGAAAACAGCATCTAGTTTAAACATCTGAAGCAGAGATCCAGACCTTTTGGACAAATAAAACACCAAGTAACGAGTATCTCTCTTATAGTATGTCACATCTAGACTTCTCCACAGGGATAAAAAAAACCATGGCATGGTCATAGTTGGCCTGGATCAGCTGGCTTGGGCTTGTGGGGCTTGAGCTCTGGGGCTGAAAAAAATCACTGTCTAGACTTTGGGGTTCAGGCTGGAGCCTGAGATCTGGGAACCTGCGAGGGTGGAGTGTCCCAGAGCTCGGGTTCCAGCCTGAGCCTGAACATCTACACAGTGATATTTCAGCCCCAGAGCTTGAACCCCACAAGCCCAAATCAGCTGACCCTGGCTAGCCACGGCTGTGCCACTGGTTTTTTATCCCTATGTAGACATACCAAAAGTGTTTTCCCAAAGGTAGGTGACTATTTCCCCCTATTTTATTGATGGGAGAACTGAGGTACCAAGAGATTAAGTGACTTACCCAAGACCTCACAGTGATGGCTTTCATGCCCTATGAACTATATTTCTTCCCAGGGTACATGGTGTGATGGTTGAACCTTAAAATATTCAGCGGGTGTCTTGGCTCATCATTTTAACTCTCTAATCTGAACCCCTCAGGGCCAGATTTGTGTTGGAAAGTTCATAAATCTTCCTGAGATTTCCATCACTTCCCGGCCCAGCCAGAAGATGCAAAACTGGCCAAGGGAGAAATCACACGAGCAAAACAAAACTATTGAGACAGGACTGAACCAACCCTACCCCCACTGTCAAATTTAGGGGATCTGGATCAGCTCTTCCACACTCATGTCCCCCTTTAATTACAACCTCTGAAAAGGTTCCATTTGAGTTGGCTCTAAATTTAGCCACAGCTCATGTGGAGCTAGAGGGATGGCCTTACTTTATTGAACTGATTCACCAGCTCTCAACAAGATTTACACTATAAAGTGCCAAGTTATCAACAATGTGTTGCTGTGTATTGCTCCCTGATCTATCTCTGAAAATATACTAGAAGATGTAATGAATCCTCGGCCATCTAGGAATCCATCACACTTCAGGTGTCTGCTAAACTGAAGCTCTTACTGCTACCCCAGTATTTGTGGTGTCACTGTCAACTTCAAATGGGTCAGTCCTGCAGCTAGGTGTAAAGATAAGGCTTTCTGGTGAGGCGAGGCATATGGAAGGCCCAAAAGCAAAGATTGCTCCTGTGCTTGTCCTGCAAGTTTCCACAAATGCAAACTGATGGACATAGGTGCTAACTTCCCCTCTTTCCTGTGGATGCTCAACCACCCCTCCCCCCTGCCCCTGCCCCTGCCCCTGCCCCTACTCCACCCCTTCCATGAGGCCCTGCCCCGCCTCTTCCCACCCCTTCCCCAAAGTCCCTGCCCCAACTCTGCCCTCTCCCTGCCAATATTCCAGGTCCTTCCCCAAATCCCCGCCCCGGCCCTGCCTCCTCCCCTGAGCGTGCCACGTTCTCACTCCTCCCCTTCCCTCCCGGAGCATGTTAACGCTGCCAAACAGCTGTTTTGCAGCGGTCGGGCAGGAAGCGCTGGGAGGTAGGCGAAGGAGCGGGGACGCGGCGCGTTCAGGGGAGGAGGAGGAGGTGGGGCAGGAGGTGAGGAGAGCTTGGCTGCCAGTGGGTGCTCCAGCCTTGGGGCACCTACGGAGTCAGTGCCTATGCTGCTGGACCAGAAAAGAGTGTCTGGGTCCTCTCTCAAGATTTCTGATTCCTATGAAATTACACCCCAAGAGCCTGATTCTGCCACCCTTACTCACATTAGTGATATTTGTGAGTTAAAGCACCAACCAATGTGAGTAACAGTGGCAGAGCTGGCCCCTCAGTAGTATGGCACGTATCCCTGTTTATACAGCATGCAGCCTGTTTCAGCAATTAAGCCGGTTTTATATGTGCACGCCTGTTTCAGCAATTAAAGCAAAAATCTTTATAGCCCTTTTGGTTTGAATTGGGCTGGTTTCAAACCCAGGTACTAAAATGGATAAAATTATCTTGCAAAGCAAAGGAATTACTGTATTCCAAACTCCTCTGCATCATGTTATGAAAGACACAAGGATAATATTTGTATAAATTAAAGCTATTGGACATGTATGGTATTTCAGTAACTGCTTCATTAAGTTGTTCTCCAGCCCTGAACATCCCCCGATCTATTCAGCAGCATTTTTCTATTTTAAATTTAATCTGTCCTGCTGAAGAATGAAAGCTTAAAAGGAATTGCCTCTTTAAATTAAATGTGAAAAAATAACAAGGGTGAAGTTTTTGCTGTAGTGAATGCAATCTATTATGTTTTAAATTTCTGGGTTACCAGTACTTTCATATGTGCGCAAATGTCATCGTTCAGCAGTATATTTCTTCACTGTCTTCTACTGATCCACTATTACCCAATAATTTGTTCATTGAATCATAGGTTATAAAACCAAAAGGGGGCATGGTGATTATCTACCTTGATCTCCTGCATAGTTCATAGGACTTCCCTAAATGAATCCCTGTCTTTCAGAAAAGTATTCAATCTTTAATTAAGAATTGCCAGTGTTCCAGTGATGGGGAGAACCCATCCACCACAACCCAAGCTAAACTGTTCCAGTGGTTAATTACCTTCACTGTTAAAAACTTGTGCCTTATTTTGAGTCTGAATTTGTCTCGCTTCAGCTTCCAGCCATCGGATTTTATTATACCTTTGTCATCTCGAAGAGCCCTCTATCAAATTTCTATTCTGTTATAAACTGTGGTAAATTCACCTCTTAACCTTCTCTTTGGTAAGTTAAATATATTGAGATAACTGAGTCTTTTTTGCTACCAGGCATGTTGTCTAATCCTTCAGTCATTCTCATGGCTCTCTCTGAACCCTCTCCAATTTGTCAACATCTTTCTTAAATTGTGGATATCGGAACTAGACACGGTATTCTAGTAGTGGTCATGGGAGGGTAAGTCCAGTATTGTCTTCTATTGTGATAAGAACTTAATGTTTTCAAAGAAACAAAAGAGAATTCAGGATTTATACAATGGAGGCTGAAGATCATAACTCCAGTGATAAGCAAATTTCTGGATGTAGCATTACCAAGAGTTTGTGGTTATATGTGGATATACAGGACATGGGTAGAAAAGGCTGTCAGTCATTTAGACTGTGTTTGTGTGATGTCATCTCAGTGCATCCCAATGTGGTAGAAGGTTGGCTGGATGAAATGGAGCTTTCCCTGTATTTTACTATTGGGAGGGTCCCTGTGGGTTTCTGTATGAAAAATCCATGGGAAAAGAGAAATACAGTCTGGGAGGGAAATAAAGCTGTGTCATTGAGAAACCAACTGATATCTCAAGGAAAGCCATTAATTCATCAAGCATAGCTGTTAATTAAAACAGAAACCTCATCTTCAAGTCTTTCTAATTCACAGCAAGCTTCTTCATTTGCTAAAGGTATAATCTATCCCATTACCAGCAGCTCTAGCAGGCTGTGGCTGCTTTTGAAACAAAGTTGTTAGTTCAGAAGTGGAGCAGAAACACCCCTTCCCTGAGGTCCCAGGCTCTTGGCTGAAGAGCTTGTACCTTTGCTGTACTGTGTGTGCAGGGTGGAGCAAACTGATTGAAACAAAGCTAGATACTGATAGGAGCTTAATTACTGCTGCAATGTTTCTTCTTGCTGTGTTCAGCTGCCTCTTGACAGAAGAAACCTATCAGCCCCGTGGTTGGTAATCAGGGATGAAATCCTAGCCCCATTAAAGTCACTGGAAAACTCACATTGACTCCAATAGGGCCAGGAGCAAAACATAGCCATAGACTGCACAGTCAGGATCCATAGCCAGTTTTCTTCCTGGCCCCTGAATCATGTCTGCTGGTTCAGCCACCAGATCCATTCACTAATTGTCTGGATAAACTCAGTCAACCAGATCTGGGAAGTGGATGTGGCATCACTGCCAATATTTGTAGCAAGGGGTTCCTGCACACACACAAAAAAAGCCTGTGACAAACTGTGTATGGTAGGGGTACCTGTGCTGATTGGTGGAGGAGTGAAAGATGAGGCAAACCTATTCATTTGTTTTTTTTTCTTGTATAATCAAAAATGTGTTCTCCTAACCATAACCATGGAGGGAGACAGCAGCACTTGGCAAACAAACTTCTATTAAGTGCATTTGCTGGAAATGTTTATGCTTTGTGCTTGACAACTATCCTGAGTATATTGAGAGTATTGCGCAGTGTTCCAGCTTGCATAATTGTGAATTGGGAGCAAAGTCCTGGTAGGGGAAGGTGAAATATCTTTCCCTGGGATTTTTTTTTTTTAATACTTGCCATTTGGAGCAATCTGGTCCAATCTAAAGGCAAAATATTTGCTCTTTGGCAGGATTTTCATGATTACCAGGGATTTTATCTCTGATGGGGCTGGTTTATCAGCATCTGTTGGAGTGTCTCTCTGGGGGAACTTAAACAGAGGCAGGGAAAACACCCTCCTCTTTCCTTCAGTTTAGCAGACATTTAACATGGGTTCCCTGCCTTCCCTCAAATCTTCCTTCCAGCAGCACATCCCTGTCTGGGAATTCTCCACCTTTTCCCCTTTCACTTCTGATTACTGCAGTTGTTTAAAGTGATATTTAAGCTTCTGTCAAACAGAAAATAGTCATTGGCTTTGTGAAGAATAAATTCACCTCAGCACTTCTAAAATGTGATCTATTTACTCACCTCCAGTATTCAGCTTTCCAGCTTGTGGGGTGACATCTGTGCCTACTCTCCTTGCATATGAGAAAGAAAGAAAGATCAGCACAGCAGCCTGGTAATGGGAATATGGACACTTGCCTTCTAGGTTGCCTATTGAAATCCCAGCCCAGATCAGTCATGGGTAGCAGCCAAATATCAAGTGGCTGTTCATTGGCCATGTAAAATGAATCTGGTGGTCAGTCTCATTCCTCAAGGACTAGTGCCCACATCAGAAACTCCACCACCAACACAAGTGACACCTTGTCCTCCTTGTTGAGAACCTCCATAGAAAGGCCACACATGTAATGGATGTGAGGAGTGAGCTACCCTTTTACCCAGAGGCTTTGTCCTTCTGGAAAGCAGTAAGGGTGGGAATGACAGACACAATGTGGGGCATGGGGGAGGCAGCATGGGGAAAACTTGTCATCTTGGTACTGTCCTTGTTCTGTGGTTAAATGGAAGGTGTCAGTCTGCAGCTCTGTCATCCCTGGCACCTTGCCCCAGCATTAAATTCCCACGCAAAAAAAAAAAAAAAGCCCTAAGGCAGGGAGGTTGAGGAGAGTGAGATAACAATATAAAGGAGACGGGGCCTACAGATTAACTCTGAAAAGAGAGTCTGCTCTGAGTTAATGAGGTTTTACAGGCAGCCCATGTGATGGGTACCATTGGTTGGATTCGGAGAAATGAGCTGGTGGTCCCTCACACCACAGTCTCAAGTTAGAGAACAGTTCCCATTATAAAACTGTCAGGCATAATTCAATATGGCATGATTGGAGTCTGCACTCCGCACTGAGCAGAGCCGGGGTGAGGCATAAAGACTAAATCACTCTTCTGACTCCTAGAGGGAATAGTCCCCATCCAGGTCAAGAATGCGCACAAAGCCTGAACTGGTGGCTGCCTGCACTGATGACTTGCTTCTTGATGGGTACCTGGCAGCCGTTTCCACCACTGCTACCGGTGTCTTTACCTTGCCAAGAAAACAGATGCAGAAATGCTGAATGGTTAGTCCATGCTAGAGGCAGGAGATGGACAGCACAATGCAATGAAGAGCTAGTTTATTTTTCTCTCCTATTTTTGTAAAAATCTTTTTTTATTTTTCCTGAATAGTTGTGCACTTATAGTTATCCCAAAGTTAGCAGGTTAGTTTTTGTGCCTTTCTGTGTATTGGAAGGGAGTATCTGCAAACTCTCCATACAACTTACTCTAATTACTTGCCAAACCTGCAACAAGGCATAAGCCCACATATTGTATGTGACATTACCAGTAGAGCAAGTGCTGGAATGCGAGGGCTCGAATAATTTGACAGCTAACATAAAGCACCATGATTTATATTTGGTTATATTGAGAATTTCTTTCCCCTCTTTGAGCACTTCATATAAACATTTACTTGGATCCTGGAACCTTGCTTAACCCTCAAAGTGCCACATCTATCTTTGTGTTTTTATTTTCAGTGGCCTACCCCAGAAACTCACTTGATTTGTAAACTGCAGATGATTAAACCAAAATAGCTTCACCTATAAATGGCTTCATCTGTAAACGCCGTGCTCTGGTAATTATGATATATTTACTGTAAAGTTCAATTGAAAACAGATTAGGGAAGAGACTTCTTTAAAAATACAAGATTCCATTGATTTATTAGAAACAGCATTGTTAGATTCGCTGCCAGAGACAAGAGGATAACTCCACTATGTTTAAGTTTGATCCAGATTACTTCATTAATTATTGAACGGAGTGACATGACCATACCATTTGCTTATTTCAAATTTAACTCTTACTTACTATTTCATTTTCTGTCTTGCCTTACTTTGCTTTCAAAAAGGCACCTTTTTATTTTGTGTCCCCTCTTGCTTTAAGCATACCTGCAATAACACAGAATCATGTCAAGAGAAAGCTGTAGCAGCTAGTACAAAGGATTGGGAATCAGGACTTCTGGGAGTTATTCCCAGCATTCCATGGTGGCTCACTGTGACACTTTGAGTTCAGTAGGCCCAAAAGTTCTCATGTGGCCACTCATTCTGGTGGCCTCCATTTTTGGGTGTCCAGCTTGAGAGGACAATTGGGAACCCAAAAATGAAAGGACAATCTGAAGATTTTGGCCTTGATCTCGCTGCTGTTCAACTTACCCAGCTATAAAATGGGTTTAGTTGTCAGCTTCCTAGAGATGTTGCTAGTTTGAATTCATTATCACTTTCACATATTTGGGGTTAAGATGTACTGCATAAGTGCAACGTATAAATTTGCCTTTTGAAAATGCAAATGAAACATCAGTACTGCAACGGGCTTGCATAGCAAGAATGACTGGCCATGTCAAAATGGGCTTATTCTTTGAAGTCCTGAACACCCTCCATTCCCATTGGCTTCAAAATTGGAGTGACGGATAGTTGCTGTAGCTGGCTCCACCACTGTACGATTGCAATCGTGCTAACCCGATGTGCAGACCTGATTTGATGGCAAGCATGACAAATTCTGAATTGAAGGGTAGTGTACAGTTTCTTTTAGGAGCATCAAGGGGTCGGATAAAGCTTTCTCTTGCCATGAAGGGATTGTTTGCCTTAGTGGTGTAGACTCACATTAGCAATGTCACAAGTTCAGAGTCTTTTGCCTGTGGCTGCTGCTAGTACCTTAAGTGGGGGGGGTGTAAAATTATAGTGAGGGGAGGGGAGATTGAGTGCTGGCTCAAAGGCCTGTTTATTTATAATTGAATTCTCTCCCAGCTCATTTAAAGCACAGGGTGCTGTTTTGTTGCTAGCAGTAACTTCTTCCTTACTGCCAAAGGGCCTGGTCCATTTCCTTTGAAATCAATGGCAAAGCTTCTATTAATTTCACTAGGAATGGGATTGGGCCCAAAGACACAAGGCTAAATTTTGTGCTGAATTGCTCCCCTGATGCCCGAGTGGAATTAATGGGATTGCACAAATCAGGACAGTACTGGGCAATAGTGGATACAGATTCCAGACACTTGAGGCCTATTTCTTGTGGTGCTCGGGCAAAATTCCCACTAAAGTCAATGGGCCTGATGCTGTTCTCTTACAGCGGTGAAAATCAGGAGGAACCACACTGAAATCAATGAAGTTACACTAGTGTGACACCAGAATCAGGCCCACTAGGAGTTTTGCTTGAGAGAGGCTGCCAGGTTGGATATTCAGTTTTCAGGAACAAACTGTGTGTGTTTGCATTTTGTGTATATATATGCTACCTGAGAATGTATGTATATATGGTCAAGTCTACACTACAAAACTAAGTCAACCTGAGTTATGTCGACGTACAGAAATTGAATCAGTTTTACATGTCCACACTTGTGTCGGCAGGAGCGCTTGCACCGATTTAGCTCTCAGTGCGGGGCATTGTGAGATGGTTTCTGAAAGGCAGCAGCAGTCGATGTAAGCAACGCAGCATCTACACTGACATGGTGTTGACCTAACTATATCGACTTATGTGCCACACCTCTTGCAGAGGTGGAGTTATTAAATCAATGTAGTGGGCAAGTTACATTGGTGGGACCTACATTTTAGTGTAGATGCTTACAGAGTTACTCTGTAGCATAGACCAGGCCTATATGTATATGTACACAATGTATATCATTGTCCTATAGTGGGGACTTTCCAACAGGAATATTGTAGGAAAGCATCCTCTTTCATCCTTATGAATAATGCCTTTTTGTGTGGACATCTCCCAGTATCACAGCGAAAGCAAGAGTCTGCAAAGAATGTGCAGTCAGTTAAATGATTTTATGTCAGAGCTGCTCAGTGACCTGGTCATTTAAGGAACTTAGCTTGTGCTAAGTTCTCTTCCCCAGCCCCCACAAAAAAAGTTTGAAACATGTTTCTTTTACGAAAGAATTAAACTTGGTAAAAGGACATAGCTTTTCTACCTTGCTCCCTGCCCCTCATGCCTCAGGATATCATAAATTTTTGATACCAATAAAACAGAATTTTTGATGAGCTGCTATTTTGCATTAAAGCAACTTTACATGCAAAGATTGCATAATAGGAAGTAAAATTGAATTTTGCCTCAGAACAAGTTCTTATTATTAATTTAAATGTTTTGTATATATTTTAGCAGCAGCTTATCATTCTATATATTTAATTTCTTTCAAGTGAGAACACTTAGCATTGGTTTCCTTATCTAAACAAATCTTTTAAGAGAACACATATATAAAGTGGAAATGTAATGTTTTGCATCTGTGCCTTAAGACAAATAGTGAAACTTTAAAAGAGGAAATAAAATGTTGAAGGACAACTCTATCTCTAAAACTTGGGACTAAAATACTGTGTGACAAAAGGACATGTCGGGTTTCTTTACTGTTTGATATATGGTTTTTCCTCTGCAATGTTTGTTCCAACCTTATCACTCCTAAGACTGTAAATACAGTAAACCCTCAGTGGAACGCTTGGTGCAAAGGATCTGCAGTATCTTAGCCCTCAAACCCACTGCAATCCATTTTCTAACACTTCCATACAACAAGATGGACAGGGCAAAACACACACATATATAAATAGTTCCTTCCATTCCATGAATGCAGTTGCAGGAGAGGTTTGTCACACTTCTTCAGGCCATGCTCAAAAATGTGCCATTTATTTAAGCTACCGTTAAAAAAGAAAAGAGAACAGACACCTTTTTTTAAAAAAAAGGAGAGAACAAGTCCAATGTAAGATTTTAAGAGACCACTGAATGCTATGTTCCACAAAACAGTAGAAAGGATTATGCAATAAGCTATTGGGGGTGAGGGGGATGTGCTTGAGTTTAAAAAAAAATCAGATTTACTGTAACTCTAATGGAGTGAAAAATAACCATTTTTTTAAAAAAAAGCTGTGGTCCATTTAAAGAGGAAAAGAGAAATTCTCATTTTTAAAACACGGGGGGAAAGTACTCTTAAACATCTTATGTTTTCGTATAAGTAGATCAGAACTACCAAAAAAAAAAGGAACTTATATTTGAGAAGATAGCAGCTGCACAAATGTTGACAGTTTGCAAAGCATTGTGACTTGGAAACAGCTCAAGCATGGGCTTATTGGAAGGCATGCACATATATGTCTCTTAAAGATAAACTCCTGGTGATCTGTAATGCCAGTGATTTGCAAACCCACTTGTCAGTCCCATTTCCAGTAACATGGCTGAGCAAAACAGTCCTGTCTTAAACTGCACAGACACGGAAAAATGTCTGCCCTTGGTTTCTTTGCTTATGGGGCTCCACCACGGGGGGAAAAAAATCTCCCTAGCTGTAAGATGTTTTATCTTTCTCCTCTGAAACCTGACACGAATACCCCTGAAGAGCTTCAATGACCTTGCTCTGTCAATCACCAAAACCAACCAGCCTGTTAGAGAGAGACGGGCGTTTAGCCAACTTAAAAAATTAAAACCTAAAACAGCTGGGAACAGTTATCTCGCAAGCCCTGGCTCATCCTAATAACACATCTAGGCTACCCACCCTAATGCTGAGCTCTCATCTACTGTATTGCAAGAGCAGCCAGCATCTCTGGAAAGTCTTAGCCTGGTGTTTCTATCTTTAGTCCAAAAATCTTCGCCTCATTCCTCTGTTGTTTTTTATTTAATCTAAGAAAATCATTTTACATGCTATCTTTTTTATTTAAAAATGTATATAAATTGCTTGGCACTTACGCGTTTCATTTTTTTTTTTTTTTAAGTTGCCAATTGTTTCCTCTCTCTTTATCTTGGGAGCAGCCCTACCAAGTAGTCACCTCTGTCCTGAAGGGAGAAAGCAACGCAAATCTCTCTACAGCTGTTAGCAATAGGGCTTGCAAAACGGCAAGATCAAACAAAATGATGTGATTTTATTTTCCCCCACTGAAGGGAATCTTTCTGCTGCACGACATGAGATCACAATGTAACTGGCGTCCTGCAGCCAAATTGTGGCATTTCAGACCTGGGCTTTATTTATATAGTAGGTGCATACACACAAGCCCATTGATAGGACAGTAATGAAGTCAGACAAATTGGCTTAGTGAATTTCAGGGAATCTAGTGAAATATCTTTAAGCCCTTAACAGTTGAGGACAGTTAGGGCCCGATCCTGTTTCTTTTGAAGTCCGTTCCAAAATGGACAGAAAAGAGACCAGCATGAGATCCTTTCATCAGCAAATTAGAAAAAAAAATTTGAGGAGCACCGTGTACATTTGCAGCCCTTTCGCTTTTATTGGCGCTTATCTTTTCCTTGGTAGCAAAAGTGGGTGTGGGGTGGACTTGGATTCAGAGATCACTGCTTTCAGCTCCTTACTAAAGAGCGCTTGAATACAAATCTGGATGTTTAGCACACTGCGTTGTTGGGAGTAAAGAAAATGCAAGTTGCTGTGGCGTCTAGCTTCATCCGATCTCCCCATGTCTCCATTTCTTTCCCATCACTCCCTCTCCTAGTGACTTACATATTTCTTGGTATTGCTGCACTTTTTGTTTTTCTTAAGTCCTGTGCTATATGTGTGGGTCTTTCTCCCTTCGGATCATTAGCTGCGTAACTCAAGAGAGACAGGGAACATGCATGCAAACCAGCACGTCTGGGGGGGGGGGAAGTTGGGGTTAAAGAGGGTAGTTGGTTTATTCACCCATGTTGGAAATGCAGTGTCTCTTTAGTCCTAATTGAAACCAGTTAGCCAAAGCATTGGCTGTACAGTAGTCTCTGTATAAAACCACTGAGCTCTCTCTATGTCTGGCTGGCTCTGGCACACCAGGATTCTAGGAGCATCTTGCGGACAGGACATGTGGACTGCGTTCAGAGGGGCCGTATAGACAAGACGCTTAGAGAAACTTGTTTCCGAATCGGGCCATCAATCATCCCCACTGATTCCTGTGTCTACAGCCCTTTATGAATCAATAATGAGTCGGGAGATAGAAAAGTAAATATGCCGGGATTTCATTAGTGCTCGCTGAGCAAAAGCAGGGGTAATATTTAACCCTTTCGCGGCTGGAGGACGAAAAAGCGTCTCGAGTCAATGTTTAATAAGCGCCAGGGGATAGCAGGCAGATATGCACGATAAGGGAAGCCCAAGAGGAAAGCAAAGCGTGATAACAATCAATAAGCCTGGACGAGCGCAGGTACAACTTCATTGGAACCCTGGCTGGTTCGGAAACAGGCTGGGCCAGTGGTTCAGTCTGCACCAAGGCGTGTATTTGTATCCCCCCTCCGCACAGGTCACAGAGTTACAATCTGTAGGGAGACACCGCGGATCCGCATAGATTTTTTTTTTTAAAGGGTGACCGTCTCTTACTGTCATCACACAATTCCCCCTTCTGCACTAGTCGGTATTCTACCTGCTTGTGTTCTAACCACAGCTCGCCACGTGCGTATTGAAGGGACTTCTCACGTCTATGCTTGGTGACTGATCTGTGGGCTATTTTCCAGGTTAGCTTTAAAAAATATACACGCACAACTGAACATCATTTCTCTCATAAGTCTTCTTTAGTTCTTCCAGCAGTGTTACAAAAAGTATCACGTTTAACCCCTTCTCTCCCCCCCCCAAAAAAAATCCGTTTCATTAGCATCTCCAAAGAGTGGGGTAGTGTGGTGGTGGTTTTACTGATCACACGTCTCAGAGCAACATGTTCCTTCCGTGGCTCGTTTTTCCTAGTGAAATAACGAGGAAGGGAGCGCTCGCTGTGAGCTTTCGGAGCCCCAGAAGATGCCCGCAGAGCCTGAGAAGTGCAATGCTCACACAGCTTTAATCTGGTGCAGCGTATTTCTTATGACACTGGAAGCAAATAGATACTATCTGATTATTCCAGGGGACACCCTGCGTCCCCAAGCGCAGCTGGGTTTAGTTCTCATCAGAACGCTGCATCCCTCTTCAAAGCCAGTTGTGTGTTCAAAGGTGCTTTGCATTAAGTGTATACCCCCACGCACCCAAGCGATCTAGCTAGAGATCCCTTCTTAGTCCTCCGTGGTGCTTTTTTAATTTTAAGTTGCCAGCGCTTTGGTCATTTTACGGTTGTATTCCCACAAGTCCGAGCTGGTTTTTTTTTTTATCAGATAAATTAAAATTCATTAAGAGCACTGAACACTGCATAGACACTTCCTACATAAATGGACCTCTGCCCCTTGAACCTTTCCACTGACACAGTTATTCTGTGGGAATCCAGACTGCTAAAGCCACTATAGTGCTCTTCTCAGGCCTGTTTTCCTATTTTTTGTTGTTCAATTAGCACTGGTGATTTATTCAATGCATGCATGAGGGGACATTAATATGCGGTGGCAGTTCCCACAAACAATATTCCTCTCAGTCTTTCTGCAGCCATAGCATGGCAAAGAAAAAGGCAATACGTGGAAATAAGGTTCTGACATCTTTTCTGTATAACCCACTGTCTCCCTTCCCAATGTTCAAAAGAAGGATGACATTATATTCCTGTAGTGGTCTGTGCACTGAGGTGTTTGGGATCAGACTGCTGCCCCTTTTTAAAAGCTGAAATGCTTCTCTATCAGTTAGCTGGGCTTCCTGTCGCTGACAAGGCAGTGATGAGTATGGGGCTTAAGGGAGGATTTTGTTGTGGAGTTACTGTATTTGCTTTTCATTTTTCCCACTCTGTTCTTAACTGATTTGTTTTCCAAACATGCCGTGTGTCATTCCTGCAAGGGCAGCTGGCTCTCCTTGGGAAGAGAGGATAGTTTGGGGATTTTTAAAGAGGGATTTAAAGTTAAATCCCCTGTTCACAGTTTGAAAGTACCAATCCTCAACCTTCCGGGCTGCTGCTTTCTTTGCAACTTTCTAATTCCCACACCAAGGCGCTGAGCAGAACAGAGGCTGGCTGCAGTTGACTTAGATAAATGATTATCATCCACTTTGGACTTTAAAGCAACTAATTGCTTAGCTGTTGGGATAGTGGCGGTGTAGGGGCGCTGGGGTAGAAGTAGAGCGGCGGTGTTGTATTCTCGCTCTGTGAGCACCTGCTGTTACTGAACACAAGGAGTTAATATCATTGTCATGTTTCAAAATGCCAGAATAAACAAACTGGGCAGATTGAGAGGCGAGAAAGACAATGGGGGTGGAGTGTGCTGCACGGATCCTAGAGGAACCGTATTGATCACGCTTTTAAGGTTCTAGACATTTTTAAAATGTTTCGTTAGAGCATTTTAATAAAGACTGATTTCTTCCCCAGCCCCCACTAAAGCTCAGAGGGAGACATGTTAAACTCAATGGGCCCATGTGCTGCTGCATCTATAACTTTAAATTATCTACACATCCACAGTGTGAGCAAGGGAGTTGCTTGGGGGGGGGCAGACTGTTTGGCAGGGAAAGTAAAGTACAGACCCTTTGAAACCAAGCTTCACAGAGGGACCCTGGGAAGTGTTTGAAAGGGAAACACTGCACAACGCCTCCATTGCCAGTGAGACCTTCAGCTCTTGAATGTAACAAGCAGGCTGCCAACGTTCTAAGGTTTGCTACAGTGAGTCCATACAAGTGTCATCAGTAAGAACCATCCTGCTGTTTGATGTTGGGTTTGAAAGTAGCACGTTTAGCTGCTTTAGCGTCTATCAGTGCATAGTAAATCCCATGAAACTGTGTTAGAGCGGAGTTTGAAGCCAAAACTACAGTGTAGAGTAAACCATGTTAAGGGTTAGAAATGGATTTTGCAACTCTGCACGGATGTGTGTGGAATGATGACCCTCGTTGTAGAATTAAAATAAACTTCCAAAAATCACTTTTAAAACCCAATGATGCACGTCAAAGATCAGTTTAGCTGGATCATGCCCTTTAAACTTTTTTGGACCTTTAAATATATTTATCAAACACAAGACATTGGAGAAGTAAACCCTTCAAAGAAATGCCATTTCAATTATTTTAATAAGCAAAATAGGAAACAATTTTAATAACCAAAAACAGAAACCAGTCTGAATAAAACTACAATAGACCAGGTTTTTTAATATTTTTCATATCATAAGCAGGATTTGAAATTGATCCCTTCAGAACTTTACATGAAATAAAAACAATTTTTTTCGCTGCTGCAATGTTTTGATTTCAACACAGTTGAATCAGTAAAAACCAAAGATCGTTTTCTGATGCATGACTAATATCCACAATATTTAAAACTGCAAGCACCATGCTGTTCATTACAATCTTGTTATTACTGTTAATTTATAAACTAATACAAACTTAAAATGCATCCGGCCAGCAGTGCCAGCAATCAATCCTAAAAGGAAACTAAAATAAGTTTTCATTTTGGTATTTTTGTCAGTGCAACGTAAAATCCTTTTTCTGACCTGCAGGAGGAAAAAAAAGTAACAACACCCATAACACTCCAAACTACTACTATACAACTGCAAAGAAATTTGGCTAAAACTTTTGCTGCATGGGGAAGCAGAGAAGCAGATTAAAAATCATTGCAAATAATACACTTAAGTTGCAGTATGTCTCTTTAAAAAACGTTTCAGTTTTCTATACATTCCAAGCCCTTTCATCTGCTGTTGCCATTGAGAAACCTAACTGAAATCAGAACTGGAACTGATACATGTTATTGTTGTATAGTGTTCTGCCTACAGCGATTGCAACTGACTCATGTCATCCTGGGTTTTGGAAATCAAGTCTCAATTGTTTCTTAAAAGAAAATACATTGTAAATTCTTTGTTTCCTGAGTGTATAATAAATCCGAGAAAAAATGACCAAAGCTATGAGCACTGCTGTGTGATAACTGTCCTGACGTCAAAGTAATAGGTTCACTGCCACTTAAATTGTGGAGTAGGATATAGCTGCTGGCCTTTTTCACTATTATTAAGTTTAGGTTTGTCAATGCAATCGAGTTGCTTTTATTCTGCCCCAACAAACAAAAACCAAAATGAAAACTAAAGAAAAAATTACAACTTAAAAGTGCACCAAATATACAAAGTTGTTTTCTGAATGCAAATGCAAAATGCCCATAACGTTTTTTATTCTCTTTACTTTAATAACAAACCATATAACCAGCCTGATGAAATGTTATTTTGTCTTCCTGTGCTGTTTGATGTGGCAGATATTTACAAGCTAACAACTATAACAAAACAAAAAACCCCAAACAAAAAACCCCAACAAAACTGCACAAGCAGTAAAAAGTTGATAACTTGTGATGCTTTTCTTATCAATGAAACAAAGCTATGAACGATGATCAACATGCTAAAGTTAAACAAGAAAATGGTACAAAATAGAAATTATTACCATACATGTCCAGCATGCAGGATTAATATTTTTAATGCAGATTTTCGTATTTTTTTCTATATAATCAAGCAGGCAATAAAACTGATGTTTTTTCTTGTCTTGTACTGAATGTCCCATCTGAGTCCCGTAACTATTTCTCAAAGCAGGCAATATATGAGGGGTTTGCATATATTGTCCTTTACTTATTCTCCTTTCCAAGCAGGTAAAATGTGCATAAGATGCTGCTGCATGAGTCTTCTTTCCTTTACTCCCAAGCAAGTAATATGTTATAGATCGCTTGTTCATTGTCCCTTTAAAAAACAAAAAAACCAACGAGCCCATATAGTTCTGAAAGCAAGCGATCTATAAAAACGCTTTACACGTCCTTCCTTTCTTCTGTTTCTTTCTTTAGCTGGCGAACTAAAGATAAAAAGTTGCACGTCTCTCTCTCTCTCTTCCCCCACCTACCCCCAGCCTACTTTTCACAGCTAATCTATAAGACAGGATGCTGCAAATATTAAGTCTCTCTTCTTCCTCTCTACTCAAGCAGGCAGATGGATGGAGATGTCAGAGGAGGATGGGAGAAGCGGAGGGGCGGAGGAGGAGATCGGGGGGGTTGTGTTTAAAGGACTCACATGAAGAACTCAGGAGAAGATGGGTTGTCACTGGTGGATCCGGCCTCCCTGAAGCCATTGCTGGCAAGTTTCTCACACTTGAGCTTGTAGGCATCTCTTTCTCTGGCCAGCCGGGTCACCTCTTGCTTGAGCTGTTCCACCTGCTGGATCAGCTGGGTCTTCTCGTTCTCCAGGTGGTGCTTCTGCTGGACTCGCTTATACCTGCAGGACTGGGCATAGCCCCTGTTCTTCAACGTCCTCCTCTTCTGCTTGAGGCGGATCACCTCGTCCTTGGTGAAGCCCCTCAGGTGCCTGTTGAGCTCCCTCACCGACATGGAGACCAGCTGTTCGTCCGAGAACCTGTCTTCCACGCTGTTGGAGGAAGGGTGCTGCTGGTGGGCGTTCTGCAGCTGCTGGGAGGAGGTGGAGGAGGTGGAAGGGGTGGGAGACGCCTGGTGATGATGATGATGGTGGTGGTGATGGTGATGCGGGTGCCCGCTGTTGGCCAGGTCTTCGTGGGTGACCCCCGGGTACTGGTGGTGGTGCTGCTGCTGGTGATGGTGGTGGTGGTGGGCCCGGAAGCTCTCAAAGCTTTGGAGCTGCTGGGGCATCTGGTGGGACCCGATGAGGGCTTCCACCGCGTCCTCCGGGGTGAGGCTGAGCGTCTCGGGGTTCATCTGCTGGTAGCTGTTGGCCATCCAGTACAGGTCCTCCAGGTGGGTCTTCTGCTCGGTGGGGCTGAAGCTGGGCGAGGAGGGCACCGAGCTGCAGGGCGTGCTGATAGGGGTGGAGGAGACGGAGCCGGCTGGCTGCAGGCGGGTGCAGTGGCGGCCGGGCCGGTCGGCTCTGCCCAGGGGCTCCTTCTTCACGTCGAATTTCATCAGGTCGAAGTCGTTGACGTACTCCATGGCCAGGGGGCTGGTGGGCAGCTCGGGTCCGATGCTCAGCTCGCCGGCCATGGCTGTCTCGCAGGCGCCTCTGGGCTGGAGCGCTCACTCCAGGGCACCGTCCGGGGGGAGGGCTGGCCGCGCTCCCTCGGACTCCAGGTCAACTTCGCTGCTGCTGCTGCTGCTGGCTGGCGGAGGGCAGCCAAGCCAAGCGGGCGGAGGAGGCGGAGGCACCCGGGCCGCGAGGCGTGGGGTAGCGGTGTCTGCAATGCAATGCAGGCTGCAGAGGCTCCCACGGCTAAGAAAACCCCACGGGCGAAGGGGGGAGGAAGGAAGCAGGAGCCTCCCCACCGCAATGCTGGCGTTGCAGGTTGGCCTCTTTTGCAAAGGAAAAAGCAGGAGAGATTCTGTGCCCCGGCTGGGATCGGTTTGTAAGTCCTGAGCCTCGGACCCCCTCCACTGCAGGCGCGGAGCCGGAGCCCGCTGCAACTTTCCAGGCAGAGCAGCGGGCGGCGTGTACTGGAGGGTTGCTGTTGGATGGGTTATTTTGGTGGTTGGAATTTTTGTTCGCTCGCTCTCGCTCGCAATGAAGGGAAGGGGTGGGGGAGGTGGGGAAATCTTGTCTCTGCTTTAGCTGCCGCCTCCAGCTCCTGTTGTGCAGCTGTGATTTGCGAGGCAGCCCCCCTGGCTGCTTATATTCCTTTTCTGATGACACTCAGGGAAAGGGGGCTGGGACCGCCAGGCAGCTTCTCCAATGGGAGCTCGGCCGCGGAGATCCTGGGGCTGCCGGAGGTGGGGCCAGGCTCCCACAATGTGACAGCTCCCAACGAGTCAGCTGACTAGCAGCTGGAGAACAAGACCAGGCAGCGACTCCAACCCTTTTTTCTTTCTTTCATGTTTTAATCTTCCCACTTTCTCTCCCCGATCTGCTCCCCCCCTTTTCTGTCTCCCTCCCCTCCCTTTCTCTCTTAGCCTGTGTAATTTACAAAGAAGGAGCGGGGGGCAATCCAGCCTATGTTTCACTTGCTGGCCATCCCTTTGTTCTAAATATAACAAAGTCCCTCTGCCCACTCTGTTTTGTGGAGGTGGGAGGATGGAATGGTTTGAATGCAACTTTTCATTGTCCACTTTCCAGGAGTACAGTCAAAACACTTAATCTCTTGTAGGATTCAACTGTGATCGTTGCATGTCTGTGTGTGTGTGTGTGAGAGAGAGAGAGAGAGAGAGAGAGAGAGGGTTGGGAAGAAGACGAAAATAAAAAATATTTGCCCACAGTCTGAGTGTGCCAGCTGTCGTTATATAATCGAAGAAAACCTCAAGTTAAAAATACCTCCCCAAAGTAAAGCAGTTAGCACTGGCTCAGACTATTGCAAATCTCGGGGCGAAGGGGAAAATATACTGTTATTACATTTCAGTTCTAAGGAAGATCTTTGATTTCCTCTTCTGCTCCTTGAGTGACTGTATGCAAAGAAGAATCGGCTTGTAAGATTTTTTTGGGGGGGGAGGGGGTCCAGTAACAGGACTGTGTTTTTGTTTGAACATTTTGTAACGATTAAAGGAGATTAAGGCTTTTTTTAAAACTGTTTTTGCGCTCAAACAGACATAAAGGACGACCCCAAGTGGCCGTTTTGAAAAAAGCACCAGCTATTGGAGACAAAAAGAGGAGCACAGAGAATTACAACTGAAGATGGGGCGGGGGGGGGACAAATCGGTGTAAGAGGAACAGAAACAAACAAACAAGGAACATTTCTGAGATAATAAGCTTTAACCTTTACCAACAGGGTTAATGTCTCCCTTTAAACCCCCAAACTGGAACATAGAGAACGTGTTGAAATGATCATTCTCTGCTTGAGTCTGCTGGGTTTCCTTCATCCACCTGTCTCTTTCGACATCCACAGTAATAATACCACGGTCGTTTTTCTGCCTCTGTCATTATTCAATTACTTTGTTTCTGATGCACACACAAAAGTCAAGGCTGATTTTCATGATGGACAGAAGCACCTTTCAGAAAAAAAATGTGGTGTTACTTTTTTCCCCTCCTCTCGTGAAAAAGATTCTATTCAAATCCCAAACAGAAGAGTATTTAAAAGTAGCCCCAGAGCTCGATCTCAGATCTGTTGCAGCACGGAAAGAGTTACATGTAATATACACTCGGTGTTTTTTCAGATCGAATCCCAATGGTTATTTCTACTTTTCCAGCCCGGACCTTAGATAAAATGCGACGACTTGCTTTATTTGTGTTCCGTTTAAAATGAACCATACACTGGGTCGCAGACAGAAATGCAGAGCAAAGGGTATGTAAAGGATCTCAGCCCGAAAGAAAGTTATAAATATCCCAGTTAGAACAGTCAAAACTTCGGGGATATCGCAAGAATTCTGTGGGGGGAAAGGACAGTTGGTAGAGGATAATGTAATGAAATACCACCTTAGTATTAGGCACGGAGGGGGGGGGGGGGAGCGGTATTCTGTGTGGCAATGAAATGTCCGCTCGTTTCATCTGAATGTCTCCAGTTAAATTTGCAGTATAGATAACAACGCATCAATAACGCTTTAGATCCGTGGTGTGGATCCGTGGTACCCCCTCTCTTCCCATGTACATGATCCAGAAGGTTTGTCCTCACCAGGGGGCCAAAGTGTACCTGAGCTGTTCCCGTTCCAAATCCCAACCCGCGTTTCATTTTAATCACATATAAGCAAATATAATATCTCCCCCCTGCAGCTTCTCCTCTGCTCTAAACTCCTGCACGCAGGCAGAGTGCACCGTGCCACACGGGGCAGGACCTTGACGCTTGTTCCTTTCTAACTGGGGCTGAGTCTACTTGGCAAACTGGCCCTGCTCGGCCTCGTTCGCAAACACGGGGAGACCCTGAGTTCAAATTCAGTCGGCTGGGCTTTAGGCGGAATGCTTGATTCGTAGCGATCCTGAAACCGGGGCGCGTTGCTTTGTTATTTAAGGAGCTCGGGGATACAAAGGTGGGGGGGGATTCTCTTTCAAAGGTGTATATGTTCAGAAGGCCGATGGGCTCTCCCAGAGCCCACTGGAACCAACTGGTTTGGGGAAGTTTTTTAGAGGGAGATTTCAGAGGCGGCAGAGAAGACAGCACTGTGAAGCGTCTCTCCTCGCTCTAGCACTTACTTGGGGCTTTTAAGCTTCTGCAATGGGCTCCAGTGTGAATCCCTTGGAGGGAGGGTGTGTGATTATTTAGGTACTGCTGGGTGCCCTGTGACAGCAGCATGTTAAACATTACAGTTGTAAGGGGTGGGAGTTAAGGTTGCTTGAGAGAGGGGGAAATCTGCCGAGCATTTCGAAGGTGTCGTTCATTTAGAGCGAGTAAGCAAAACCTTTCCAATGCGCCATCAGACGAGGTGATACTTTCCCGTTAATGACTGAGGTATATTCGCAAGGTGGAGCTACTGGAGGACTGAGGAAGCATTGATCGGATAGCTCTCTATCCACTCATAATACAGTTCAGCTTGTCTCTATTTTATGTTCCCTTTGCTTTACCGTTTAAGCTTTAATCTGCAAATTGGTGCTGTAGGTTCACTTCTAAGTATATAGTCGTCATCCTATAATATCCAGGGTCTGTTTTACTGCCATTAGATACTTGCACGTTAATGGTTAAGAAACTGCCCACCACAAAACTTGTAGCATTACATCAGTTGGCTGGAAAAGACCTTTTGAGCGGTGATTTAGTTTATTGGGGACTTTGAATTCAATCATCAAACCTTAATCAGTCTCAGACTTATGCATGGGGGAAATCTTCCCTTTGTCGGACCCCGTTGGGCGTCAGGACTCTGAAGGAAGGTTAGACAAAAACCATACGCAGAGCAAGAGGGCTTGTGAGAGGAGAAGCCTGCAGACGCTAGACTAGTTCCCCAATACACACCTGAAAGAGGGGTCCTCTGCTCTGCCCTAGAGACAAGTTACTGAACAACCCAGCGAGGGAGTGACGGCCAGAAACAGCCCTCTCCGTCACCTAAAATCACCACTGCAATATGTTAAGCATCCACGTCAGTAAGAGACTTCAGTGCTAATGTATCGTCCAGTTCCCTCGCTCAAGGAACCATCATTCTATCACGAAAGTGATACAGACAGATTCCAGTGTATGTCTCTATAGATAGTATACAGCTCTGTACTGTAGGTGGTACGCTTGGAAAAAAATGGTAATTTTGGAGCTTTACAATTTTTTTCAGGGTATAAAATGCTCCATCACTTAATAAGCACCTTCAACAATTGAACCCCAGACTAAATAAAAACCTAATTGTGTGGGGGTGCGGGGAGCATGGAATGGAGATTTACCATCTGTATGGCTTCATAGCTCAGCTATACAAATCGCATTCCCCCCCTGAAATCATAAGTGCAAACTTCTTTAATCGGGACCCAGTTTCAATGCCAAACTGTGGTGTTGATTTTAATACAAATAAAAATATAGGCTGAAGTTGGGCATGTATTTTAAAGCACATATTGAAGGTTCATTTCAAACGTGCCTCACTGCTTTCCCCCGCGTCAGAATCACGAAGAGTTCAAACCTGTTTACAGAAGGAATTTCATTTCATCTCAGCTATAAAGCTAGCCGAAGGTGGGAGGAATTTAGAGCCACTGAAATTTAAAGATCGCTTTTTTAAAATCTCGTGCAGATACATACCTCAGTCCGTGTGGTTTTGGGCTGAATCCTAGATTAGACATTTTTGGAAGGAATCATGTTACGTTCGCAGCCCTAAATTCTCTGTGTTAGGAACACGATGGATAGGTTCAAAAAAGTAAGAAGCAAAAACCGATTTAAAAACAAATATAAAATCACTCTTTAAAAATACCCCTTCACCCCACTGCTGCTAATTCTTTAGCGTTTGCTGATTGATACATTTCACCCCGAAGAAGGGTTTTCCCCATATAACCTATTAGTGGGATGTTTTGTCTGAAGTTAGTTTTGTGAAGAAACAAAAACAGGCAGATCAGAAAATCGGCACTGCTGGGGAGGTGGGAGGGAAAGGACAGCACTTTGCCCCCTCGTACCACTTTTCTTTCTTTCTTTTCTTTTTCAAAATTTCCAAAACTGCCAGCAGATACCGCGTTGTGTGTTATGTTTTCCTGCGTTCGCAGCAAGAGACCTGGTTAATCATCTATTGCAGCTACATGTGCATCAGAAAGAAAAGTGTTGATGGTTGCTTGTTTGGCTTAATGGAGATGGCCCACGAATTTAGGATTAAATTACTAATGGTAATCGTAAATCTTTTTCTTTCTCTTTTTTCTTTTCTTTGCATGGATTGTCAAAATAAACATGTAACATTCTTTGGGAAAAGTCTGCCCAGCAGCTTTGCAGTATAAAACAGGCTATTGTACTGTCCTGGGTTAACTGAAACCTCTCGATTTTAGCTTGAAACAATTCAGTCAGAGCCAGACAGATCCCAACGCTAACTCTAGACACGTTTTGCAGGTGGATCTGTGAGAAGGAAGTGGAACAAGACTTCAGAAGGGTAGGTTTTTTCAAAGCATTGACAAGAATTAGGGGACAAGATTTTTTGCTGGAGAATAAGGGGATACTGCAGCCAAGCGGACCAATATTGCGTGTGATTAGTGCATTAACGTAATGCTTCTAGTATAATTAAAAACATGAACTCGTCTGTTTTTATAGGGTGGTTTTGTTTTTGTTTAGAGGGGAGCAGCCCATAAATGTTTTTTGTTGACGAGCAATTCTACATCACTCGCATGTTGTTGTCAGCTCTGGCCAGAACACACGCAAACACCAGGGAATCAGTCCAGCAAGCGGTTAACACCGAATAAATGTGCAGTTCTGTAGACTCTGGGATTATGTACGACGGCCGTTTTTATAGCACTAAATTAGGCTGGCTAATAATGTTGTTTTGAAAAGACTGATGCAAAGGAAATGAGCAGATCATTTACTATTAACAAACACCTGTAATTCAGAGTTGCTTTTCATCTGTTTAGAACAAAATCAAAATCAGTGCTCGACCCTACATTGTGTCTTTTTCTTTCTTTCTCTCTCTCTCTCTGTCTATGATGAATTCTTGACAAAGGAGAGGCTAATAAAGAGGAGGACGTGAATGGAAGATGCAGAAGCTTAGTAATCATTGTTGATTTTTTCTTACCCCCCTAAGGAAGTAAGAGTTGACTTGGGAAACTTTTTGTTTCTCTATTTTGGCCAAGCTAAAATGGCCGAATCACGACACACCGCATATCCTCCTGCCTCGTGAGGAAGCTTTTTAACTCTTTGTAGCTGGCCTGTACTATAGTTCGAGGAAATATTTGATTTCCGTGCAGTGCTTCGTTTTTCTGCTGGATTAGATCTTTAAGGGACCTTCAACCCCATCCGAGTAGGGCAGGGCCACTGCGATCTGGGCTGCTGGGGCCAGTATATTTATAATTCCATAAACACTTCAGTGACTATGAACAAACACCAAAGCCTCGTTCAGCTGCTTCCCCCATCGCTGCAAAGGAACCATATGGAAGATGGGTTCTTGTCCACAGACTACTTTGAGTTAATCACAAACGCAAGCCGCCTTGCCAGTGAAGCATTCCCCTTGCTGCAGGGAATCAGAGAGAGACAGATTTGCTGCCCTGGCTTTTTCATGCATTTTATTGCCTTTCCAGCTAAGGTCCAAGGGGAGGGACCACTCTTCGATGGGTCCTGAGCCGTGTCGTTTATTCAGGTTCAACTCTCTGATTCTTTGTACACAGTAAATGCATAGTTACATGTTTTAATAAGAAATCATAATATTACCTAGAACTTTTCATCTCAGGTTCTCAAAGCACTTCTGGCCACGGGGCCGGGTGGGGATTATCTTTCTGTGGCCCGTCTCCACCAGGAATGAGACCATCATTTTGTTATTAAGTGACTTGGGTATTCCTCCTTCATGTCAGGCTCAAAAACTCTTCATGCCCATCCATCTTCCTCTCACTCACCTCCCCCCCCCCCCCCCCCCCCCATTATCCCTCTTGCTCTTGGTGTAGAATTATTTCTATCAGGAAAACCCAATCCCAGAAATCGAGGTTATTTATTAGGAAATCATTAGTTAAAAGCAACCGAATTCCTTGCTTTCAAGGTGCTTTACTCTGCCTTGAAGTGAGTCCCTGTTTCCCACTTGAACCTTGGCAGGTTGAATTCTAGAAAAGAGCTCCTCTATCATTTAGTTAATAGATATCTAACCATTTCTAGATGATCATAGCAGCACATTTCAAGTGGCCAATAGAAGCTGAAGAGCTATAATTACTGTCGCCATATCTTGGAATGCAATTTCATGTCATGTGAAAGTTCTCAAGCATGTTCCTAGCTTGGACCACATCTTAATAAGAGACATTGTCTCTTCGTCACATCCTCTCCTATTCATGATCATCTAACAGCTACAGCAATTTCTGTTGGGGAAAGTGATGTTAGTAAAGTATTTAATGTGGTTTTAGTTTCTTTGAACGTAATTTAGCAACTGAGGAGAAAAAAATGTGCCAGATATTGGAAAGTACTTAGCACCTAGAAATGGAACCAGATTTTCAAAGCAGCTCAGCTCCCATTTTTGGCACCAAAGTAAATCAACAAGATTTTTTCACAAGAGCTTAGCATATTGGGTGCTGAGCTTTTTCCAAAGTCTGGCCCTTTATTTAGGTGCACAAAGGGGAGCTGAAAAATGTGGCCTTAACTGTGGATGATGAGCCTTTCGAAATCTGGCACCAGGCAAGTAGCCAGTTCTCCACACACCACTAGCAAGCGCTCTTCAGAGCAGTGATGGTCCATGGGCTGCTGTGTGGGAACCACTGCTGTAATTAGTTGAGAGATACTGGTAGTCAGTTAGGACCTGATCCTGCAATGATTTCAATTGAACTACTCACTGTAGTACTGTTAAGTGAGTGCATAAGTGTTTTCTGGCTGGGGGCCTTGCACTGTAAATCATAAGTCCATATGAATGCTATAATGCACTCTGGGCAGCCGCATCCTTTAATTCAGACTGATTAGTGATTCCTTTTCATTGCACAAAGCCCTGGATCAGGAAAACTGCTTATATAGAGAAAATTTTGGAATTCCCTTTCCAGCATTTGCTGTGTAAGGATTTAAATATCATCATAAAGCAGATACTGTATATTCTTCTTTTTGCTCTTTTCACCTCTAGTCCCCATTAGGGATTTTGTTTTGTTTCTGTTTTGACAGCCCCTGTATATATGTGTTTGTGGTTGTTCTGTGCTATTTCCTGATTTAATATCAGTACAGTTACAGGAGAAGGATGCACAGTTAGCATTTTTCACTCAAAGTATTTTCCAAGCTCTTTTTTGATGTACTGGTCAGGTTTGTAGCTTCCATGCTCTTGCTGATCACAGAGGGAAAGATCAGGTTTATTGTGTCCCATGGGGGAGGAGGCAGTCCCACCTTTCTAAAATAACTCCCTTTTCAGCTAATGAAACACAGCTACCTCTCTGCCCTTTCCCCTCACTACAGATTCAGAAAGAAACCTGGATGCAAAGGAAAGTGCTCAGGTCCCAGCTACAAACCTACTCTGTATTGAAATGAATATTATCCCCTTTATAAGTTACATGAGGGTAACAGTGGGCAGAACTGGAGGTACTTTGGTTTTGCAAATTCCCAAGATGCTTTAGGTCTGGATCCAATTTTTTTTCAAATCTTAAAGTTCAAAGGGGGAGTGAGTAGAAAGGGGGAAATGTTGGAAAAATGCTTTTAGTTCTGGCCCATCTCTGGCATAAACAAAACCCATTTCCCTGAACATTCCCCAGAGTGGAGAAGGGGCTTTTGCCAAATGGCCCTTTTCTTTGTAACAAGCAGAACCAAAGCCCTGGATCTGAGCACCCCTAGCTTAGAGGTTTTCAGAATCTGGATCTAGATGCAAATTTTGCTCAAGTCCCCATAGTGCTCATACAATATGCACCGCAGAGTTGCATTGTTGGCCATTTTATTTGTGGGGAAGTAATTCTTTGGTTAGCCTGTCTTCATGTATTACTGTATGCAATGTTCACCTCCATGCCTGAGTTTGTCCAAACCACCTAGTCCTGGCAAAGCTGGAGAAGCTTCATATTCATTGTCCTCTTCCAAGCACACACAATAGATACTGAGATGGGAGAGGATCATCCAGCCCCACTCTTGAGCTGGGCTTTCCCTGCGTGCTGAGAATGCTGAGCTGATTTGTTCCTGCACCACAGATAGCAATTTTCTGCCTCTGTTTGTCAGGGCTGCCCAGAAGAGGGGGGCAAGTGGGGCAATTTGCCCCGGGCCCTGCAGGGCCCCCCACAAGAATATAGTATTCTATAGTATTGCAACTTTTTTTTATGGAAGGGGCCCCCGAAATTGCTTTGCCCCAGGCCCCCTGAATCCTCTGGGCGGCCCTGCTGTTTGTCTTCTGAGCTCCATTTCCAAATTGCTAAATCCATCTGTGCTTCAGAGACAGCAGTTTAGTGTTGGTGCAAGGTCTCAGTCCCCATCCCCTGAATGCATATAAGATGCTGTCCAATAAATTCCACTGGTCACAGCAGAAAGCATCCTCGATACTTCCATTGCGTTGTGTCTAGGCCTTTTTGGCTTGGGAGAGGGCCATTAAGTGGAAGGAGTATAAAGAGAGAGAAAAAGAGAGAGTGATCCTGGAGGGAAAGCCCACTCTGCTGAGAAAATAGAGCATTAAGATTGTTCAAGGTCTATCTTGGTATAAATGCTGTTTGGTACATTGGATTTGCTATATCGGATGAGACCACTTGTTAATTTCTGCTCGCTTTCCTCCAGGTGTGATCAGTGCCTAATGCTCTAGTGGGAGGCAAAATACATGCTAAAAGCAAAGGTGAAGGGAAAGGCACTTCCTTTGACCCCTGAAGTGATCAGTTTATACCCTGAGACATGAGACTTAGTTCCGTTTACATTAGCCTGAGGCAATAGCTAATAATGATTCCAGGCTTTATTTTTATCCTTTAAATACAGTATATAAGGATTCCTGCTGCATTTGGAAATAAGAAAATGAGACTTGTTTTCTGTGAGCTAAACATAAGAATGGCCATACTGGCTCAGACCAATGGTCCATCTAGCCCAGTATCCTGTCTTCTGACAGTGGCCATTGCCAGATGCTGTGACAGTGTACCCCATAAGGCTTTATGGGGAGGGGGTGCTTATAA
>NW_020664584.1:1861134-1861254 GCF_002925995.2 Terrapene triunguis | reverse complement strand
GAGGGACATAAAAGTGAATTCCTCCTATCAGCTGAACTGGCAGCTCAGCCAAGGGGGCAGGGCCGGCTCTGGCTTTTTTGCCGCCCCAGGCAAAAAAGCCTCCGGCCGCGCCCCCCCCCC
>NW_020664584.1:1825538-1861034 GCF_002925995.2 Terrapene triunguis | reverse complement strand
GAGCCCCGGCGGGGGCTCCTCTCTCCCCCCGGCGGCCAGAGCGCAGGGGGCAGGGCGGCGAGAGGGCGGGGGGAGGGCGCCGGGGGGGAGGGCGGCGAGCCCGGCCGTGGCCCCGCTCTCCCCGGGGGCCGGAGCGCCACGCCGCCCCCCTCCAGGTGCCGCCCCAAGCACCAGCTTGGTGGGCTGGTGCCTGGAGCCGGCCCTGATTGAATGGTTCTCTCATCTTCCCCTAGTGCACAGAACACATGAGCCATGTGTCTAATAGAAAAGGGGTAGTAATATGTGATCTCCTAGTGAATTCCAGCTTCCTATGGGGTGATGGGGAGAGAGGAGGAGAATCACCTGTATGAGAGAAAAGCACTTCTTCACCTGTTTAAACACAGGCAGACATCAGAAAGGCATCGCTCTGCACTGAATGGTGAACATGCCCATGTATTTATATCACTTACAGCTTTTTTTGAGTTTTATGGTGCTGTGCTCAATTGCTATTCATGTTAGTTATTAGAGTGCAGAACCTATTGTGAAGGCTGGTTAAGCTAATGTGTCCTTTTCAGAGAGTCCACTACACAGCGGGCTGCCCAGAAGTCTTTCCTAATGCAAAGGTCTTCATTCCTTAGTACATGACTCAGTTTCCCTATTGAAGTGGGTTGGAAGGAGAGCGGGCTTTGGAAAATGTTCATTGTGTAATGGCATCTCTGTGCCAGGCATTTGCAACAGTGGGGCCTGACTCACACCACTGAAGTCAATTGTAGTTTTGTCCTTTATTGCAATAAGGGCAGAACTAGAGGAAGGATGATCCAGTGGGTATGGTATGCACAAAGGACTTGGGAGACGAGACAGTTCAATTCCCTGCTCTGCCACACAGACTCTCTGTGCGCCCTTGGGCAAGTCATTTCGTGCCTCAGTTCCCCAGAGGCAAAAAGGATAAAAACCTCAGAGGTGTGGGGAGGATAAATATATTAAAGACTGAGGAGCTCAAATGTTAGTGATGGCAACCATATAAGTACCTATGATCTTGATAGATATGGCACGCTCATGCATGCCAGTCTCCCTCCTGTCCTGTCTTCTCTTAGAGAAGGCAAATTTAGGAGGAATTCCTGCAGCTTTTTGCACTGGACTCTATTACCAGCAATGTCATCTCCCAGCATAGCCCATGTGCCTATATTTTCTCCCTTGTGCAGATGAACCCAAACTGGTTTCACTGCCAGGGAAACCTTCATGGCCGTGCAGGTGGGGCTAAGATATGCTCCTGAGAGAATAGATTGCCAAAGGGGGACTTTCTTTGTACTGGTCACGGACAGAATACAGGAGCTTGTTAATGTTGCTTCTGCAGTATCTCCGGATGCCTACTTTTTCCTTTGGCCCTGGGGAGGGATTATGTGATCTTTCTGAAACTAGCTTGAATTTGGCCCCTGGTTGTTTTCATTGTGTGTCTGGAAAAAAACCAAACCAAACACTTTGCTATGAAGTTTCTACAGGTTCTTCCCCTCCCCTCCCCATTAAAAACAGCCAGTAGGGTGAGCTGGAAACATGTCTTTAAGTTGACAGTGTCAACCCATCTTTGCAAGTCACTTTGAGATCTATGGATGAAAGGTGCTGTGTAAGTGACAAATTTGCTACTATTAATAATAATGATTATTAGACATTATTGAAGCAGTTTAATCCCCAAATTGTCCCTATTTGAAAACTCTTGTAATTTGGCAAGGAGTGTTCTCTGACCTCTAACTCACAGCTTAAAAAATCAACACTCTAGAAAGATCAATAGTCATTAGTTTTATAGGGCCTACACTAAACCAATATTTTGTTCTTTCTGTGGCCTTTGCAGAAACAATTCACCACCAAACTAGTTAACATCTTTGGACCTAGTCTTATACAAGGGTGATTTGGCAAGAACTCCATGTGTAGAGTGCATAGGTTTAACTGAATATGGAAGTAGCAGTGCTACTGCTGTTCTGAACCCTGAAGACTGGTGATATACATGGGTGCAGCTAGAAAATATGAGCACTGGTGTGTGTGTGCCTCTTATTCCTGCTACAGAAATCATTTCCCATCCTGATTTCTAGAGCACAGCTGTTCTGAGAATTCACCATAATTCCATTCATCCCTAGGCCACACCTGCTCTCAGCTCCTAAACACATCCCTTTCTTATTCTAACTGGCTGACAAAGTTTACCCCAAACCTTCCACCCTGTTAGCAAGTGTTGTTCCTGCAGGGAAAAGGTTAAGTCGGTTCTGCTGACTCTCCGAGGCAGCATATGGGAGTGAGTGGCTCTCTAGAGAGAGAGGATATAGGGTCTGGGCTGAGTAGTCCTGAGGGAAGAACCATGGGGGCAACCAAGAATTGTGAGAGCTGAACTTTATTATCTATTGTTGAATTCGCGGTTAATAGAGCCAAACCTGAGGAATGGGGGGATGACTTTTAACTTTACAACTGTGGACTGTGTTTGTAGAGCAGATTGGGAAAGGCACCTACTCCCATTCACTAGGCACATATGGGGCAGGATAGATGTGCACGCGTTGGGTTTCTGAGTGCAGGATGCAAATACAGCTGGATGCATGCGCAGTGTCTGTGCTTATACGTTAAACAATGGAGTGCAGTTTAACTGGGTGCAGATAAGTCAATGCAGGAGCAGTGTCATTCCAGAGCTGCACTCAATCCTATGGTCAGCATTAATGTTTTGCTACAGAGAAGGAAGAAATTTGGGGGGACAGGAGACAGAAGAGAGAGATGCCATATGGCGACATTGCTGGGTTCCCGCAGCCTCCCAACCTCCTCTTTGTGGAATGGGTTGGTTTTGGATGTTCTGTGCTTCAGTTTCCCTCCAAAAATTCACTTCTGCAACAATCTCTCAAAAGATGTTCCTTAATGTCCTTTTAATCCTGATGTTCCATGCCTGCAGGTTGGTCCCTTTTAACACAGGGTTTACAACAGGTCTTCTAACAACTACCGTGGATAAAAGTTTGCCCCTTTAACTCAGGGTTCACAACAGTTCCAGCAACTTTTTCCCCATCAACCTCCTCTTCATGCAAGAGTACTCTAAGCAGATTCCCTCTTATTACAGGTCAATCAATCAGGAACAGGTGCCCTGGCTTTTCCTTACTGTCCATGGCCAGTCACCCTGTGACAGGAGGATACAATTTAAAGGAAAGATAATTGTTAAAAGAATTTATCGGTATTAAATATTAAATAATCATCATGATGCATGTATTAATAACCTCTGTGATTTATTAATATGAATATACATTTAAAAGTCTAGGTTTCTTTTTACTATTTATGCTCTTTATTTTGCTACTATTCTGTCACTCTAGTTGGATAATCAAAATAGACAGGTCAGTTTCACTTTTGTTTCTAGTCAGAACCACTTTCTGGTTCACACCCTGGTAGTGTACCTTTCAACCTGCCAGGGCCTGAATGTCGGACGCAATGTATAACAGACTCAAAATGAGGGACACCCAAAAATAATTCATGTGTCAAACTTAAATGCTGTTGGATTCATTCCACTGGTGTCAATAACTCTTTCTATAACCTCATCTTCATTAACTTTTATTTCTGTAAATAATTTTCAGCAATTAAAGCGAGGGGACATCAAACATGTAGAAAGTGGGTAACTTTGAGACTAAACTGAGGGATGTCCCTTGACATGAGGTTGTTTTGACAGATTGCTAATGAAACATCACTATCTTGTATAAATAGCCAAACACTGCAGGGGGACATTTCAATTTGAGAAAAATTGTTTGCATATTTTTTAAAACATCATCGTAGAAAACATTTGTGTATTAGGTTTTGTGGAAAAGATTTCTATTAAATCTAAGTTTGGGCTCTAAGCTCTCTGACATTTGCTCACAACAAAATGTTAAGATACGAAGTGTAAAAATATGTAAATTATAAACTCTTTGCTTGATAGTGTCCTTCTCCTTTCTGGTGTCTTGATCCTGTCAAGTCTTTAAGTAGCAGCTTGTCAGTGATCTCAGCCCAGCAGAATAGAATACTTGGTAGTATGGCTGCAAATTGTTGTGGGGCCTTGCGATCTCCTGGGTTGTGATTTATGACCCCAGGAACAAAGATGACAGAGGAGAAAAGGCCCTTGTAATCTAGGAAGCAGTTATTGAAACAATTAGGCCACTTTTATTAGGGCAGCTATAGAATTCTTTCCTTAAAAACTAGATTCTTGATTAATGTATTTTTACTCACTATCATGAATTGTCTTATTTCCTAATACATGGACAAATTCTGTGTTTCCCTTTTACACTCCTGAGCAACTCCCTTAACTTAACTGGGGCTGTGCAGGCTTTAAGGGAGTACAGAACTTCCCATAGCTCATCCATAAAGCCCCTACCCCGTCTGCATTTAAATCCCTCTGACGGACCCATGTTGGACATGCTGCTTACAGTGAATCATAGTGACTTGCATATAATTTGCCTGTGGTTGATCCTGTTCCCCAAACATGTGTCCACTTGTCTGTCCTTAGATTGTGAGCTGTGGTCATCCTCCTTGAGAGTTTGGAAAGTGCCGAGTATGTAGTGGGCATTATCATAGATAACTTGGCTCAGAGTTCTCAGAAATGCACTCTGTCTCACCCACCCCCATGCACGGAGTAACTGGTCGTTTTGAATTTTATTTTCCAAATTGCTCATGGGTAGTTTATTCCTTCTTAGGGACCTGATCCTGCAAGGTACCACAACCCCCTCAGTAACTTTAATAGGAGTTGACAGCATGCCTTTTTTAGAAGGTGCTTGGCATCTTACTGGATCAGGCCCTAGGGCATGGTGACGTACTCTATTCTGGCTTCACGAAGCAAGACAGAGTTTGGGGTTGGGTGGGTACTGACAGGTGCATAAAGTCTGAAACAGCAACTGAAAGAAAAAAAATGCCAAACTCTTCACATAAAAACAGCCAAACCTGTCCACTCTTTATCTGTTTTTTCTGAAATTCTTATGAGAATTATCAGTGAGGGGCAAAACTACTTGTTATAACTCCTGAAAAGCAGGAGACTCTGTTGTTTGTAGCCACAACAGTTTAATGGTTGCTATTCTCACTATGCTACATACATACCCTGTACATATAAACTACCTTGGAAGAGCAATGACTCCAAAAGACTCTCCAAGGGATTATTAATGCCCCTTAGTATCATTACATGCTCCAAGAAGTTCTGATGCTGCCATGAAAATCTGTGGTTTAAGGTGGTCCTGTATCTGTAGAAACCCCTGGCACTGGATCAGGCATTATGTGATGGATCACACGTTGCTCATGCCATCAATAAACAACACACAGCTTCAGAGTAATTATCAGGGCCTGTGTCTTGAACTCTCCCACCTTACCCTAAAAAATGAAACACTAGAACCTAGAAATACTGCCCTTCCTAAAAAACAGCTTCTCCTCCTAGAGGTGCACGCCCAGGGAACTACAGCTAGTCCTCTTCCTACCTGCCACAAAAGATCCTAGCACCCCCTATTGACTGGGACTGGGGACATTGCCGTGCTGTGACATTATGCATCTTCGCCAGCCCAGTGAGGATGAAACCTGTTGTCAGCTTTGGCTTTTATGTGTACCTTGTGATAACTAACCTCTTGCCTTTTGCTATATGCCAGCAAAATGCTCTTACTGGCATTGCAGGGGCAGCTAAGGTGCCCATTATTCTTGCATTTGTATGAAAGTCAGCAAATCGTGTATATAAGGTGTCCCCTTTCTGGTAAGGCAAAAAATAATCTTAATCTTTGGTCCAGAGTCAGTAGATTGCCACAAAGAGTCAGCAGCTAAAATCATTAATCTTTGCTGCTTGCCCAACTGGTACTAGTAGTAAAGAAGATAATACACTAGCAGAATCAGTGACCCACTACAAATTGGTCCTGAAAGGTCCACCAGTCTAAATAGACTTTTGCTGATCCAACACTTGTTAGGAATCCCAACAAAGAGACTATTGGCTCATCTGATGAGCCGCTCACTGTTGGGCCTTTTGCAATGTTTGGTGATGGATGACCATCCTCTCTTTGAGGGGGAAGATGCAGCTCCTGGTATGGGGCCTTTTCTCATCTTAAATTTGTACTCAATAAATCACAGGTGCAGAGGAGACAGCATCAGTTTCATTACACCTACATGCTCCAGTATCAATCATGCCAACACAACGGACTGTGCACAGTTCATTTCAAGAGGCTTTTTCTGTTCCAATACCATTTCCATTCTGTTGTGCTTAAGGATTCTAAAAGTGTTAAGAGTCTGTGGCGAAACACTAGAAGGGAAGCATGTACTGTACTGTAAATGCAGCCTTTAGATAGGCGAGATAGAGCTTAGCTCTTGTACTTTGGTTTATGATTCCTTATGTTAATAGTTTCACCCAGTGGAGAATATGACACTGTTGTTTTCTTGACATCACACACCACTTTCGCTATTAGCCTCTCCTTTAGAACCCACTCCTAGCAATGCACCTTTACTCCAGACTTCAATAATTGCCCAGTTATAGGCCCCTTTGTGGTGCTAACATCATCTCCCTTTGTTGTCTATTATGTTTGTTTTGATGGCATTAATGAGGTCTAGAATTCTGTACAGCTGTTACCAAATCCTAATTAAAAAACAAAATGGATTAAATGAGTTTCTCCTTTGTTTTCCTGGGCTTGTAAATACCCATAGGCCTTTGAAAGGTATGTCAATTACACTTCAGAAGTTATGAAGATATTACTATAGCTCATGCATTGTCATGTTAATTTCAGTGTCTGCAGTTAAAATACACTTACAGCTAAGGAGCCGTTAGAGCTTTCAGACCTTATATTTAATGTACATAATCAAATACTTTAATGTAATTAAATGCATGTCTAACATTCATCATAAAACTGCAAACTATTTTTAAAGTGTAATAAAAGGTAATAGATTATTATTCCTTATAGATGTCCAAAATCCACTTTGCCATCTTTCAACAGGGTAAGTAATTTCTTAGTGTCCAATTATACTCCAATTTGCATAGGAACAACTGTGTATTGTGCAATTAAGTTATCACAAAGTCCTGTCATTCCGCAGGATTCTGTTAATCTTTAACTAACCGAAAAGCCATGTCAGCAGAGTACCGACACAGAAAAGATGGGTGTTCAAAGGAATTGGAATAGGAGCACATTCAGGACTGTCAGACAGAACAAGCTTTTCAAAAGGACGCTTCCATTCAGTTTAAACCTACAAGAGTGTTGGGCTGACACCTCCATTTATTTGCTGTAGGGCTATAAAGAGAAAATGTGAGAGAAAGAGAGAGAGACTTTCAGTCCTATTAAAGCAGTATTTGGACTACAAAAAAAGGGATTCTTTTTCTCTGGTCCCTTTCTCTCTGTCTCAGCACCAGATTGTAAAATGCAAACTAGAAATTATTTGTCCTAACCTGTAACTGAAAAATTATTTTTCCTGTTAATCATCTATATTTTTTTTTACCATGAATAAGGGGACAAAAGGGCAATGGAAAGCTTTTTATTTATTTATTTATTTATTTATTTAGGACCACAGAAGTGACATAATATGCAACATTTTCCTTCTGCCACATCCTTTTAGAGATGCCTGGCCACAGTATAAAAATATAATAAGAGGTTGGGGTTAACATCACTGGTATGACTTAGCGGTTATTCTGGCCAAATATCTACATCAGGTTCAATTTAGAAAATTAAAATTTGTAATTGATATTTTAGGGAGCTTTTAAGGCTAAAAATGCTTAAAATTCAACTCCTAATAAATACCATAAGGTATTAATTTTATGGGACAGATTCTCCACGGATGTAAATTGGCATAGCACAGATTGAAGTCAGTGGAGATATGATGATGAGAATAATGGGCAAATATATCTCTATATAAAATGTATTTGGGTGTATAAACAACTGCAGGTAAAATGTTTGCACAGTTCAGATATGTTTGGTGTAATCAAAAAACTTCAAATGAAGGAGCACAAACACGTTTTCTATTGCCATCAAGTGTTTCTCTTTCAATGTTTTTAGTTTGTCCTGGAGAGCTTTGAGTCAATTCCCATAAAATGTTGTTTTCAGTTTTCTTCCAATTTTCATTTTTTATCCTATTAAAAGATACTGTGCTTTAAAAACATGCTGTGAATCTTCCTCATAGTTCTTTTGTTACACTAGCAATTATGAGCTTTTGTTGTCAGCTACATATTATTAATAGGAATCTGTAACTGTTTTTAAAGCTACTATCCAAAGAAACTTTTCTCTGCTGTGATTTGCACTCATCTACAAAATCCAATTTTAGCACAGAAGAAAATCAGAAAACTACTTGTGATCTTGATTCTTATTTCTGGCCTTGACTCAGTAGTAAATATTAACACTTACAAGGTGAGGAACTGAGATGAAAATATTAAAACAACTTTTCCCAGCACTAAAGATATGTATAATGCATACATTTTTCAAAAGCACCTACGGGCCAAATTTTCAAAGGTATTTAGGCACCTAAAGATCCAGATGGGCACCTAGTGGGATTTTCAAAAGCACTTTAAATGGGGTGGAACCAGAAAGTGATTCTGGCTAGTCTGTTTTGATCGTCCAAACAGAGTGACAGAATAATAGCAAAATAAGCAGCATTAAATGGCAAAAAGTCAATATCAACATTAATAATCAGAGTGGTTATTAGTAACATAGACATGGTGATGTATGATTTTTAAACACGATAAGGTCCTCTAAAAATACTTGTCTTTCCCTTAAATTTTATTCACCACATGGCATATATAGCTTCTATCTCCCGTCCCCCAAATTTCTTACTTCTCTGAACCAACATATTAATACTGTCCATATGATGGAACACAGTTCTGGAACAAAGACACTGCTCCTGCATTCACTCAGAAGCATTTTAGTAGGTGTTAGGTGCTTATCTGCAACTTTCAGTGCCTAAACACCTTTAAAAATATGACTATAAGTAACCTTTGAAAATGAGAGTTAGGCTCCTAAATTATTTAGGTGCTTTGGAAAATTATATTGAGTGTACTGAAATATGTGGCATTTTATAAACACCGTTCTTTAAACATGCATCAAGTCAGATACATATACCATACCTTTTTGTTTTCTAATATCAGACCGTTGACAAAACGATAATTCACCTATGACTTGATTCTGCTGCCACAGGCATCAATGACAAAACTCCCATTGATTTACTGATACAGGATCAAGCCCATAGACAATAAAAAGTTATGTTGTCACAGTTCTAAGTTTCAGTTTGTTGCTGAACACTAACTAGCCACTTAGATAACAGCATCTTTAGAGAAATAAAGTTCCCTGTCACCTCAGAAAATATTGCAAAATGGCCATTGCTTAGGGAGATCTTTGATTTTATAGACTCTGGTTTACAGTTCTGTGACTATTAGGGTTAGCATTAGTTAGCTAGTCTAATACCAGAATGTTTTGCATTTTGTAGATATTAGCATCATTGAGCTGCGTCTTTATAATTTTACGAGTTCTAGGATCAAGAAGTAAAGGTGCAGAGTTGTGCATGTCTGTGAACCTCATTGATTTCTAACATGTGGGATTTCTGTAAAAGCCTTGGTGGAATAAGCGCTCTGTGACACACACAATGGACATTTTTCTTGTTTCACAAGGAAATTATAGGCCTGTTACTCCAGTGTAAAACCAAATCAATCAGGTCAATGGAGTTAACACTATTGTAAAACTGGGGTAAGTGAGATCAGAATGAGACCGTGTATATTTTGCAAGCAATTACAGTATTTATTGTGAATTAAGGTGCAATTAAGATGCAGGGACTGACCAGGTCCCTGCATCTTGTAAAGGGATATGACTGAGCAGTTCATTTTCATTAAATAACATTTAGTTGAGTTTAAAGGTTTCTTATGCAGATTTTATGCATCCCATGAAAATCTTAAGGAATCCCATTCTTAACATAGGATTTAGTATAAAAAACTGTTTTGGCATAAAAGGAGGATTATAAAACACTATGCTTACTGTGATGGGGAGTCAAGGAATAGGAGTAAAAGGCTTCCAGTTATAAGGTGAAATCTTGGCCCCCTGAAGTGAACAGGGGCAGGATTTCACCCCAGGATTCAGAAGACACTAAAATAATTCTTCATCATGTTCTTATGGTCTACTAAAATAACTGTCTTTTTAATAAAATTATTGCATTATTATAATAAATCTTTTGGGCTCATCAAAATTGGGGGGGGGGGGAAGCCCCCAAAACTTCACAAGTTGTTCTCCTGGGGAAAATAAATAAATAAATTGCTAGATGAATGAAGGTATCAATTTCTGTTTAAACATTAACAGGGTGATGCCAAATATTAGTCAGTTCCTAATAATTTTGAGGGATTAAAAAGATAATAAAAGTAATAGTCCATTACATTACCTACTTCAGCAAGATTGTAATGAACGTAATAAATTCCAGATCAGGGTTATAACAACTTCCATCTATTTAAAATGAATTTGTAGGGTTACTTTCATTAACTATGTATATGGAGAAAATGATCTGACATATTACTTTAAAAGAGCTGTAAAACCGATTAGAAGGAAATATGCTTCCCAGACAGTGATCCTGGCCGCTGGGGAAATTTTATCCATGGGAAGGGGGGGGTGGAGAAAGGGCAGTTGGGGAACTTAAAGTATGACACTGCGTCATTTCTTTCGCATACCACCCAAGCCAGCTTGCTCTCTGGGAGAGATGTTGACAATATCAATGATTAGAAACAAGGAGGGAATGACAGCAGCTTTCTCTCTTGCTTCCTATCCCCACCCCGCCCCAGTGAAGGAATGTTCTGCTGATGAATAAAAGATCCGTGCATTGGGAATTTCTGCATGGAAATGAAACTGGAATGCCCTTTTGGCAGCCCTGGGGAAGGCTGAGGTATTAAAGGGGACCATGCCCTCATTGCTGAAGGAGACAAGGGAGCTAGCACTTGACTGCACTACAGAAATTACTGCTGCACCTAGAATGCAGGCGTCATTTATCAATTTCATAGCAAGGGGGAAAGGGAAAAAAAACCCCATCTGACTGCCTTTTTCAGCTGCGCGCTAAATCTAGTCACCAACAGCTTTCCAAATCCAGTCATGTGTATTATAGAGAGTCTTGGATAAAGTAACTTAATACTAATGATTTATTCTTAATTGGACCTCTAAGTGATTAAAGTGGCAGTAATGAATGAATAACATCCTTCTAATTCCCTTTTTCCATTTGGCTCTAGCTGATGGCCCCCTCTTTGTGCAGAACTCTGCGCTGGGTGGGAAATGATGCCAGTGTTTTTTTAAGCTTTTAGTAGCACATCGGACATAAGTCACAGCTCTCTCCTGCTAGTATCATGTATACAATAAATGACTCCATAAGTACGCTACCAGGGCATTGATTTTTTTCTTTTATTGGATTAGCCAATTGTAAGGTTAATGAATATGAATTTGGCAACCCATTTTTGTGAGGCCAGGTCCCACGTGGGTCTGAAAGTGTTTGAAATGTACGAGTGTAAATATGAACTTTGTCAAAATATTGATTCACTTTAAAAATAACACAACTTCCTCCCCACCTCCTTCGCTAACGTGCAGAAGCATAACATGGCTCTATTTATTTATTTTTCTTACTTTATAGCGCTTAATATTACCAATTAATTGAGTGACTCAACCATGGTTCGCTAAATAAATATGTCCGTTTACAGTACTTGCTTTTTTAATCTACAAATGATTGGTTTATTCTCCTTTTTAAAAAATCCAAACTTTTTTTAGGCTTAAACACTTGCAAGGTTTATACATTTCTTCTAAAGAAGAGACACAAGGTCTGAGTCCCATGTACACCACTCTGGCAGCATAAAGGAGTCTGTAAGTGGGCTTTACACAGAGTAAAGGGGCTTTGATGTGAATGAAAATCAGGCCTATGAAGCACTAGATACTCACTCATGCTGGTGTAAATCAGGAGTAGTTCCGCTAAAGTCAGTGGAGTTAGGCACAAGACTGGTGTAAAATGAGAGAAGACTCAACCCTTGGTCTTTAAGGGACTGGGAGAGATGAGGCACTGAAATTGCCTAAGGTTCAGATTGGTTCAGTAACAGGTTACTCCACAAATGGTCCCGTCACCTTCAATGGGTCCACGCATGAAATGAAGTATTATTCGGTAGGGAGAGAGGTGACAATCACCAGCATGAATAAGAGATTTACAATCTGGCCATAAACTTTCAGGTCAGATTGTCTCCTATGTTGAGCAAAGCCACTGAACTGGGATGCAGGAGATCAGGGTTCAATTCCTGACTCTGCCACAAATGTCCTGTGTGACCTAGGACAGGTCAATCTCTCTGTACTTTAGTTCCCCAGGTGTAAAATGGCCATAGTAATGCTTCCTTTCACCCACTCATAGTCTGTGTAGATTGTGAAGCTTTTCAAGGCAGGGACTGTCATTTAGTACGTGTTTGTGCAGCACCTAGCACAATGGGGCTCCATTCTTGGAAGGGGCATCTCAACTAGAGCGGGGCAAATAACTGATTTTAGATTTGGTCTGAAAAGTTCTAGGGGTGGGGGGGTGTGTGTAATTGATCTAGGTCAAACAGCATCTGAACTTTTTGGTGAATTGAAGAAGTCCACTTTGGTTTAGCTCCAACAGGGGGATTTGAACCTCGATTTCCCCCCCCCCTTCTTGGGGAGTGCTCTCACTACTGAACTAGTGGTTCTAAAGGGTTGTGAGCCTATCACTACCAGCATCACCTCCTTTTCACTTGTTATGTCAAATTCATGACCAGTTTCTGATCCACCAGGACTGTATATTTTGTTGAATCAACTATTCAGCTGAAAAATGTCACCCAGATCCAATCTCAACAGTACTGTAATACAAATAAATAATACTGCTGGGCTTTGGACTCAATTGGTGCACAGAGTGCACCTGAAACCTCCCTCTGGTTTTCATTAGGGGCAGCTATCTCAGGAAGGGGCCTCTCTTTGCTTGGCACTTTTGAGACAACTGAGCTACTAGCTGTATTGCCGCTGTGATTCCTGACTTCCCCGGCAGTAAGCTTTGAACCTCTGGTCTTCTAATCAACATTGCTGCTGGAGCCAGCATGTGAAATTAAATCAGATTGCATGAGATTTATCCTGTATAGAAATCAGGATTATTTTGGTTTTTAAAAGCCCTGATTAAGGAATATTTGACAGCGAGAAAGCTTTTATGCAGTATCTTTTGATTTCAAAGTAGTCACAGATGACGCCTGTTCAGCAAGCATGAAAATTTCCGCAATTGATTCTGAGGGCAGATTGCTATCGAAAGCTGGTTGCTGTCATGGGTAAGAAAATCCTACAACAGGTGTCAATGGGAACTGGCTAATTAATAGACCATTACTGTGCTGCCACTGACTGACATTGCAACCTTTGGGACTAGTTTTGCTCTCTTACACTAGTATCAACCTGAAGCAGCTCCACTGAAATGGGTGCAACTCAGAGCAGGACTGGATTTGATCTTTAAATGATTTAATCATAGGCCAAAACCTAACGGAAAACAAGGAGCAAGAGTGTGTCTGGGATCACTGCATATAACTGTCTACGGCCCCATACGCATAATGTCTGAAACTGGCTGAGTGCTAGTATTTAAACACAGTTGTTGCTTGCAGGATTCTAGCACTGCTTCCTTGACTAGAGTGGGCAGGGGGTCTATTTGCCTGAGACCTGTTATGAAACTTGCTATAAACTACAGTCTATGGCATGATTTGGCTATCAGGGTTGTCAGTGAAAAATCACTGGCTATATTGGCCCAGAGAAATAGTGCTAGAATTATGGTAGCAAAAATCAGACTTGAAATAGGTATATAGCTGGCCATAGTGTGATCAGGGTCTAAGTGTAAAGACATATAAAGGACTCGTTATCTTGTTGGGTTTCTTTGGGGGAAGATTTGAGCTTTTATGAAACAGACACTCAGAAACAGGATTCCATACACCAGATGAAGGATTAAATGCAGGCTGTTTTGGAAAGGTTTATAGGGAGGTCTAAGAATCCATTCTCTGGTCTTTATCTTGACTTCCCAGATAGTTTCAATATGGCTACAAAAGCTGAGGAGTTGTAGAAACATAGAAGGGTTGATCTTTTCAGTTACAATGGTTTTACACCAATGGGGCTCCATTCACGTAAATGGAGTTACTCCTGATTTACACCCCAGGTGAAAGTATAATCAAGCCCAGGGGTTTACATGTGTAAACTCCCATTATTGCTAATAATGGTTTTGAAATGAGTTCAACGGTTAACAGAAGTAACTTCGACAAAGGAATAAAACTGTCATCTAGATGTTTACTTTTATTTTGTCTTTATTTTACATGGAAGAGGATCAAACTTTTAGTTATAAAACCACCCCAATAAAAACTTGGGGTGGGGAGAATATACAAGATTTCACATCCTCATTTATAATAACTCAGGAATACAGGAAGCACAGGCTTATTACTAAAAGAAAGAAAATCCTGATTCTGCTCCAGTGGAGAAAATTAGAGCTAGATAATATTCCAGGAAATAGAGCCTCGATTCAGGAAAGCATCCCTATTCAGCTAGGCATTTAAGCACATGCTTAAGTTCCACTGAAGTTCAATTTAAATCCATTCCTATTCAGCAAGGTATAAGCATGCACATAAGCATGGGCTTAAGTGTTTTCCTGAATTGGGCCCTGTTATTTTAAGCATGTGGTATTGTCTAATTTGCTTTGTGCTACCTGAACATCATTCTGGTCAAAGAATGGCTATCTCTCAGCTGGGACATCTGACTGGGCTTGAACAGTTTAACATGGTTTTTGACCTACAAAGGGAATGAGGTCTAGAGACCTATTTCTGATTCTGTTGCATGGATTAGCATCGCATATGAGTCTGGTGATTTTTTTTCTGAGTGTCTTGCATTGTGGCGCCTTTTAGTCCATATAAACACAAGCTGAAATGACTTACCTCTTCTCAGCAGCTCTTGTGTTTAATTTGGAAATGTGCTATGTTGTTCTCTCTGCTGTTCGGCTGGGCACTTTGAAAATGGGGCTGCACATGGGGATTGCTAAGAGCTGCATTCCTACAAGCAAGGAAACCCAGGTTGCTGCACCTTCATCTGGTTTTGGGGTGACCCTGAACATTCAGGGGAGGAGAAAACAACATGGCGCTCTTTCTCCAGTTCTACTGAGGCACAATCTCAGTTTAACCTCTTCTGAATTGGTGCAGCAATGATTCAGGAAAATGCTGCCAGAGAGAGAGTGTAGGGGGGTATCCGTAGGGTGACCAGATTGTCCCGTTTTTAAAGGGACAGCCCCATTTTTTGGAACTTTTTCTTATATAGGCACCTATTACCCCCCACCCCCCTGTCCCATTTTTTCACAGTTGCTATCTGGTAACCCTAGGTATCCGCAGCTTCAGAAAATGCATGGTCAGGAATACAGGGGGAAGAAGAGAGAGAGAGAGAGAACCAGAATTAAGCAGAGAGAGATAAACAAGGTTAACAGGGCAAAAGGGGTCGAAGTGATTTTGGGGAGAGAGAAATGTGGTGTAGGGTTGAGGAAAATGGTAGGAAGAGGTCAACAGTGTGGAGAGGGTGAGCAAGGAATGAATGACATAGAGGTTGGAGGAAAACAGTAAATGAGAGAAGGCAGGAGGCGTAAAGCAGAACACTGATAATACAAGGTTTGGGACCATGGAAGGGGAAGGAAATTTTAAAAAAACTAACAAGGTGAGTCAGACCCTCTCCAACTATAGAAGGTGCAAACATGGTATAAACTGTAAGAAAGATGATTTCACCCAGTTGCTTTGGAAAGAACCCACAGTTCAGTAAACTGAAGTGAGAGCAGAAAAATTTTGCTGTGTTCCATTTTGCTGCTTTAAAGGGTGGACTTTTGACTATTGTAATAACTGGTGATCACTGTGGATGTTAGACTAACATTTGTAGTTCATGAATATCATCAGAATAGCACATTACATATCTGCCACAGCAAGAGATTGGAGGATGGCGCACACAGTGCAGCAAATAGGTCTTATCTCTTTCTGCTCAGTAGTGTTTTGTAAACAGCCCAACCCCATGAAAAGGTGAAATAAAAGGAGGCGATAGGAGGGGGGGAAACACCTTGTATCATAGACCTGAGAGCCATCAGTCCTCCAGATCCCACAATACAAAGTGCATTAAATCATCTTAAAACAGATGAAATGTGGAACTTGTGAGTGTATTCCTGATAATACTACCTAACTCTTGTCTATTCATGTTACACTGGTTCTCAGGAGGACTTGCTCTCTTCAAGGACTAGTTAGTTGTACAAACATACCCCTTGCTTTTGCATCTCTTTGAACTATTCTCAAAACACTGGGGTAATAATTGGATACCCTCACCTCTACTGGCCTGCGCTGCCTTGGTCATATATGTAAACATCAAACTCGAATAACATCCCCAAAATTTAATTTATTTCTACCTAAACAAGTTCTTTTATCATAAAGCAATAAATTTGTCTTGGTGCTAGCAATTTGTTGCGGGTGACATAACACTGCAAATTGATTAATCGCTACTGTACACGACAAAATGAGAAAAGCAAGGAATTATTATGAATAGCGTCCATCTGATACAGTAGGGATTCATTATTCAAAAGTATTTGCTAGTGGTTAGCTATCCCCTTGTTGCAGATTACATTCATTTGCAGACTTCCTACATCATGCTTACACAAATCAACAAACATGCATTTATTAAGACATGGAATGAAAGCTATTAAAATGTGAAAAATTGCTTTTTTCCTGACTTTAAAAAAAAAGATTTTTGTGGGGGGAGGATGTTTCTCTGCTGCTGCATAAAAGAACTATATTCATGTTTTTTCCATATTGTATCAGAACTGATCACTTAAGCTAGACCAAGTTGGTGTGTTAATATCAGTTGTTACCATCTTACAACAACCTTCTATATTGTCTTTTGTAGTGTGACCGTAGTGGTAACACTGCATTAAAGAAAAGTAAAAGAGCTACATTGAAAATGGGGTTTTGAGTGGATACTTCTGAGCTATACAGTAAAATAAGATCCCCAGGCTCTTCAAATCCATTTGAATGGAATGTTTCAGTACTTAGGCACCCCGCTCATGGACTGTACAACGAGGTGCTGTACAAACACAGAGCAAAAAGACGGTCCCCGTCCCAATATTTTTTAAATTATAGTCGTTTTATCATACAATTAAATATTTTGGACCAAACTGAGCCACCCTTACTCACACTGAAAATAGCATCTCACTTCAAGAGTTGCCCCGTTGAAATCAGTGGGGCCCATAATCTGGCTTTTCCTAACAATTTAGAGAATAGACTTTAGGCCGAGGTCATAAAGGGCATGATCTGGACCCCTTGCCCAGGGGAGTAATCTTTATTCAGGCAAATTGTCCCACTGACGTCAATGGCGATCGAGGATGCTCAGCTTCTTTCAAGATTGGGCCCAAAGTTTTAGATCCAGACCTATCCTGTATGTGAATGACAACCCGGTACCCTCTAATGGAAGGAAGGTGTCTACCCAGATCAGTTTATGTATTAGGCATTAACTATTTTCCACTAAGTATATTTACAAATGTTGTTTGTTTAATTTCTGAGGACAGGCATGAAGAAATCAAGTTCTCCTCTGTTCCCCTGGCTTTCTGGTAGTTCTTACTCTTCCACTTCAAGATGCTTCTAAAACCAATGGGATCTAAGGGTTTCAAACTGAGATCTCTCTCAGCACCTCCTGTTGGTTTAATGTGCTTTTGCTTCTCTTGTAAGATTGCCTCCTATCATACATTACTTTCAGAAAGAAACACACTCATTATAGAAGCAGCAGTTAAGCAATAACACAGTTCTTGGAACTAGTAGCTTTTTGTTTTAGATCTAGTCATACAGGGTACTTTATAGTGATATTGTAGTTAAAAATTAACATCGTTTTTTAAATCTAATTTATACACTGTGTGCTGGAACAATTTGTGTAGGGGGGGTGCTAAGAGCCATTAAACCAAACTGTAAACCCTGTATACAATGGAAACCACTTCAAGCCAGGAAGTGCTGCCGTACCCACAGCACCTCTAGTGCCAACACCTATGTTTCCAAGCGGAGGTATGTCACTCCATTTTGCTGTTGCATGTAATAGAACAGAGGTTCCCAAACTTGTTCTGCCGCTTGTGCAGGGAAAGCCCCTGGCGGGCCGGGCCGGTTTGTGTACCTGCCGCGTCCGCTGGTCCAGCCGATCGCGGCTCCCAGTGGCCGCGGTTCACTGCTCCAGGCCAATGGGAGCTGCTGGAAGCAGCGTGGGCCAAGGGACGTGCTGGCTGCTGCTTCCAGTAGCTCCCATTGGCCTGGAGCTGCGAACCGCAGCCACTGGGAGCCGTGATTGGCCGAACCTGCGGACGCGGCAGCTAAACAAACTGGCCCGGCCCGCCAGGGGCTTTCCCTACACAAGCGGCGGAACAAGTTTGGGAACCACTGTAATAGAATGATAGTACTGAGAGAGAAATCAGCCAGGCAAACACTTTAAGTAGGGATGTTAGGTTTCAGATAATTAATACTGAGCATGCTATTAATAATAACTTTATATAACACTAGTTATTGACTAGTCCCCCAGCAAGAGTTTTGTTAAGATATCCTGATTAAACTAGTTGGGTATAAGTATAATTTATAAACATAAAACCAATACATTAATAGCTTGGGGGTGTTGCAAAGGAGCTTAGATGCTTCTAACCAACAATAGGCTGCAAAGGGGATTCATAAACATGAACCATTTCTTCTAAATAGGGTGACCAGACGTCCCGTTTTTTAAAGGGACAGTCCCTTATTTAAGCCCTCCTGAAGATGTCCTGACTTTTTCTTAAAAATGGGCAAATTGTCCTGTAGCCCTTGCTGCGTTGCTGGTTCTCGGGCAGCAGGGCCCCACCCCCTGTCCTGTTTCTGGCAGGCGCTGGCTGGTGAGTGTGGGCAGGCACCAGGTGGTGGCCGGTTACATGTCACCTTTGCTGCCCACCCATCAGCCCTTTACGTGCTTCCCCTCTCACTGTCCTCTCCCTGCTTTGCCCCTTCGCCCCCACAGCCCAGCTGCTCCTCCATACCCCCCCCCCCCCACACACACACACGGTGGGGTGTGTCCAGCTCCCAGTGCTGTGCGGAGACCCAGCCCCTGGTCGGAGCGCTCAGCTCACCAATAGCCTGGCTGACAGGCTCCTTCCTTCCCCCTGGGCTAGTGCCCCGGGAAAGCACAAGACCCTCCGGCCCGGGTAGCTGGCCAGGAGGAGCTGAGCCCTTCATGTGTCAAAGCCCTGCACAGTGCTGGCACGGGGAAGCCTCTCCTCCCCACTGCCACTCCTGAGCTTAGCAGAGGGGCAAAGTGATTTCCAGCCTGTTCACGCCCCAACCCTGCAGGCTCCACAGCAGCCCCCCGGGCAGGGGCTTAGCACCCTCTTCACCCACCCCTCTCCCCCACTGCCCTGGGTCCTGGCCCCAGGGAACACGGGGCTGCTCCATCCCCTGGGCATCCTCCCCTGCTGAGCCACCTCTCTGGCTGGGTTGGCTAAAGCCCCTGCAATCAGTTTCCCTGGGCTCTGGTGCACAATGCATCCTTAGGGCTTAACCCCTTCCCACCCACGCTATAGCCAGAGGTAGCTGGGTTATGTCGGTGGCCAGCAGCAGCCTGGAGGTGTTAGCTGCTTGGGCAGGATGGGACAAGCTGCTTCCATCCACAGGGGGTGAGAGGGGAGAGGGAGGAGGGAGGGAGGAGCTCTGCAAAGACATGGGCCAGATCATCCCTTTCCCCACCCCTTCTTCAGCTGGAAGCAGCTCACGTCCCTTCCTTCCCACACAGTGCCGAAAGGCTGCTGCTCGCCACATTCTGATGTGAACCCTGGCAGAAATTGTGTGTGTGTGTGTGTGTGTGTGTGTGTGTGTGTGACCCCACATGCTTCCCCCACGTGTTGCCTTGGGAAGATATGGCGCCAGGTACCAGTAGAGGCGGGTCCGTCCTGCAGGGCCCAGCCAGGCATGGAGGGCAGAGAGGGTCGGATCGGTCGGTCCCCCTCCACCACCCCTCCGTGTGAGAGAGGTGTATGGCAGTGTGTGTGTGTGTGTGTGTGTCACCTGTCCCCATGTGTGTGTGGGGAATAGGGGTGTGTGTGTCACTCCTCCCCTTGTGAACCCTAACGCCTTAAAGATAAGATGGTAAATAAAAAGAATCCAACTACGCCATATTTCTTTTTAACAAAGGCTCAGTCAACTTGATGTTAATTTGAACATTTGTACTGCATAGTTCTGACTGATTGTCATTTAACTCGCTTTTTACCAGGTGTCCCGTATTCAGCATAGGGAAATATGGTCACCCTGCTTCTAAATGGAGTGCTGTCGAAGTCAAGTATGTCTCATTAACTATCCCCTTTCAGGACAGAATCAATAGGGCCAGATCCTCAACTGGCTTCACTGATTTCAATGATGCTAAGGATCTGGACCATAGTTTCTAGAGCGGATGTTGTTAATTTCCCTTGGAGCACTTGTAACTTCAGCTAGTACTGGCCTAACCAGTACTCTCCCAAACTACAAGTTAACTGTTAGAAACTTTCATTTAACAAACATCCTTTGAATCGTTTCAAAAGAAAAGCAACATGTGGTCTTTCATTTCATTGCAAGTGACCCAACACTGGGAGGGATTGCTAGCACTTTGGAGGATAGGGTTAGAATTCAAAACAACCTTGACAAATTGGAGAGTGGGTCTGAAATCAACAAAAAGAAATTAAATAAAGATAAATGCAAAGTACTACACCTAAGAAGGAAAAGTCAAATGCACAACTACAAAATGGGGAATAACTGGCTAGGCAGTAGTACTGCAGAAAAGGATCTGGGGGGTTATAGTGAATCACAAATTGAATATGAGTCACCAATGTGATGCAGTTGCAAAAAAGGCTAATATCATTCTGGGGTATATTAGCAAGAAGCATGTTGTATGTAAGACAGGGGAGGTAAATATACAGCTGTACTTGGCACAGGTGAGGCCTCAGCTGGAGTACTGTATCCAGTTCTGGGTGCCTCTCTGTAAGAAAGATGTGGACAAACTGGAGAGCCAAAAATGATAAAAGGTTTAGAAAACTTCACCTGTGAGGAAAGGATTAAAAAAAAAACTGGGCATGGAAAGAAGATCAAGAGAGACTGGTATAAAAAGGATGGTGACCAATTTTTCTCCATGTATACTGGAGCCAGTGAGGATTTATGCCATATCACTACTTAACAATGGACTGTCTTTTTGTTATGTATTTGTACAGCACCTAGCACAGTAGGATCCTGGTCCAAGACTGGGGCTCCTAGGAACGACTACAATACAGATTAATAATTAATGTAGGAAAAGGTGGGTCAAGGGAAAAACATAGGCACTTGCTTAAATCAGCCCCATTGGAGCCATCAGGGTAAATCCAGACATCATGAGTTTAACTAGGTCATTACATCACTGTGCTGTGACATGATGGTATTTCTTGACACTGTTCTAGGAGAGAACCCTTAAAACATGAGTGGCAGAAAAGGACCTGCCTTGCTGGGAGATGGCCAGCCAAGTGGAACACTTAGTGCTGGGATGCTCTACCCGAACACAGAGGGAAGGTGGCCAGCTGGTTCCCTGTGCAGCCCTCCTCCTTCTGCATCCTGCTCTCAGTTTCCAGAATGTGGGTTGGCATCACCATATTTAGACTGTAAGCTCCTTGGGGCAGAGACGGTGTCTGTTCAGCACCTAGACAATGGGGTCCTGCTGCTGGGCACTACTGCAATACGACGAATAAATAAGCGACTTTCATTGTCACGGTTTGCAATGTTGAATTTTACAGCTGAAACCCAGATCCTTTGTGGATTTCCTGTTCCTCCTAAATGTGTGTTGCAGATGCATGAGCAATACCTAACTCATATGTAAATGTGGGAATGTATGTGATTGTTTTATACTTTGTTCCCATGTGTGCACCTCTCCCTGTTTGCCTTGTATCAGATTTTCACATGCCTCAATCTCTTACATCAGGGAGTAGAAGCCTTGGAAAAACATATTGTTCCAAAGGGGAAAGAGACGAGGTGGAGTCTGGGCTCAGCCCCTCTGATCTGGGGCATGGAGTGAGCCAGGTGCACTGGGAGGAGCAGATTGCATTGGGATGAGGTGCACCTGGGAGCTTCAGGAGGGATTGTCTTCATGAGGTACTGGCATTACATCACCATGCTTTGGGAATTCACCTTCTTGCACGCCTTGGGGCAGGGACTGCTGTAACGTTTGTACAGCACCTAGCACAATGGGCCCCAAATCTTGGTTAGGGCATCTATAGGCAACTGCACTAAAAAATAATAATGGAGAGAGGATGGAGGGTTTTGTTGTTCAGGCACTGAGCTGGGAGGCAGGATTTCTGGGTTAAATCCCTGACTGTGCTACAGGCTTCTTGTGTGACTTTAGGTAAATCACTTAACCTCTGTATCTCAGTTCCCCATCAGTAAAATGGGGACAATACTGTCTCTCTGCCTCCTTCTCCCCCGCCTTCCCCCAATGTGTCTCTTGTCTATTTAGATCATAAACTCCCTGGATGGGTTGTGAATTTATACAGCTCCAACACAATCTCATTTGGAGCCGGTAGGTGCTACTATAATAGGAATCATAAATAAATATAACGAGGAGTCATTGTGGCACTTCAGAGACTAACAAATTTATTTGGGCATAAGCTTTCATGGGCTAGAACCCACTTCATCAGATGCATGAAGTGGAAAATACACGTATTTATCTGTATTTTGCAGATAAATACGTGAAAGGATGGGAGTTGCCTTACCAAATATTTCATGTATTTATACCTGCTCCTGTATTTTCCACTTCATGCATCTGATGAAGTGGGTTCTAGCCCATGAAAGTTTATGCCCAAATAAATTTGTTAATCTCTAAGGTGCCACAAGGACTCCTCGTTGTTTTTGCTGATACAGACTAACTTGGCTACCACTCAATATAAGTTACAGTTGTGACTAGAATTCCATTCAAATCCCACAGTATTTTATTAATTTCAGGGTACATGATTTTTTTTTTTTATTCAATAAGGGAGTGAAAGAAGACATAGGCTCTGATTTACGAGGCAGGGTGGATCCATATATAGGTCACTGGACTGGACTCAAGAGACATGTGATTTCTTCCCAGTCCTGCCATTGGCCTGCTGTGTGCCTTTGGTCAAATCACCTTGACTCACTGTTTCTCAATTTCCCCATCTGTTAAATGGGGTTAATGAATCTGATCCTTGTCACCTCTGTAAATCACTTTGAGATGTAGAAAGGAAAGCGCCTAAGAGCTAGGTATTACGGTCATGTGAATATGGTATGTTTTTATGCACTTGTAGGGGTTATAGTTATGATATTCAAGTATGCAGCTGTTTGCGTTTGCCTTTTTTCTATTTACACAAAAATAATGAAAACTGTTAAATACACTAAAATCCAGATTTATGACCCAATTCAGTAAAGCACTTAAGCTCTGAATGAGGGTGTTAATTTAGAACTGGGATGCAGACATGTTTTTCTTTTTGTAAAGTAAATTCATGTTGCGAGTTAGCTATACACTATTTAACTACACTCCATCAAAATCATTTCCACCAGTCACCTTAGATTTTAATGAGTGGGGTGGGGGAAAAAAGAAGTTCTATGTCCAAGCAACAGTGGTTGTACCCTGGGAGTGTTTCAGTGCTCCTGTGTAGTGAAAAGTTAATCTTTCTTGACAGGTGATGCATGTGGATAGTGCTTTGTGCATTTGATACTGAACGCTTGATATAGCTCAGTGATCTCATATAAACACTGTAGCAGCAGAGGGGACCCTGGGCAGGGAACAGATCTGTCTTAAATCCCATGTCTGTCACGGCAGAACATCCTTCCATGAAGATACGCCAACTTCAGAGAGGCAGTAGTATCTTGACACAGCATTGGAGTCACTCATTTGTTAATGACTAACCTTAAAGCTACAGCATCTCTTTTCAGAGACATTGCCTTCTGTATTTTGCAGATAGGCACACACACAAAAATCAATCAGCATTGGGACATTTGTGTAGGTGGAGAGCCAGAATCTGCCTTCTGGCCAGTAGGATTGCTTTAGGCTAATGTTTAAATCGTGGAATTTTTTAAGGGGCTATATCTCGCTCTCTTGATCCATTATTATTAGCAAGAACGGGGCTTTCGCAAAGATGACCTGATTGTTGAGAAGAGCTTTCTCACCTCTGTTTTATGATGTGGCTGCACATCAACAGGCTGAATTTATAGAGGACAAAAAGGATTTGAAATCTGACCCTGTACAGAAATAACAGAGCTGCTAAAGAGTTGTTTAGAGCACTTTGCACATCCGACAACCAGAATCCAACTGTGCAAAGTGCCACATCCTCAACTGGTTTAAATCTATGTAGCTCCATTGAAATCAAAGCAACTACACTGACTCACACTGGCGGGGGATCTGGGCCAAACTGTCTTAATGAAATTCATGTGTTTTTTTTCCTGCTGCTACACTAGCTGCTGGGAGCTTTCTCTGCTTGTAAACAATCTCAAAAAGGGAAGAGTCACCAAAGGATCTTTAATTGCTATTTTGGGGACAAGTCCTGAAGTCCATATTCAGGCAAAACTCCCATGAAAGCCAGGAAATGCTTGTTTTAGGGTGTAGTGTCTCATGTGTTAGGAAAGTGATAGGATTGGGGGAGGGATCACTCAGTGGTTTGAGCATTGGTCTGCTAAACCCAGGGTTCTGAGTTCAATCCTTGAAGGGGCCATTTAGGTATCTGGGGGAAGAAAAAAAAAAGTTGGGGATTGGCCCTGCGTTGAGCAGGGGGTTGGACTAGATGACCTCCTGAGGTCCCTTCCAACTCTATGATTCTTCTTCTTCTTCTATAAAACAAGGACCTCTAATGAAGTTGCTGGACACATACAAACCCTGTAGATCTCTGTCTAGTTCCAACACTGACTATGGCCAGGTCTACGCTAAGAGTGTTTTGCCCATACAGCTATACTGGTGCAATATACTGACAAGGTTTTTCTAGTGTGGATGCAGCTTATACCTACAAAGCTGCACTTTGGCCAGTATATAGCTTATTGTAGCCCTCAGCTGTTATTGAACAGCATATCTGAACACAGTTCTTCATGGCCTTAGTGGATGCAACTCCATAGGGAATCCTCACAATTATATAAAGGAAGCGGCTCACATCAGAATAAAGAGAGATGACGATGTGTTGTGCCTCCGGTCAACATGGTGTCAGCTTGCTCCTAAAAGAAAAGAACAGTTGATCTTTTATTAACCTGAGTATTTCTCTGCCTGATTCTATGGCGGGGTGCTGACCAGGAAGCCTTGCTTTGTCATTTTAAACCCAGCATGCTCAGTTTCCTAGCAAATGCTGCAGGACCTGCAACAAAAGCAACTGGATTTCAAAGCTAGTAACAAAAACAATAACAAAAATGGCATTTGTTGCAGCTTTTCAAAATCCCTTACAAAAAGCAGGGGCACAGATCATGAAAACTAAACTGTTTGTGAGGAGATCTGAGCCACATCATTTAGGCTGCTGAGATTTTCAAAGGGGCCTGAAGGAGTTTGGTGCCTAACTCCCAGTGAAAGCCAATGAGAATTTGACACCTAACCCCCTCCCTAAATTCCAGAATATTCATGCAATTATGCAAAACATCAGTCCAATTAAAAGCCTTCAGCATGGAGCAATGGGAAATAAACAGGACTCCATGTCAACAGTCCTGGATTCCATTCCTGACTGCCACTGACTTCTTGTATGACCTTGGGCAAATCACTTAGGCTCTTTGTGTGTTTGTAGGGACTAGTTCTTCACTCCCTTGCATGTTCGTGTGGCCGTCTATACCAGTACAAAGAGAGTGTAAAACACTTCTGAATTAGAATAGTAATATTTTATGCTCACTCCAAACAGGTGTAATTGACTACCCAAGGTACAAGGCAGTGGAGTGTCAATTAGGCCCTTAATTTTCTCCAGCTGTAAAGGAGTGTGATTCCTGTCTCGCAAGGGTGGGCTGCACATTGATAGTAATGTTTATAAAGCATGCTACATAGGTGCTAAGGGTTCTCCTCTCTTTCAGACATCTAAACAAAAGAATTTAATAAATTGTGCTGAAGAATGTAGCAGCTGGGAGGGGGAAAGCAGAGCTGCTCACAAGAGGGTAGTAGATATGGCTTTTGAAAACTACTTTTTTTATCTAAACTGGGGGAGAAGGAGAGACAGAAGCTACTTGGATTCATGTCAAAGTCCTCTTATCTAGTGCATTTACACTCACGGCTGCACAAATTACTCCCGTTCACCTTTAACTGGCCTTCTGACAGTTCTCAGCTGCTACATAATACTCCTGCAAGCTGACACCTAGCAAGCAGTGTGTTAACCTCCCATCTCAAGTGAATGATATTAGAGAAGAACCCGCAGCCACCAAAGCTATGAAAGCTATTGCTCGTGTGATCCTCAGGACATTTTAACATGAGCCTATTTTTCTTTTACGTGCTATTCCTGTGCATCCCCGATGCGTAAGTGTGACCGAAGGAACATCTATTTTAAAAGATGTCGAAGCAGTGGCCCAATTACAGATGTCGGACATCTCATAACAAGTGTGATATATATTTTGTCTTTCTGGCAAAATTTCAACGAATCAGCTGATCCCCCGCCCCCCACCCTTCCACGCCATCCTGTCAGCTATAAACCAATGATAGGTCTGGAAATTTATCCTCCTCCTCTCTTCATTGCTGCTTCAGTTAGGTTGGCACCCTTTGACGACCTGACCTTTTCAGTGTGTGGAAGCATCCCTCCATAAAGGGTTCAAATATTCAGTATCGCTGCTGCTTGGACTGTCAGAGGATAAACAGCAACAGGAGAGATGTGCAGCACTGAATAACTGGAGACAGCAGTGGCTAACTGGATTACTTCATCTACTGACAGGAGACCTTGCCGTTAATAAATATCTGCCCTCTGCTCTCCAGGTGTGAGAGTGACTGTTGGGCCTGGGAATAACCAATTTAGCTAATTGACGGCTCTCAGTCCCATGCAGAATCAGCCTCCAAATCTGAATACAATGAAAGGCAGTCAGTACCTTGAGGGTCTGGGCTACTTATGAGGCCCGGAGGACAACACAACTGGCTGTAAAAGCCACAGCAATGAGGTGATTTCAAGGTTAAGTGACTTAGGAGCCTAAGTCTCCTGTTCAAAAGCAATTTAGGCATTTGGAAGACTACGTCCTGGCTCCCAACGGATAGCCACATCCACAAAAGAACTAACATGCTTAAGCACTTTTGACAGCCCCACTCAGTGCCCCAGGTGCATCTCTAGGCAACTAAATACCTTTGAAAATCTAAGTCACCTACGTCCAACATTTAGGTGCCACTGAGATTCTCCAAACCCCTACTCAGCTGCCGCTTAACCTTGGAGGCCCCAAAAATACCTAGGCACCTGAGTTTCCACTATTAAAGTTCCCGAAGCACCTAAGTCTCTGCCAGTGAGCACGTGCACAGCTGCCTTATTCTAGGCTCCCACGCTTCTATCTCAAGCCTCAGCAGGATCTCCTAGGCATTTCCTATTGGCTGGTTTAGGTGGCCCCCTGCTCAGTGCGCTGGCTTTTTGTGGATCCCATTCTTAATGCCTAATTCTCCCCATGCATTGCATAGGGAGCCTAGGTGCCTAACTCGGGGCTGTGAATTATGCTAGGTGGCAAAGGGCCTAAAAGTTAGGCGTGAGAATACTGAGCTAGTGACTCAAAGCCAATAGACCACGCACTTGTTGCTTACTTCTATATGTGGGGGCACTTGTTACAAATTATGTTTTTTAAGCTTTTCTGATGCTGGGTTTCTATGAAGTAGAACTGGACAGAAAATGGTTTTCTAGTCCTGTGAGAATTTTCCAGATGTTGAAATTGTTTTCCATCCAGAATGAAGGGGAGAGTCAATCTTGAAAATGTTCACAAACCATAGATCAAAACTTTCTTTGGATTAGGTCATTTCATTTTGATGTTAACCTTTTAAAAATACATTTTTAACTAGAAAATGACATACATTTCAAAATGAAAATCTTTTGGTCCCAAAAAATTAACTTCTTACTTTAGAAAATGTCAAAACAGAACCTTTAGACAATTTTTTAAAATATCAAAAAAAATTTAAAACAGAGGCTTTTTACCAAAGTGACTCTTTCTTGTGACGTTTTGGTTTTGATGAATCAGCATTGTCCAATAAATGTTTAATTGAAAAATTCCTGAGCAGCTCTACTAAAAGAGTGGAACACAGTTATCCACCACCACTGAATTCCATGTGCAATGCTAGAGGAAATGAGCTAGCCTGGGCCTGATTTTCACATGTGCTGAGCACCAAACACTCCCATGAACATAGCAGTGGGTGCTCTGTCTCTGGCCCCACTGACCAGACGTTGTCCAGAAGTGTCAGACTTGGCATACTTGGCCAAAGCCAGCTGCTGAAAGTGTGATGGTATTAGTTAAGCCTATCTCACCACTGACTTTAATATCAGTGTAAACCTGCCATGGGCTGTCATCCCTCGTAATTCTCCTCAGAGGTTTTATGTTTTCACTTACTATGAGATACGAGTCCTAAATTACATCTCTGCAGCCCTAGGGAACTCAGTGGAGTTGTGCAAGTGAGAAGGCAGAATTCAGCCCCATGTCCCCAACTTCCATGCATACTGATAGAAAGATAGTACCCAGGTAGAAATGGGCCCAAGCCATAAGACCATGGGTAAAACTTTCAAGAGCACTGAAGTCCCGTTTCAAAAATGATTTAAGCACTTGATAGTTAATGAGACTTGGACTACTAAGTGATTTAGGTAGTTTTTATTATTTATCCTATGTTTGAATCTGGATCCAAACTCCACTCCCACCCCCCAAAGTTTGCAGATGTGAGTGGCACTGTATTGACTTTCTCACTGGATCTGTGATAGTTAGACTGTATAGCTGGGTATTTGTACCACATCGAGGTGGTACACCACTTCCTCTTTGGTGCCTGCTGTATCCCAATGCAATATTTGGTGCATCATAAAGTCTGATCTTTAACCAGGTTCCTATATCTGCTCTCTGAGCTACCACAGGACACTAATGACCCTCTTTGCAGTCATTTAGCAAGGGTGTATAAATATGGCCAGTCAGATTAGCAGGCTATCACTCACAGTAAAGACATACATAAGGAGAAAAAAAATAGCTACAGGATCTGTGCCCTCGGCTTATTTTGCTGATCACAAGCATGTTTTCTTTTTTCTTCTGTCCCCCCCCCCCCCCCCAATCTGGTTCTGAATGAGAGTGTTAGACAACATGATCACGCATAATTAAAAATCTGGCAAATTTACCATGAAATGAAAGTGACAGTGTCCAATGAAGTGTTTGGGAGAGGCGGGGGGGCTGGGGCGGGGGAAGAGAGGGGCAGCCATTGCCTTTGGGAACAAGTGCTTCATCTCCTTCTGCTGCCTAATGTCTTGGTGGGCTGGTATAGCTCAGTGCCTCTGCAGTAATAAAATAGCCATGTGATATTTCCTCACTGTATGGGAGAGTTTCTGCTTTTCTTTTCTTTGTTTTTTGTTTTTTGTTTTTTGTTAACACTTTTAACTTATTCCTTAGTGAAGCTAGAAAGAAGACAATTCTGAATCAAATTCTTGGGACAGAGCACCCCCTCCTAATCTCTAGGAACGTTTGAATCAGGATCTAAAGTTGGTGTCTGGCTCCTACTTCTATAATGATCTGAAGCCCTTCCAAAAATTGAGATATTTTGCAGCTCAGCTATCTATACTGAAGAAAATGTGAGTGACGAGGAAGCTGCTTTTCTCATAGACTTTCGGTTTTCTGCAGTATCCCGTTTGCTGATGATACAAGAAGGGGCAATTTGGAAAGAGTGATAACGTCCTTTCCTTGCCCATTTTGGATACATTACAAACTGAACCAAACCATGCTATGCATGAAAAGACTAGGGGCAGGTAAGCTAAGCTCCAGGGCTTTGGAAGTGTACCTGGAGAAAGAAGCCAACACATCTGAAAGATTTGCTTGGTGCTGCTGGCATCAATCTAACAAGTGTGGCATTTTGTTTTAATGCCACGCCTGCTTTATTTACTGTAGCCATGAATGTGTGCCATACCCTCTTTCTATACAACATCATGGCCAGAAAGTATTTCTTCTTGTTATTGTAAGCTGCTGATGGTTACTGTGCTCTTTTCTTGTGGGATAAGCAATACAAGACTAAGGCTTGTGCCCTTTTCTGAGCAGAAGGATGTCCTGTAAAAGCAAAGGGCCTGATCCACAAAATTCAGAGCTGGATGCAAACTTTCCCTAAGAATTTGGGTTGGGATCATCTTTAATGCTCCAGTTTGGATTTGGAATTAGAAGCAGGGTTTATGGGCAATGTGGTGAGAGAAAACTCATAGGAGTTAAAGGAACTGGAGCAGGAAGAGTGACCTGTTATTGTAGCCTAAGCTTGCCATTGATCCTGATATCGTTCTACCTGGGGCTTCTGAAAACGGTGTGCAAAGATAAGGCTGGAAGGACAGTTGGGGTAAAGTTAGAGCCAAGATGGGCTCAAGCTGGCCTGCAAAATTTGGATCCTGACCTAAATTTCTGTCTGAGAGGTTCCAAAATCTTCAGTTTACTTTCTTCTGAAAGTATTTTTCATCCACATCTGTACTTCTGTTCCTGGTTTGATCCTTGTCTGAAGGATACAAAACAACTCTTACGGTGTGTCTGAGCTGGCCAGAACCAGGGAATGTCAGAGCTCTAAAAGGAAAAACCTGCTTTTGTGGGATTTCTAGTCCATAAGGTTTCCACAAAGTCCAGGTGATTTAGAGAAGCAGCTGAATGTCTATATTACATCTGACTTTAGGTACATGCATCACCAGTCAGAGGATGACCTAGCTAAATGAGTTATGTTCAATCCAGGAATGAAATTGCCTTGAATTAGTGTTAGCAACTGTAGCATATAGGAATTGGGTATTACCCCTTTAAATAGTTTGGCAGCCCTCTAGTGGGCAACCCTGTCTTCTGTTGCAGAAGCCACCAGAAACTAATGGAGTAGCAGTGTGTATATGTAGCTAGGCCTTGTATGTTTATAGTTAGTAAGCCTAGTTATTTGGAATCCAATTGCATCTGTGTGGTTTTCTCATATCCTTAAAGTGGTATACAGGGCATAGATGCAACAGAAACCAATCACAAAATCTAGCAAGGACCTAAAGACTGGTGTTTGGAGGTTTGTGACTGTTTCTGATCATGTAATGTACCATACACGAGACACTTCCATGCAGGAGTTTAATGGGGCAAACCTACAAAGTATTTTTTCCCTGATGAGGTATTGTTAGAATCGGGATAATCATCCCTAACAAAAAATAGATGAATGCCTAATTTTGTAACAAAGTACACAACACCAAGCACAATGATGCCCTGATCGCTGGCTGGGGCTTCTTGACACTACTGCAATACAAATGATAATTTGTCATCTTTAAATTGGTGAAGACTTGCAGCCACCCAGAGATGAGGCACTGGGAATGGACCGGCCAAAAGATTATCACTCTGCATTTTGGACTGTGTATCTTACCGTGTTGGACCACGTGTCCCTTCGTGCACTTTCTGCTCTACCAGTGATGACAGTCCATGCACCATTAGTCTCCACTTCCCATTACCACCTCCATGTCTTTCCCCATACCACCCTTTATGCATGGAATGCCCTCTCAGTCTTGCTTTGCCAAGCCACCATCCTCTCCTTGTTCAAATCGCTCCAAAAAAGAAGATCCATTGTCCCCCACTAGCTCACCCATGCAACAGAGGACAGAATAGAACGCTACATTTCTCCTGAAACTCAAATGATCCAGCCCTGCGTGCATGTGCCCCTTTCACCTGACTTTGTCATGCTTCACATCAAATCATTCCTGTGAAATTTCTCCCTCCCCAACCAAAATAAATTCAATGGGGGTGGGGGAAGGGATATAGCTGGGTTTATTTTAATAGTTTCCACTCACCATTCAGTTTTATAGTACAGTATATTTAACTTTAACGTACGGACAGCTGGATGCATTTAACAGCACAACGGAAAGAATTTAGCGAGTATTCATTTCATGCCTTGTATTCGCAGCTGATCATCAAATATTTCTTCATAATATTTAGATGCACCCTGTTACAGATTACAACAGGCTGATCAAAATATATTAGGGTCAAGTAAGATTTGTCATAGACGAGTCTCTTTATTTCTTTACTTACTAAGACACCTTACACAAGCGGAAGCTGAGTTTAACTGATATCAGCAAGTTTAGCTTGATGTGTATGATAAGATTACTTGCCTTCTCCATAGAGCTGAGAAAAGACAATACACAGAAACATAGGGCCAGATTCTGATGCTGTGACTGGGTACCTTACTCCACCTGTGTTCTCATTGTCTTCAGTGGAATTGTTCATGGAGTAATGGGGGTTGCATGGGGATCAGAATCTGGCCCACAGATATTATCCTAACACAATTTAACAATGGAAAACCACAGCCACCAGCATGGGAAGTATCTATGAATTGTTCATATCCTTCCTTTAGACTCACTTCTGTCTCTCTAACTGTCTGGTTCCTATTCTGCATCCATCACCATGTATCAGGGAAATTTCCTCAGTGATATCCAGAAACAAGCTAATAGTTACATTTTGTTGTACGGTGGAGATTTTCAAAAGTGCTTCTAAAGCCATTAGGCAGTTCTGAAAATCTCTTCTATAAATATTAAAAATATCCTCTCATCCAGAAGTTCACCGGCCTAAACTCCATGAGCTTATTGTTATAACCTTTGTTCTGCTTTACCCCCATTCCCTGTGTCTGTTACCCCAAAACTCATTCCATCAAATTAGACAGAATCTGGGGAGCAACTTTGCCCATCTCTTTGTCCTAACACATTCTTGCATAATAATAATGAAGCGGCCTTAGTCTTTCAATAGATTTGCTTGTATGCCTTTAAAGTACTGCATACACTGCTACTGTATGGTCAGATGCTTTATATTGCAAAAATATAAGATGCTGTGTTTAAAGTGTATTATTATATGCTAAAGAGATGTTGGGTAGACAGTACTTATGATTTGGGACAATTCTGACATGTAGTACAATTCTAAATCTTTCCTTCCATGATATTATACTGCATAAATTATTCTGCAAATTCAGATCATATATTTGATTGTATATATTTGTTTTGCATTTAAACAAGGTTGGGAAGGGGAAGGGAAGATGCTAAGGAAGAAAAAGCCCTTATTCCGGGAAAGACCAAATTGTTGGAAACCTCTGAAGTGTTCACATTAATGTCATGTCATTACATCATATTGCTGCGCAGGTTAATATAATTGGGTTACTGTGTGTGAGCAATGATCCATAGCATGTTATGGCACTGAAACAAATGACATTTAACCAAGAGATTTGTAAGGCACCTTGTTTTGTGCCTGGTGAACAATTGGAATGGATAGTCAGATCGCTAGACGAGAGACTGATGAATTAGTTGTTAGGTTTACTGGACAGCCTGGGTTTATAACTGCATGATTTGAATAGAATTTATTAGATCCATAAACAGATCCAATGTTTTTGCTTAGATTACTCTTGTCACGCTCTCTGATCCTGTCCCTGTCACGGCCCTGCTACAGTCTGTTTTATTATTCACATAATGCACTATTTTGGGGGGAGAAACAGTCTTAGACTGACACACCTTCACGTTTTAGCACTTAAATATCACCGTGTGAGTAGGAGGTGGATTGTTTAACAGATGCTTGTAGTTATGCTTTTCCTGGACTGAATTTGCTTCATTTACTGAAGACTTTCATTAAGATCCTTCAGTCCCCGCAGCATCAAAGATGGAGAGCAGCTCTTCCCTTATTATCCTCTAGTACAGCATGCCTCTGCAGCCCTTTGAATGTGTTTAATAATGAGACTGAGTGAACCAGTTGAGATTTTGAAAAGAACTGGGCCTCATCTCAAAAATGCCCATGTTTAGGACTTTAGCTCAAAACCAAAATTGTTATGACGTGTTAAAATGATCATATTTGCACTTCTGTCTGCTGAGTTAGAAGTGCAAGTGTCACAATACCACAAGGGACACTCTTCTTGCCTTATCTAGCTGGCACCTTGAAATCACTAGCTCTTTCAAGGGTAATTTTGTTGAGGCTCAGATAAACTCTGGAGAAGTGCCCAGTCTTTTGGATGCTCTTCAGACCAAATCTGAACTCTGCATCTGGAGAAGGTTTGCCCATCTCCATTTAGTATTTAAGAACTTCTCTCATGGGTTCTTCATGTCAGAGATGGTACTGGACATCAGTGTGAGGCTGATATTGTGTTAAGGATGCATGATTGGTTTATAACCCAGAAAACACTTGGGGTCGAGCATTGAAACTGACGGACAAGTCCAAACCAAAACCACACCGGTCTAAAAACCCACAAACAGAGTGGATTTTAAATCTCCAAATCTAGCTGTGGATCTGGATTTCACAAAACGTCCCCCTCTGTGTAATGGGCTGAACCATCCTGCTGGCTCCAAACGGTCTTGAACTTTGGGAGTATTCAAAATCCAGATCCAAATTTTGCTGCCTGAGTACATCTCCAAAGAAAATGTCACATTTTGGCACCCCAGGTCACTGTTTTATAAGCATATCTCCATGCCAGGTGGTGGATGGATCAGGGGAATAGTTAGTGGGTCAAATTCTCTTCTCCATGGAACTGTATCAGTTTGCACCAGTAGAGAATTTGGCCCACTGTTTAACGAAGGCAGTGCAGTGTCTTCATATGCAGTAAGCTGTTTTTCAGTTGGCTTATTAGCTACAGCTGGTAACAGGCTAGTCAAACAAGTCCGCCGGGGTTCTCCTCTGTGTCGAGCTTTTATTAAAATAAACATGAATTTCTCTTCCCCATATAATGTTTCACAAGGCTGAGGCACAGCAGCTGGAATACATTTCACCCAGCCTTAAAGTCCAAGGCAAAGATAATCAACACAATGGAGCATTTTCAAAGTAAATTATTTACATTGTTATTGACCTATCTCTTTCTATGGCTCTTGTGGTTTGGGGCAGAAGGGTGTTATGTGCCATAGCATGCTTTATATGTGAAATCCCAATTCTGACAGTGCAAATCAAATACATTATATGGTGGATTTAAAGAACATTGTAATTAAAAACTATTACTTATCTGGCAGTAATGCCTATAGGCCATGAACCAAGGCTCAGTGCCCCATTGTGCTAGGCTCTGTACATGCATGTAACAAAAAGATACAATCCCTGCTCCCATAAGATCAAAAGACCGCCTGGGTCAGACCACTGGTCCATCTCGCCCAGTACCCTATCTTCCGACAATGGCCAGTGCTAGATGCTTCAGAGGTAATGAACATTACAGCGCAATTATTGAGTGATCCAGCCCCTGTTGTCCAGTCCCAGCTTCTGGCAGTTGGAGGTTTAGGGACGCCTGGAGTATGGGGTTATGTCCTTGACCATCTTGGCTAATAGCCATTAATGGACCTATCCTCCAGAAATTTATCTAATTCCTTTTTTGAACCCAGTTCAGGAGCGCCACCAGCTTTTCTGCTGCCCTAGGCGGTGGAAGGTCCTGCTCCGAAATGCCGCCCCCCACAGAGGTGGCAGAAGGTCCCACCGCCAAAATA
>NW_020664584.1:1745211-1825528 GCF_002925995.2 Terrapene triunguis | reverse complement strand
CCAAATTGTAGCACCCTAGGCGACCACCTAGGTCACCTAATAGGTTGCGCCGGCCCTGACCTGGTTATACTTTTGGCCTTCACAACATCTCCTGGCAACGCGTTCCACAGGTTCACTGTGTGTTGTGTGAAGAAGTACTTCCTTTTGTTTGTTTTAAACCTACTGCTTAGTAATTTAATTTGGTGACACCTGGTTCATGTGTTATATGAAGGGATAAATAACACTTCCCTATTCCCTTAGTCGTCTCTTTTCTAAACTGGACAGTCCCAGTCTTTTTAATCTTTCCTCATATGGAAGATATGCCATACCCATAATCATTTTTGTTGTACTTTTTCCAATTCTAATATATCTTTCTGAGATGGGACAACCAGAACTGCATGCAGTATTCAAGGTATGGGCTTAGATTTATATAGTGGTATTATGTAGTGGTATTATGATACAATATTTTCTGTTTTATCATCTATCCCTTTCCTAATGATTCCTAAAATTCTGTTAGCTTTTTTGACTTTTGCTGCACAATAATCAAATGTTTTCAGACAACTATCCACAATGTCTCCTGGATCTTTCTTGAGTGGTAACAGCTAATTTAGACCCCATCATTTTGTATCTATAGTTGGGATTATCTTTTCCAATGTCTTACCAACATTGCACTTACCAACATTGAATTTTGTCTACCATTTTGTTGCCCAGTCATTGAGGTTTGTAAGATCCCTTTGTAACTCTTCTCAGACAGATTTGAACTTAACTATCTTGAGTAATTTAGTATTGTCTTCAAAGTTTGCCACCTTACTGTTTTACCACTTTTCCAGATTATTTATGAATATATTGAACAGCATTGATCTCCAGTACAGATACTTGGAGAACCCCACTATTTACCCCTCTCCACTGTGAAAAATGGCCACTTATTTCTACCCTTTTTTTCTATCTTTTAACCAGTTACTGAGTCATGAGAGAAACTTCCTTCTAATTCCATGACTGTTTACTTTGCTTAAGAGCCATTGGTGTGGGATCTTGTCAATGGCTTTCTGAATGTCCAAGTGCACTGTATCCACTGGACCACTCTTGTCCACATGCTTGTTGACCCCCTTAAAGAATTCTAATAGATTGGTGAGGCATGATTTCCCTTTAGAAAAGTGGTGTTGACTCTTGCCCAACATATGTTCATCTATGTAGCTGATAATTCTATCCTTTACTATAGTTCCAACCAATTTGCCTGGTACTGAAGTTAGGCTTACCATCTTATAACTGCTAGGATCACTTCTGGAACCTTTTTTAAAAATTGGCATTATATTAGCTACTCTCCTTGTCATCGGCTACAGAGGCTGATTTAAGCAATAGATTATATACCATGGTTAGTAGTTCTGCAATTTCATATCCGAGTTCTTTTGGAACTCAGATGATCTTATAGTCTAAGCCAGTGGTTCCCAAACTTTAAGAACCTGTGAACCCCTTTCGCTAAAATGTCAAGTGTCGTGAACCCCCTCCTAAAAAATGAATATTTCCAGGGATTTTCTCCTTTACCCGAATATAAATTATAAAAGCAATGATCTTGGTAATATAAAATTTGTTTTTATGAGACACTGTTTATTACACACTATTCATTATTAATTATTATTTATCATTACAGTTTTTTTATTACATTATGAAAATGGCAACACTCTTCCAAGATCTCACTTTCGTAGCTTGTATCACTTTGAATAAGCCTGTTATAAGACAAGGCTCCTATGTTTCATCAAGGAGTATCAGATGTGAAACAGCATGAAGGTATTTAAGAAACCAACTCAAAGAGTTCCTCCTACACAAGCATTCAGGTCTTGAGCAGTCCAGGCAAACAACGCATGTTACAACAAAGCTTAAACTTGTTCTTCATAATAATTTTAAAAACAATACTAGCTGCCTATTTAATTTTAAAAATATCAAAAAATATCCACCTCCCTTTCCATTTCTTATAAGGAGTCTTGAAGTTTAAATCTCCTCAGTGTGATAGATAGGCTTGTTTTGAGCTGCTTAGCTCGTGGAAGTCCAGGAGCTCTGGGCTGCTGGCCCTGTGCTGCCCAAGATCCCTAGGGACAGTTCTGTCCGCCATTAGGGAATTTTTTCCTGAGAACCCCCTGTAACATTTCGTGAACCCCCAGGGGTTCACGAACCCCAGTTTGGGAACCACTGGTCTAAGCACATCATATCTTTCCAAGTGTTTGTTTAGTTTCTTTCATTGGATAAGTGAGGGATTACTTTGGTATTAGGGCCAAATTTATCCCTTGTTCAGCACCACTTCAATTACACTTGGGGTGAATTAAGTCCAAAAACCAGAGAGAAAAAACAGAATAAAATAGTATCAGATTTTTTTAGTGAAAAAAGAAATGATGCTAATGTTAAAATAGTTCTGAGTGCAGAAGAGTGAATAAAATGAAATGAATCCTGTGCTTTCCCCCTACTTCATCCCATTGAAAGTGCCTAGCTATTTAGCTGAAATTTTGCTGGGTGATGTCTCCCCTGGTTTTCCTAGCCCATTAATCCATCTACATAAATCTCACACTCATTTGTTTGTCTATTGGTATGGGGCTTTTCTTCTTCCTTTTTTTCATTATAGTGCTTGACTTCCTTTGACTTAGCTACTTTCCCCATTACTTTAAATCTGTGCAAATGATGGGCAGAGATGTTCTTACTCCATCTGCAACACCTTGGCATTTTTCTTTTTAAACATGTATTTTCTTTATTCACAAAGAAACTTATTATGTTTTTTTTTAAAGTTCCAAACAGAGAAGCGGCTATTCTCAGTATTTTTCAGTATCCTGATAAAAAGGTCAACTTTGACAGTCCTCCTAATATTTTTTGACAGAGAAATGCAGCTGAGTGAACAGAACAAGCAACCATGGAATACAGTGTGAAAGGACAGATGCTGTGTGTATGCAGTGGTTAACTAAATCAGTGCCTGGTATATTGCTATCCTGCTCCTGCATGCCAAATTTGCATCTTCCAGGAATGTAGGATCAGGCTCCAAATGCCTGGCGATTGTTTGTACACCTCAGTTACGTGTACAAAAGTGATGTGACTCCAACAGGAGGGGCTGGTGAGAATGGGTGCAGTTGTATGCGCATAGCAGAGGCCGCTCCGTCAGAGAACTGCAGTTTGTAGAGGGAGGCCGGATTGGAAAAGACTGGTGTTGCCTTTCAAGCTGAGCCCTGCCCAGACACATTTTGAAGGTGAAGGAGAGAAAAAGAGACAAATGTTGAATCATAGCAGGAAGAGGAGAAATCAAGGTGTTGAGAGAAGAAGTAAGACCTGTTTCTAGTGCATGTTTAGTATCAGAGAGGCAATTATTTATTGTACAGATGACCAAAGACCCATTCACTTGAGCATTTCCATTCTTTTAGTAGGATATGGCGATATTGCTTAGGGACAGTGACCGCATGGTGTATCATAAGCCATACAGAGTCATCTACCAAAGGCAAATTCCACATGGGACAGGCCATAGGTGCAGGAACTAGGGTGCTGCTGCACCCCTGCCTTGAAGTGGTTTCCATTATATACAGGGTTTGTAGTTTGGTTCAGTGGCTCTCAGCACCCCCACCATACAAATTGTCCCAGCACCCCTGAGCCAGACTGAGGGCCAGATCCACAGCTGGAAATGGAAATCAGCATCATTTCAATGAAATCACTTAGAGCGAAAGACGGTCCCCACCCCAAAGGAGCTTACAGCCTAGGTTTGTGCAGCATTGAGCACAATGAGAGCTGCACCCTGCCCAGACACATCTGAACATGAAGGAGAGAAAAAGAGACCAGTGTTGAATCATAGCAGGAAGATGAGAACTGGTATTAGAAAGAAGTCGTAAGTCCATGCCTGGGGATCCTAGGTGCTACCGCAATACAAAGAATAGAACTCTGATTAACCCCAGGGGAGGATCTGACCCTGAATATTTTCAGTAGACTTAGACCCTATTAGATCTGGTCAAACATCAGGATATAATTATTGTCAAGAAATGTCACAAAAACGTCTTCCCTTGGGTTTATCGAAATGTCAAATATTGAAAACTTTGGACCAGCTCAACATTTGTAAAAAAATTAAATGAATTCATCAAAAATTTTGACCCTGTTTCTATTGATTCAAATTGTTGATGGGAAAGTTGTAGATGAAATTACAAACTTCAAGCATTTTGACCTACTCTAGGCTGACTTGGCCCATTATGTGCAGGGCACAAACGAGGGAGGGAGAGTGAACCAGTTAGCAGCACAAAGCAACATTTTTTCTTTTGGTTTTTGGCATATCGTATGAGGTGCCCAGGTGAAAGTGGCCTTCTGATATAATGCATGGTTGAGGCCAAGGCCCTTCTTCATCTGCATCTGTAAAGAGGGAGCAATAAAGTACCCAAGGAAAGCAATAAAGTGCTCTTTTCCCTCTCTGTACATGAGCACATTAGCACTGCTGGTGGCACTGGCTGGGTCACTGCTCCTTGGGGGACATCGTGTACCGGCAGGATGGACCCGCTTTTTGATGTTGACATGAGTGTAGTTGAGCTTTGTTGCCTTTGAACATGTGCTGTTTGGTGTGATATTCAGAGCTCTGGCAGTAATTATTAAAGAATTGTGTCCATGCTAGATTTACTTACCAGGTCTTACTCCTTTGCTTTTTGGAAATGTCACCACTTATGTTCATGCATAGGAAAAAAATCCTTACCCTCGGCTATACCTGGAAACACAGTCACATATGGTGATACTGGACTAGACCTTCAGCTAGTGTAAGTTAGTGTAGCTCCACTGTAGTCAAGGACTTATGCTCCTTTATGCCAGATGAAAATTTCTCCTTAACTTTGGCTGTAATGTTATCTTCTCTAACAGGATACAAGACTTAATTACGAATATCCAATCAACCCCTAGGCTGTCTGCATGCGTGTCAGAGCAGGTACTATCTGCTACTTCCCCCTTCCTCTTTTTGTATGGGTGGTGCTCTTACATCAGTGCTGGCTAACATGCTGCAGACTGTGTGAAACCATGTTGCATCTCCACAAGCTGTACTACATTTAGGCAAATATTGCTATGTCCTTGTCTGGATCCTCCCCATTTATGCACACAAATATTGACTATCTGCTCCTCTTGGGTACAAATACACTCCCACGGGTGTAAGCAGTAAGGAACCACCTTTCACCTGCATCACCGGTTTCAGTTGAGGTGGGGTGGAGCTCATAAAGTCACTACTGTCTCCCCATGTGGGTCATGGGGAGGGGGTGGAAGTCTTGACTCTGCCCTCCATGTGCTGGCCAGCTGAGATGGCACAGGATGAAATAACGTTCCACTGGTAAGGGCCAGTAGCAGAGGGGGGAACCAGGGAGGGAATATGACTCCCAGAAGCACAATTCCTTCCTTGCACTTTGAGTTAGCACAGCTGCATGCTGCCCCTTAACTTAGGTTAGAAGAAAAGTGACTCTCTAGCCCACTGTAAGTGACTCTAGATATAATGGGCGTCTAGGCGGCATTTTACACAGCCTTGTTTGAGTAAACTACAGAGCATTTTCTCATTCTGTCCCTATAAAAAAAATGAAAGAGAATGATATGGCCCTTTGATAAGTATCTCTGGGCAAGCTGTACCAACCTGAATTTTCTCTTTCATTTTATATTTGTCTGATTTATGTTTCTTAGGAGCCATTCTGCTTTCCTTGTTTATATGCCATGGGAACTCATTTTTTATACAGTTAATCACACTCAAGCAGAACATCACTCACTGGGAGGTGTTGCTGGCCAAATTTTTTAAGCTGGGCCACTGCATTGGGTGTCAGTACTGACAATGAAAATAATTACCATAGGACCCGTCTCTCAGATGCTGTCTATGGCCAGCAAATTTAATGCCACTTTTATCCTGGTCAGGGGGGAAAAAGCCAAATTGGAAATGAAAACATACAGAGGGTTTTATTGGCTCTTCTTAGATTGGAAGTTGGAAACTACTTGCTCTAGTTGTTGATGGAATAAATGGAATCCTGCTGGGTGCTAGGCAAACAGCAGCAGCTCATGTTCAGAGAGCTGGACTTCCTGAACCAGTCACGTTTAGGGCTTGGGGCACCAGACTGAGGGGGATTTTAATACTTAATTTCAAATACCATATATCTAGCTATAAGCTGTACAAAAATATATGGGACATTCCGTACATATAGCTCTAGAGAATACATGCATAGATATGAACATTTAATTGGGGTCTGGGATTGGGCCATTAGCAGGGGGAACTCGTTGAGTTGTGGCCTTTTATCACCAGTGATGTCAGTACATGGACCATACACCACCCTCCTCATACATACACACACTCCCCAAGGGCATAGCTCCAGTGCAAAAAGCCCTCAGCAACTACTGCAGAGGGGTGCAAGTTAGGGGGTGGTTCTCCAGGCTGCTCTAGCCTGTGCTAGGTACCAACTCAACCCCCAGTAGCATCTGAATAGGGCAGGCACAAGACACTTCCCCTTGGTTCTTGCACCAGACCAGCCCGAGCACAGAGATGTCTTTTGCACCTTTTTCCCTTTAGAGGATGGGGAGGGATTAATCATAGAAACATAGAAGATTAGGGTTGGCAGAGACCTCAGGAGGTCATCTAGTCCAACCCCCTGCTCAAAGCAGGACCAACCCCAACTAAATCATCTCAGCCACGGCTTTGTCAAGCCGGGCCTTAAAAACCTCTAAGGATGGAGATTCCACCACCTCCCTAGGTGACCCATTCCATTGCTTCACCACCCTTCCAGTGAAATAGTTTTCCCTAATATCTAACCTAGACCTCCCGCACTGCAACTTGAGACCATTGCTCCTTGTTCTGTCATCTGCTACCACTGAGAACAGCCGAGCTCCATCCTCTTTGGAACCCCTCTTTCAGGTAGTTGAAGGCTGCTATCAAATCTCCCCTCACTCTTCTCTTCTGCAGACTAAATAAGCCCAGTTCCCTCAGCCTCTCCTGATAAGTCATGTGCCCCAGCCCCCTAATCATTTTTGTTGCCCTCCACTGGACTCTCTCCAATTTGTCCACATCCTTTCTGTAGTGGGGGGATCCCAAAACTGCCCACAATACTGCAGATGTGGCCTCACCAGTGCCAAATAGAGAGGAATAATCACTTCCCTCGATCTGCTGGCAATGCTCATACAAATGCAGCCCAATATGCCGTTAGCCTTCTTGGCAACAATGACACACTGTTGACTCATATCCAGCTTCTTGTCCACTGTAATCCCCAGATCCTTTTCTGCAGAACTGGTGTTTAGTCAGTCGGTCCCCAGCCTGAAGCAGTGCATGGGATTCTTCCGTTCTAAGTGCAGAAGTCTGCACTTGTCCTTGCTGAACCTCATCAGATTTCTTTTGGCCCAATCCTCCAATTTGTCTAGGTCATTCTGGACCCTATCCATACCCTCCAGCATATCTACCTCTCCCCCCAGCTTGGGGTCATCTGCAAACTTGCTGAGGGTGCAATCCATCCCATCATCCAAGAAGATTGTGATACAGCAGATTCAGAGGGCAGCAGGAGAGTGATCGATGACAGGTATATAAGCCCCAGGATGATCAGAGCTTTATTTCCTGTAGACGAAGGAGAGGTTACTACAGGTTAATTAGAGCACCTGGAGTCAATTAAGGCCCTGCCCGAGACCTAATAAAAACCCCTGCTTCAGTCAGCCAGGAGGAGGGAAAGAGAGTTGACTGTAGTTTGGAGGTGTACTGGTGTTGACCAGAGGATTAGAGTACCAAGGGAAGGGAGACCCTGCCCAAGCAGGGCAGAGGGACTCCCCCTGCCCAGAGGGAAAGAGGGTAAGAAGCCTGTGAAACAGAAGGGGCTGGGACCCTTCCCCACTCCCCTTCTCTCCCTCTCCAGGTCACTTGTGGAGCCCAACAATAGGGGCAGGGCAGCGCTCTGACCCACCACACCAAGGAAAAGCGTGGGACCCACCACCATAGCATTGGCCAATTGCCACAAGGTGTTGAACAAAACTGGCCCCAGGACTGATCCCTGATTGCTAACTAGAAAGGTTGGAGGGAGGAAGGCAGGTATCCCTGCTAGCACTGGGGAGAACATCAGAGTTCTTGCTCTCTCTCTGGTGGGTGGGCATGGCTTCCTTGTCTACCAAAATGCATCATGTTATTAAAAATAACATTTAAACTAAGATGTTAAACCCAGTTTTGTACTTAGTGTGGACAAGCTGTGTGGACAGACAGATGTACAGCAATGCACAAGATACTCATGTTGAAAAATAAGTTAGCTGTTCATGTTAATCCTGAGTGGAGAGGGGAACCAAGGGCTAGCCATCACCAGCTAAGACATTGTTAAAAGTGACTTGTGCCCTGTAGTCGGCCTCCCCTCGGCCTGGGCTTGGCTGTCATCTCTTTGAGTCTCTTGGCCCTGGGTTCCCTACGGGAGCACCCACTCCTGGACAATGTCAACATTCCCAGTAGGAGTTCAGCTCACTCCCAGGAGTCCAATTACAGTTCACCTGCCTCTAGCCCCTGGCAGCGCTCCCCGGCTTCCCACCACAGGTTGCTGGACACGAGGAGCCCTCCGGGCCCCTCATCCCTATCATGCTGGAAGTCAGTCTGCCCCAAACAAGGGACTAGTTGCTGCCTCAGACTGAGCTCCCCTTCCTAGCAGTCCCTGGCAGCTCCTGGGAAAATTCCCTCTGTTTGTTTCCCTTTCTCACCTTTTGAAGCTCCTCCTTTCCAGGTGGTGCATGTTCTACAGGTGTGTCTAATTGGTACTGCCTGAGGGCAGAAATGGTCGTTAGCCTTTCTATCAGTAGTTTGGTGGCATGTCCCACCACATCCTCGTCTACACTAGATGCTAAATCATATTTAATCTCATGTTAACTAGCATGTGTGTGTTTGTGTTTTCCCAGGGTTGATGTGGCCTGTATGTACATGCACCCCTGGACACTAATCAGCCACTATGTTTGCTGAAGCTACCATACAATGCTATCAGATTGCAGACACTTCTGAGGAGACATACCAAGTACGTGAAGCAGTGTTTGCACCCATCCCCATGTAGTTCATAAACCTAAATTAAACTGAAACTGGGGCTGTGAGAAAGGAGAGGAGACAATCCTGTTAGAGGTGATTTTTCATTTCAGAAGATCATTTTGTACAGCCTGTCTTGTCAGTTGCATCATTAATTCCCTTAGATTCCCGCAAGCAAATCTGACTGGCTGTTAAGGGAACATGTGCTTTAGAGCAGCTGCAACTCAGCTGTACTCTCTCCCTCCAGAATCCACAGAATTTCAGTCACATTGTAAACACGCAGCGGGGCTCCCTGGGCTTGGAGGAGAGAAAAAGCATGATGAAAAGGCTCCATTCACACCTTCCAGGAGGTTTGGACCCTCTGTGCTGGTTTTCCTCTACTTTGCTCCTCTCTGTGCCATGTCATGAAGAGAAGTACCTAGCCCTAAACCACGAGAGGGAAATTGAGACTTGATATGATTGTCTAGATTTCTGTATGATATCGGGCTGCCTGTTTGGCTGGGGCTCCGAGGTACTACAATAATACAAATTATAAATACTAATGCTACTGTCTATCTTTATCTATAATTCAGGACTCTAGGCGCTACCGCCATATACATCTCTATCTATCTAACAGCCTGTCAGTCATTGCAATCACCACTGTACAATTAACTTAGGGTCTACAAGCATCTGAAAGCTGTCACATTCCAGAAATTATAATTTTTTACACATTTACCTAGTGACAATTGTAAGGGGCTGGGGAAGATAGTGGGAAAACAAATAAGATCATTTACTTTTAACCTTCAGTCCCAGAACTGTAGTTCCATTCTAATGGGTCTGCAGGAGACACAGGCTATCTTTGGTTATTTATTTTGCCTGACGAATGCCTGCAATGGCTGTGAAGTTTGGTTTTTGATGTAGCGGCATGAGCTCTGCAAACTCTAAAACCTAAATTATTCCCCTTTCTGGCTTTCTGTTCGAAACTTGGCTTTGTGACCAGTTTTCAGAAGATAAGTGTTGTTGGTAGGGTAACTTTAACTGTTACATTTCATCTTTTTTTCCCCAGAAGTTCAATGTGTGTAAGACAAAAATAAAAGGAAAAATCAACCACTAATCCCTTAAACGTAGAGTTTACTGAAAATTATACCTTTCATTAGAGCAGGCGTCCTGCAAAGAATGAGATTAATACCAGCCTTTTTTTTTTATGATTGCTTTTCATGGAAAACCACTTCAGATGCATTTCAAATGTAATACTCAATGAAAATTTAGAAAAAGAACTTTATAATCAGAACTGGTTCCATGAAAAGAGACTCCATTTTAGAGATTGACTTAAAATGCAAATTCCCACTACAGAAAAGACATAAGTTTCTCTATGCCTTGAAATAGCTAGTAGGAAATATTGGCTCCATTTAACATAAGAACATAAGAACGGCCGTACTGGGTCAGACCAAAGGTCCATCTAGCCCAGTATCCTGTCTACCGACAGTGGCCAATGCCAGGTGGCCCAGAGGGAATGAACAGAACAGGTAATCATCAAGTGATCCATTCCCTGTCGCCCATTCCCAGCTTCTGACAAACAGAGGCTAGGGACACCATCCCTGCCCATCAACCATTGATGGACCTATCCTCCATGAACTTATCTAGTTCTTTTTTGAAACCTGTTAGTCTTGGCCTTCACTGGTTCTCATACAGCACTTTTCATCAGTAGATCTCAAGGTGCTTTACAAAGGAGGAAAGTATCATTAACCCCACTTTACAGATGGGGAAATTGAGGAACAGAGATGTGAAGTAACCCAGTAGGTTACTGACAGAACTGGAAATAGAACTCAGATCCCCCAAGTCCCACTTTAGGACCTTATCCATTAGGCCACACTGCCCAGTATCCCAGTTCTGCACAGTATGCCAGTATCCCTGTTCTGCACAGAGAAGTTATCCATTTTTTAATATTAAAATTAAAAATTTAGTATAATCTCATTCCCTGTATGATGTATATCTCTATGATGTACATATTATAGGCCACATTCTCAGATGGTGTAAATCCACTTAGGGCTGCTAAAGTCAATGAAATTATGTCAATTTCTGGTCCGCTATATGTTTCATTATACAGTGTATATGATGTTAGTATATTGATGTATGTTTTCCTGAAGACGAAGAGTTGGAGTAGTGCCAGTGTCAGTTAGGTCTTGCAGCGTAGATGTATTGATTTATACAGCACGTACATATTTTTCAAAGTAGAATTCTCATGATGGAAAATCCCATTAGCGCATCCTGAAAGAGAAAATAAACAGGAGCACTGATGTATACTGTTGTTCTATGCATGTGTCTCTAAAATATATAAACAAAGGGACTACCTGTCGTATAAAAGTTTTATTGGAACACTTTGTGATGATCTCACTACTCACTATTATTATTTATTTGTTTGTATAACCATAGCACCTAGGAGTCCTAGTCATGGTCCAGGACCCCATTGTGCTAGGTGCTGTACAAACACAGAACAAAAAGATGGCCCCTGGCCCAAAGAGCTTGCAATCTGAGTATAAGAAGAGACTATGAATAATTTTGTTTTACCATTCAATCACTTTTCATTATTTACTGCTCATAATCCCTACCTTGAGGTAATAAAATTGAGAAGAAAAGGGGCATAAGAGCTTATGATACCCAACATAAGGACATCACCTTTCCAATATCTTCTACCAGAACAACAGACAGAACTACAATTAGGGCCTAATCCAAAGCCCATTGAAGGCAATGGAAAAATTCCCATTGACTTCTATGGGCATTAAGACTGATTTTGCACACTTCCACACATGCTTTACTTCCAGCTGAGTGGTCCTTTTGAGTTCAGTTTGCTAGATTTTGTACACATACATAGTAAAAACATATGATCCTTGATTCAAAATTCTTACAGTCTAAAAGACGAGACAAGCAAAGTGTGGGAGAAAAGTGATGCGAATGCTGCTTTGCTCACTTATCGTCATCAAATACTGAAAAGCAAATATCTGAACTAGGTTGCAAGTGCTTCAATGAATTTCGTATTCAGCGAATTATTATCTAATATTTATACTGCTGCGGTGCCGAAAGAGTCTGCCATGTAGTGACCCCTGGATGGCAAAAAATGAAAAAAAAAAAGTGTCTTGAAAACACACAGATTAACATTTAATCTACTTTCAAACTACAGGACACAATCAAGCTTGTTTGGGTGCGCTCACTATGCATTTCCATACCTTAACATGTTTAGATTTCTTTTAAGTTTAAGCTTAACTCTGAGTTTCCTGGGTGAATAACACTTGTTTTGAGTATAATTACAAAATCCTGTAATATCTTTATCCTAAATTACTTGTATGTACTTTGTAATTTAACTCCATTTTAACATAGTTTTGGGTTATGAATAGTCTTTCCTGGCCTTGTATTCTATGAAAATAGTTATGTGATAAGTGGATCAAAGAGGAGTTGAAGTCAATATCTGATATAAATCTATATCATTGGCTATCAATGCCTATCAATCAGCAGTATTCAACCAGTTATTTTTCCCTATTTTTAATAAATTTGCATCACACGCACATACACACATACACACAATATTATGGTCACTAGGACTTTATCTAGTATAAAATTACCATTCCTGGTTCTTCAATGCCACATCCTAAATTAGGTCACACAGAGGAATCCAGCATCTGTGTGACACTCTGGGTCATGCAGCTATTTGTAGAATGGATATTAGTACATTCTTTGCAAGTGCATGATGTATGAACTGTATGTATTTGCTTGATAAATTGTTTTTAAATATTTCCTCCTTTTTATTAATTGAAGAGGAAACTCATGCATCAATGACATTTTTATGCTGGTTTACACATAAATTATTTCCCTGCGATGTTCATTTTTATTATTATTGCCGATATTATAGCAAATGCATTTTTTTGCCTTGTAAACAAGATTTTGCTTACAGCTAAATGAAAAGTGAAGTTAATCACATTGAAATAATAGGTTTAAAAAGGTAATTCAGTAATGTTGGGCTGATGTTTAATCTTCACCAATAGAAGCCATGCCAGGAGCAATGACAGAAATTCTTTTTTTGTAATTAAATGGTATTTATCATTGGCAGGACGAAACAGCAGAGCTGAAACACTGCAGCGAGAACCTGCTCCTGGCAAATTCCTCTAAGATCTGTTAAGACAGAGCTTTATCATGAGCAATGGATACAAACTCGGGGAAATAAAGAGTATCTCATTGCAGCTTGCACTGTGAGATCCCATGACTAGGTTTCAAGGGAGGTGAGAATAATTTCTGTCAGTGTTGGTTATTATGGGAGATCCATGCTACCAGACCTACCTGAAGATGGTATGGATCTCTGGGCATGAGAGCAAAACAGTCTATCTAAAGTATTGTTATGGCCTCCATTACCATGGCATCTGAGTACTTCACAATTTTTAATGAATTTATCCTCACAACACCCCTGGGAGGGTTGGAAGTACTATCATCCGCATTTTACAGATCAGAAACTGAGGCACATGAGACTAAGGGTACATCTACCCTGCAATAAAAAACCCATAGCCCTGAGTCTCAGAGCCTGGATCAATTGACTTGGGCTTATGGGGCTAAAAATTGCAGTGTGGGTGTTCAGGCTTGGGCTGGAGCCCAGTCTCTGAGATCCACCCTTCTCATGGGGTTCCAGAACTCAGGCTCCAACCTGAGCCAAAACATGTATATTGCAATTTTTAGTCCTGCAGCCTGAGCCCTACAAGCCCAAGGCAGCTGATTTGGGCCAGCCACAGCTGTGCCAGGGGTCTTTTATTGCAGAGTAGACATACCCTGAGTAACTTAGCCAAAGTCATATAGAAAGTCTATGGAAGAGCAAGGATTTGAACCTGGATCTCCTGAAGAATCTTATGCTGGCACCTGACCACTGGAGTAGCAGTAGGTCAAAGCAATTTTTTAGTGCATGGTAGCAGGGTTCACGCAGCCAGTTCATGTGGTAAATGCAGGAGCGGTGGCAGGGTTTTTGCCGCCCTAGGCGGCAGCACTCCTCCTCAGAGCATTTGGCGGCGGGGCTCCTTCCGCTCCGCGTCTTCGGGGCGCTTCGGCGGCGGGTCCCGGAGCGAGTGAAGGACCCGCCGCCGAAGCACCCCGAAGACGCAGAGCGGAAGGACCCCTGCCGCTGAATTGCCGCCAAGGACGGCAAAATGCCGCCTCCCAAATCCTGCCGCCCTAGGCGACCGCCTAGGGTCGCCTAGTGGAAGCACCGGCCCTGGGTAAATGTACACCCCAACTTGTCACACACTAACTCTCTGTTTAGAAAAGCCCTCACTGGAAAGGCTCCCATTGACTTCAGGGGCTTTGGATCACGTCATAATGCAGAATTTGGCTTCAGGACGTCCCTTTTGTTTTAGCTGTGCAGTCACCTCCTGTGCTTGAAGCAGTGTGCGGATTTCCCAGCCGTTCAGTTCAGAGTCAGTGTTTTTTGCATTTGTCTTTAGGTTTGTTCTTCATTTGGCAGCAGAACAGGCGATTTGCAGCTCTGCGTGAAGAGTGAGCCTATTGGGCAAATGGCATTTAGCTTGTGAGCTTTGAACGAAAAGTTGCATTTTTCTCCCCCCATAGTTTGAACCTCTAGCAAACATCCCCCTGCAGCTCCAGAAAATGTAAACAATCCCTTTACTGCAAGAAACCGGCGTGATCAAAGCTTTGATTTGTGATTTTCTAAGAGGGAATGGTATTGTTCAGAGAAGAGATGTGCACATCAGAATCACAGGAGTGGGTCAATATCAAAACAGCATCTAATTAGGCAGCTTTCTGTTGTTTAGCCAAACAGATGTATCCATCACTGAACATCACATACTGGATCATATGGTTGTAACAGATACTAGCCATTTATAAATGCTGAAATAGGGACTCTCCCATCAGCAGCCACCGGCAATTTCTTTGAACAGTACAGTAGTAATAGCTCTTCTAGGACACTGCAAAACAAGGTAAGTGACAGGATGAGCTCAGTAGCCATTGGCTACTAACACAAGAGATACTTGAATGGTGTGCCAGCATGCCGGGATCTGGGTTTCTAGCATTTACTAACAGGAGAAAGACAATTAAAATATATTCAACCCACTCCCCTAGGGAAGATCAGAATTTTTTTTTCTTTCCTTTAATAGAAATTGGACTTTGCCTACAGGAATTTTTAAGATAATTGGAAGTAAATAATATTTACTGTAAGGATGAATCACTTTAATCAATTCCATATAAATACATTATCGCTCGGTCTCAAAGCACTTTACAAAGATGGGTAAGCATCCAGGGGCCAGATCAGCTAGCCAGGTTATGGCACCTTTGTACCCAGGAAGTGGTGTAAACAGGGCCGGCTCAAGAATTTCTGCCGCCCCAAGCAAAAAAAAAAAAAAAAAAAGCCGCGATGGCAATCGCGACCGGTGGCGGCAATTGGGGGGGAAAAAAAAAGCCGCGATCATCGGCGGCGGCAGTTCGGCGGTAGGTCCTTCGCTCCTAGAGGGAGTGAGGGACCTGCCGCCCCCGAATTGCCGCACATGCCGCCCCTCTCCCTTGACCGCCCCAAGCACCTGCTTGTTAAGCTGGTGCCTGGAGCCGGCCCTGGGTGTAAAGGAACTATAATCCAGCTACAGCTGCCCAGCACAGCATTCCCTTGGGCAAGAAGGACTTCCTACCGGTGTATCTGCATTGCAGCTGAACCCTGCATGTCTGCCCCTGCTTGCAAAGGAGAAGTGGCAAAGGAGTGTGGCACTGCTCCGCTACGCCAATCCTCCACTGGAGACTAGTCCATGTCAATGACAGTGGTGCAACTTGGAGCTGCCTGGCAACAGTTCTGTTTTATCAAGGCCAGATTCGGTCTTCATAATCAGGGAGGAAGACCCACCTCCTATCCCATTGTCCCCATTTTATAGACAGAGAAATGGAGGCCCAGCGAAATGAAGTAACTTGTCCAGGATTACACAGTGAGCCAGTGGCTGGGAGCTGGTATCCCACCTCTTCCACCACTCGATCTCCCTCACTGATCTGGTTCATGCTTTGAAAAAGCAAAACAAAGCAGGGATCCAGACTCACTATCCGAAGGCATAAGTGGAGGGGAAGAGGCCCACTCAAATCCAGGCCCAAATGGACTGGGACACATGGCGGGGGAAGTGGAGCCTAGATAGCTTTATCATTCCATCACATAAACGCCCCTGCAGGTTTTGAGGAGGCCTGGCTGTGCAGAGAGGCAGTGTGGCCAAGCGAGGTCAGGAGCTCTCCCACCCACACCGGACTTGCAAAGTTATGCTTCATAGGACAATGTGGAGAGGGTCAGAATTGTCTCTATTGTTATGTGGCGTGGGCAGAGCAGCATGTTACTGGTTTGTATATGATACCATACATGACCCCTTTTAGATACAGACTGTGGCAACAGTGTATTAGGTGTAGTTAGTATGTCAGGCCTGACAAAGTTATGAATCACCAATGGGCCTCTGTGTTACACTCCCCCAAAGGTTCAAGCTACGTACCACCACTGGCTCCAACAATCATATCCTGCGCTGACTGAGCTAGCAGGACAGCTCTTCTGCTGGCCTATTGTGAATACACTGACATCCTTCCAGTTCCCCATGGCCCCTGTAGGCTTGCTCTTGCTACAATCCCTAGGATCCTGGGGAAGAATCTATGGGTTCCCTTATGGCTATTGCAGCCACGCCCACATATTCCCCTGTAGGAGTGTCCCAGAGGGGATGAGGCTATCGAGTTTTTTGCCTACCTTCAGCCTTCTATGACTTTATTTGTAGAGTCATAAGGCTTTAGACTGAAATTTCTAATCCTGTAGATTTAGCTCAGAGTTTGGAGGTGTTGCTTAAAATTTTTCCTCGATTTAGCATGGCAGGCTTCTTAATATGGGCTTATTGAGACTGGCACTGATGTAGAGAAATATTCCCAGATACCCTTGGGACTTTAATAATGTTCGGGCTGTTTGGAAATTTCTGTGGAAATCAAATTTTGGCAGGAAGAAAAGGTGTTGAGGGGAGAAATTCCTGAAATTTTTTGCCAGAATTGATTTTTGTTTCCCAGTCAGTTTTATGCCCTAATTCATTGCATATGTCAATTCTCTCCTGTCTTTATTACCATTCTGAGGTAAAGTGTCTGAAGCAGAAATTATTGAATTTTCAGTAAAACCTTCATAAACACAAAGGCTTTTGCTATTTTAATGTTCAGAAAGGTGAGAGTCGCAGCCACTATCCCAGGCATATGCCCATATCGTTATTCATTATAGGCTGTGGTCCAAAACCAATAAAAATTAAATAAATATCCCACTCAGAGCAGTACTTTTGTAAATAGCCTTATTGCAATGCAGATGTGCACAATCTAAAACCAGCTCAAACATCTTTTATTTTATTTTAAGATATATATATATATAAAATAAAATCTAAATATTATCCTGGAAGGAAGTGTTTGCACTGGTGTATGTTTGATTTCATTTTCCTCCCAGCATGCTTGGTCCTTTCATCCTGTAATGGTTCTCCTCTGTTAATCTGTCTCAAAAAACCACAGGTAGAGATGCTGACTGATAAAAGGCCAATGTGTAGCTCAGTTTACGGAGACATATTTAAAGGACACAAATAGAATATTTCACTTGATATCATCTTATTAATGCAATTCCACTCAGAACATTTTGGCATAAGAGGCCTTTGCCAGATGGAAGATAAAACTCCACTTTTATGGATATTTTAAGGAAGAAAACATTTGGTTCACATCAGTTCTAAATGAATAATATTTATTGCCCTAATGATTTATATTTTATGGGCAGGATAACAAAAAGCAATGTCAATTACTTAGTATTGTAACAAGGTTTAAAAAAAACAACTGATAACATCAAGTCATTTTAAATGATTGAGTGCTTTACAGCTTTACTCTAATAACCAAAAGAAATGGGTTTTTTACATAATAAAAATAAACAAACAGTGACCGGACTTGGGCTGTATTTAAAGATTGTCATTTTGTTTCTACAAATCGTCTGGCACAACCTTTCTTTGGGAATTACAAACATATTAAGCAGACACATTTATTCTTTGGCATGGATCATCATGTAAAGGAAAGCAGGACTGAGGAGCTTTGTGTTGCTTCTTGCAGGGTACCAAGAACTGTGGGCCAGATCCTACCATCCTTACTCCCACAAGTAGTTCTGCAGAAATCAGTGAGCTACTCATATGAATAAGGCTTGCAGGATTGGGTCGTATACTTTCCTAAAGATAATCCAGCCTGATCCAGAGCACCCTCAGCTCCCATTGGAGTCACTCCTTTGCTTAGGTTGTCTGGATTGGGTGTTATTAATGGGATAATGTTTATTTCATAATGGTCCTTACTGCTGCTGCTCGTCGTTGTTAATTTCACTGCACACTGAAAAACGTGAAGCATAAAAATGTACAACCAATCCAAAATTAGAGCCCCGATCCTGCAGTGGGCAGACTCCTGTGACTGCACCGAGTCCCCTTGACTTCAGTGGGAACTCAGCCTGGATGCAGGGATCTATCCGCTTGGAACTTGTGGCAGGATTAGGACAGTTTCTCTTTATTTTCCTAAACAGAGCTCAATGCAGCTTCAGTCCTATGCTCTTCTTGAAAAAAGCATTCAGTGGAAGTGGCTATAAAAAAACTCCAGGACAGGAAGTGAACATATTTTTAATCTCAAAAGGAGCTGTGGAAAAGGGGAAATTATCTGTCTTACTTATATGCACCTGCCCCCTTACCATATTATCTGAGCACCTCTCTGTCTTTGATATAATTATCCTCCCAACACCTCTGTGAGTCAGGGAAGTGTTATTATTTCCATCTGTAGCACAGACTTTAAACTAAGAACTGTGTAGAACTGAGGCACAGAATGACTACATGACTTGGCCCAGTGTCACACATGACGTCTGTGGCAGAGTAGATAATTGAACTGAGGTCTCCCAGATCAGAACCCTAACCACTGGACCATCCTTTCTGTCGACAAGTAACCATAGCAGGATTCTATTTCTAAGCAGGTGCTGCACTGCTAACTTTGGATCCAGGTCTGCATCCAGACAGTCAAACCTGCCAAAATTTGCCTGGGTTTTAGATCGTGCATTTGACTTGAGCCCATCTGTAGCTCTTCACACACACACAAAAAGAATGAAAAATCTCCAACATTTGGGAGAAGAATATCAGGACTCATTCCCCAAGGATGGGGAGTTTGGGAGGAGACCACATGCCTTTGGTCCATAAGGGAAGGGAGCATCAGGCAAGGCACGTGTGTCTTAATTTTAAGGAAGCCTCGGCAATACAACTAGAAAGGATGTTCCTTATGGCTTTCTAGAAGTCACATGACAGAATCTGCTCTCATGAGATTTCCAGCCCAATTCTGTAGTGTCAACAAGCCTGATGAACCCACTCAACCCAGACAAGTTATACCAGTTGAATGTGGATTGAAAGGGTTCGGTGCTTTGGATATGTTTTGCACAAGCATGCAAATGTTTGGATGTTCTTCAGTACTTAATCTGGACTCCAACCTTTTCAGAGGCTCACCTATTACTGCCACTAGTTCCCTTTGGATGGGCATATTAACTTCTTTCTGGAGCGGTGCTGTGTGCATCCCTCTTTCGAAGGAGGCAAAGCTGTATAATGTTTATCATTTGAAGGTTAGAGGGAAAGCAAGAGGCAAAGGGGATCTCAGTGGACTCCTCCTGAACACTGGTTATGTTAAGGTTCACTTCAAACAACATAGCATTTATTATGACATGTTCCATGGGACCTAATATTGATTTTCAAATAATTTGGAATGCTATTTTATAAACAACTATTGGCACTGGGAAGAGTTGTTTTTGGAAGCTCTTATGTGTACAGTAAGGCCTTATTTCTCCACAGTTTGAAGTGCGGCACATCTTTAAAAAAATAATGTTCAGAAAACATCTGCTATCAATTAGGGAGTAACACATTAAGTCATATTAAAGTGCACTCTTATTAGAGTTTCAGTAATAAAAAAATGTGTTTCTATTTGAATCATATGTTCTTTAACACATCTGCCAGCCCTCTGAAACTTGCAAATATTTCTCAATAAAAACACCTTCGCAACCTTATACAATTTTAGCAAAATATGTCTAGTCTTTCTTTTTTCCTTTTTTTTCAAACTTCACTTATTGCATGCGTTGAGTTCAGTTAGTGCTCATAAAAGTTAAGGGATGGGTAACTGGGGCTTAAGGATAATGAAGGCAAACAATCTATACAGTTCTGCCAAAGCCCATCAGCAGAGCTGTTCAGGAAATGAGCTTTATTTCCATGGAAACTTTTGATGAAAATGGGGGGGGCGGGAATCTTGCCCAATTTCTCCACAGAGAAGTTTGACTTTTCAGCAAAATATCAAAAATCAAAATATTTTGCATGGAAAAACTAAATATTTCTGTTTGGAAATGCTGCTGTAGTGGGTGCCTCTTTTGAGTTGTAGTTCAGATGCTTCATGTTTCCTTTCTCCTCTAGGCTGGGCCAACATCTCCCATGATTCATCATGTTCTCCCCTAATGGTGAGTGGAGGAGATTGTGTCATGGGAGTCTTCAGTTGTGGTGTATCATGGGCATGTAGCTTACGCATCATGCTTTTGTTAAGCTGGTGCAACTTCTCTGTGTAGACAAGCCCTATTCAAACACTGCACAGGTAGAGCAGATCTGAATGACTAAGTTTTTAGTAGAGCTGATTGAAAAAAAAGGATTTTATTTTCAAGAATTTTTTATTTCATTTTATTTTAAAATTCCCATATTTTTTGTCAGTTTTTCAACAAAAAGTTAACCCCACTAAATTATAAGTTTTGAAAACCCATAAATTCTTTACAAAGCAATTTTCAGTTTTCCATCAAAAATTCAACCAAAATGAAAAATGTGTGATTTGTTTTGTTATGCATAAGTAGCCCCTTTTCAACTTTTTTTTTACACTAGCTCTAGATTTTCATGGCAGTTTTTATGCTCTTTTCCTTACCCTAGCTAGACCTTCCCAGATAATCTGGTATATATCACTCATGTATATCACCTTGATCGTCGGTCCTTCATCCCTCATATAGATAGCGCCGATCACAACACATCTTCTATTCTTCTCTTATCCTGGCCTTCCTTCCTTCATGTGCAGCCATGCCTTTTCACAATATATATATAGTTCTCCATTATTCTATATATTGTAGGGAAAGACTGATCCAGCAGGTTGTTCTACAATCATGCCACACAAATGGCAAGACTCTATATTAATCTACTCTCCTAAGGAAACTCCGTCCACAACCATACACCCTAACCTTCCAGACGTGCTGGAAAGACCAATTACTTCAGCAAGCCTTTTGAAAAGATGATGAATGAATTGGGCCGGGGGGCAGAGTAAGGGTTCATTACCATCATAGTGCTATTCATAACTGTTTTAAGGTTGAACCAGCTCGAAAGGTAAATAATGCTGCACTTCCTCCACTATTGGTATTGACCATGTGCCATATGTGGTTTTATGCAGATCACTAAAGTCAGGTGGTGGGGAAAGCTGTAGCTAAAGAAAACATTGAGGCACAATGCACCAAAAGTTGGTAGGAGGGGGAAATCCAGGAATAATTAGGTAGAAGCTATATAACCAGGATTTAAAATCCCTCAATTGCAATTTAGCTTATCGAAAAGACGGTTGAGTCAACTTGATCACAGTCTATAAGTATGTACACAAGAAGAAGATGTCTGATACTTGGTGTCTCTTTAATGTAGCGAACAAAGGCATAACAAGATCCTGGGGCTGGAAATTGAAGCTAGAAAAATTCAAACTGGAGGTAAGGTGCACATTTTTAACAGTAAGATGAATTAATGATTGGAACAGTTTACCAAGAGAGGTGATGGATTCTCCATCACTTGAAGTCTTATATCAAGATTCGGTGTCTTTCTAAAAGATAGGCTTTAGTTCTGCCACAAAGTAGTGGACTCCATACTGGGTGAAATTCAATGGCTTGTAGGATGCAGGAGGTCAGACTAGATGATCATAGTGGTCTCCTCTGGTCTTAAAGACTATGATTCTATACATAAAACTATACAAGCGAAGTTCTGTAGGCAACATGTTGGGATAGGGAAGGAGGCATTTGATCAAAGCAGCTGTGAATAAAAATTAGCTTCTTTAGATTAGAACATAATTTCCTCAAAGAGTAACTTGAAGTCTTTAGATCTTATCCTGCCTATGTTACGCTTTAGAGATCCAACAAAATGTATCAGTTAGTCCAGCAATTTTGTGTGATATGTATAATTTGCCTAATATGCATGAATGTATATCTATATATTTTGGCTATAGGTATAGATATAATAATATGCTGTACAGTGTTTATACAGATATAATATTCTCTTCCTCTCTCCCTAGTGTAACTTCAGAGTTATTACATGCTAATTTTGTATTACTGTAGTTTTTTTAGGTAACAAAGTTTAAGATTTAGAGAACAAAGATCTCAGATTTTGTTTATGTAGCTGTCGACTCCATATATCGTAACTGATAAATTGCACACCATGGAACTAAAAGGTTCCTATTGTTGCAGATTAACTGGTAATTACATTTAACAGAACTGAAAGGAATTACCATTTAACTTGCTCACTGGCTTTGAAAGACACAATTAACTAGATTTAGAACTAGTCTATTCAAAATATTATAATATGTCCAGTAGGAAGCAATCCTGCATCGATGGGAAGCTGGCCTGGCTGATCTACTTTAATTAGAGGCCAGATTTGGGCCCCCATCTCAGCCCCTATATGCTCCTCTGGTCAAATATAGGAGCAATACAAGCGCCTAGTGTAGGAAGTACACAGTGCCTGCAGACGCAGCCCTACCTTGCCCAATCTGCATCCATCATACCCTGGCATGAGGGGTTTGCCAGGTGTTATAGTGCTGAGTGCTACAGCCATTCTGGGCTGTGGAGCAGCCTAAAAACAGCTTTAATGAAGCTGTCATAAGTAAGAGCAGCCCCTAAGTTATGCTGGAGACCACCCTGGCTCTCAGTGCAGGCAGAATGTGAATGGTGCAAAGGTGGCTTAAAGCCTCTTCTCTTGATCTGTACTGCGCCTCTCAGAGTGTGCAGCACAGAATCTAGCCCTGGTCTTTTCCATCTCTTTCTTGTCTGAGTCTAGGAAGTAAAACCCTGTAATTACAGTGCTTATTCCATTCGATTTCCTGCCCCTTCATGGTGCCACTGGTCAACAGCTACCATATAACTAACAAATATTTACCTGCTATCTGAGCCATCTAGGTTACAGCATTACCATGTGTTCGGTTCATGCCCATCATTAATTTTTTAGCCACAGAGTCTATCGGAGTTTTGACCCTTTAACAAAGAATTCTCCTCCTCCTGTTTGGTAGGTCAGCAGTGCTAATGGGAAACCCCATTTGCCCCCAGCTAGCAGAGCTCCATTAGTCCTCCTTTTTTATGTGGATCAAAATGAGAGAGAAAAAAAGGGGAAATTGTTCCTCAGCCATAGACTGTACATCTTTTCACTTTCCTTACTGTGCTGTTGTGAATCTTACCCATTTTGTTGCACCTTAGGGTCCAATTCAATGACTAAAATTGATTTTTTGGTACTTCAGTGGCCACGTGTGGAAACTGGAGGTATTATTTTTTATTGAATATGAGCCTTAGAGTGCTAGCTCACAAGCTCTCTTCAATACTTTATAATAAATTGATACCAACATTTCCAAGCTCTCCATAACTTCATTATTCCAAGTCTCTTTGGGACACTACAGTCTCTTATCCAGAGTCTTTCATGGACAGTGAATTTCACATCTGCTGCTAGATTCCAGGGTTTCTGTGTGTGTGTGTATTCGTTCATGCACATAGTCCGTGGTGCATTTGTGTGAGTCTCTGTACCTCTGGCTGTGTATTTGGAGACAAATATTACACTGAGATGCAAATCACAGCAGCCATATAAAGGTATCTTTACCATTAGAGCTGTACAAACACTTCCATGTTTGGGGGGAAACTGGGTCCATTAATCCTGAATAAGAACCTGTTTGCAGACCCAGAGGTTGGAAAAGTTTCCGGTTGAAATGAAACCAGTTTTCTTGTGTAGAAATTGCATTGCAAACTCACAGCAGGCAAGATTCAGATCCTCATAGGTTGCTGAAACCATAAATAGAATTAATCCCCAAAGCTAGCACCTTATCCTCCTCCAAGTGACCCCACAAAACTCACCTATGCCATATAAAATATAAGGCTATAGTGCCATCTTGGGATTATAGCAAACTGAAAGCTGAGAACAGCTAGGCAGGTAACATGTGATCACCGCTCATGATGCACTGATTATTGTGCACATCCTATTCTTGGTGCTACCCCTGCATCCCCCATTTCCCCAGCTGGCGTTTCTCATTCACCTGTCACATCATGTCTTTTTAGATTGTATGCCCTTTGTACAGCACTTAGCACAATGGGGCCCTGAACTGTTTGCCCTTTAGTGACTACTGCAATATAAATGTCAAATCATAATGACAATTAATAGCTGTTTTGGAAAATATCACCATGGGGTGGTTGAGCCAAGAGACAGAAGTCTCTCCTGTTGAATAGGAATTTAGCAAAACTCATGCACTCAGGGTAGGGTGACCAGATGTCCCGATTTTATAGGGACAGTCCTGTTTTTTGGGTCTTTTTCTTATATAGGCTCCTATTACCCCCCACCCCATGTCCCAATTTTTCACATTTGCTGTCTGGTCATCCTAACACAAGGGGACTGGATCCTGGGTGTCCCATATGAGTGCTCTAACCACCAGGCCACCATGCTTGCTCTTGCTCTCTGGCTCCATGATTATTTCAGTATTTAGCCATACTGGAACAAGTTCAACAGGTGAGACTGAGGCAGCCCCACATCAGAATGCCCCATAGTCCAGGGTTAGTGCTCTCTCCTGAGAGGTGGTAGATCCCTGTTCAAATCTTTTCTCCTCCTCAGGTGGATAGGGGACATGAGCTTGGGGTGTCTCACATCCCAGGTAAGTACCCTACCCACTGGGCTAAAAGTTAGGAGAGAGCTCCCCCCCCCCACCTGGTTTCTTGCAAAAACGGCCCAGGTGCCCAACCCCAAGAGTGGGCTTGCTGCTGAGAATCCCAAGCGGAAGGAGGTGCCTCCCTGTAGCCTGGACTTACGCACCTATCTCAGAGAGGGGTGGGGCTCAGCACATACACCTCAGCTTGGCTTCTCCCATTGGCTAGCTTAGGCAGGGAGCTGCCTAGCATGCTGGCTTTTGTGAATCCCATTCTAAAGTGCCTCTCTCTCCCCATTCATCGTATAGGAGTCTAGGTGCCAAACTCAAGTTTTGTGAATCCAAGTGATTTTCTAGGGGCCTAAAAGTTAGGCGTGGTGTAGCTCACTGTCACCAGGCCTACAATCCTTTGGGAATCTAGCCCAGGATCACCAGCTAGGCCACCACCTGCCACAAGCTAGGGCAATGGGTTTTTTCCCCCATATTTATTTAACATGTCTCATCACAGGAAGCACAACTTAAATGATTTCTGATGACCCTCTTGATCACATGGGATAGGCTTTAGCCACTCAGGGACACTGGAGAAATACCATGTGACTGTTCTCGTGTAACCTCACCAAAAACGTCCAGCTTGAGCTAACTACAGCCTCAGCATGTTCACTGATAACTAGAGAGAGCAAAAAAAGTACATAGCAGGCTTCCTCAAAGAGTTCACAGACACAAAAGGCCAGAACCTCCACTGGTATAAGTCAGCAGAGTTCCACAATGAAATGACAATGGTCCACAGCCACTGAGGATTTGGATCACAGAATTCTAGCGAACCATGACTGAGTTTGCAAACAGGGATCCAATGTGAACAAAGGCAGACACTGAATACTGTGAGTCTAGCATCTCACACAGCTCCTCGTGCAGACTGCTGTACATATCTGTAGTGAGGGAGTACAAAAAACTCAGGACTTGCATTTCTTTGATAGTTGAGATCAGACTGAAAATATATTCCATATTCAGCCCCTCTGTTATAATTAAATGTACTTTCTTGTCTTTAACTGCTTCATCCTGCAGTCCTTGATGGAAAGTCATTACTAAATGTTAGTTCTGGTGCTGCAAGCTTCTGTCTAAAACTAAGTACTGCATAGAGTCTCAGTTAGGCAGTTATCAAATGCAGGTTATAATCATTTTGGACCAGATTTTCAGAAGTGCTGAGTGACCAAAACTCCTATTGAAGTCAGTGGGCTCTATCTACAGGGGCTCAGTACCTCTGAAGATCAGGCCTGTGTTAATGATTTAGAATTTTTAAAGATGAAGCCATAGAAGCCGTGATTACTGGGGCAAGGGGAAATCTCCTGCAAGTATTAGTCTTATAGTAAGACGTGCCAAAGGTTACTATGGCACTTGTGATGTGGAACCATGATGAAATACTATGGGAAAAGCAAGTCCCACAGCTACAATGTATGCACTTGGTGGTCATGGCTATGCACCGCTTGTGATCAATGGGTGTAAAGTCAGGGTCAGGGCTGCAGTGGCAAGAGATGCTGGTGCTTTGCTATCTAGCAGGGCCCCAACCAAGGGGCTGAATTTCCACAATTCATTTATCATAAACCAGCAATTTGCAAATGTTAGCACTTTTCCCACACATCATGAACCCTGACTGACTTTAATAAAGGAGAGAGAGAAGAAAACCTATATAATTAACTAAAGTTCTTGGAATTGCTTTAATTGGGAAAGTGTTACCTTTTCGTAAGTAATTGCCGTACAGATTTTCATTTAGTTTCCAGGTTCTGTTGTTTTACATCAGTTTTACATTAGTTAATTAGCCAGTTGACTGTTAGTTGGTGGGGGTTTTTTTGGTTTTTTTTGCCTCTCTTATCCCTATTGTTGCACGGAGATGATTTTCCAGTTTGCTTGACTCTGATGGTCATTAAAACTTGAACACCTGCATTCATTTGGTTAGTGCATTGCTTTTAAGCTTGGATGCCTCAAAGGGGAAGGGACGGCACAATGTATAAGCAGGGCTTGAAAGAATAAGAGAGAGACTAAAGAGTACACAATTCCACAGACACTCATAAGGTAAATTTGCTTAAGTAACTAATATATCCTGATTCCTAACTCACCTAAGCCAAAACAGCAGATCCAAATGCCACAGAACTTCGAGGAAGTTTGGATCTGATTCATCTTTAGTGTTGGAAGTGACTGGAAAGCGACTCACGGGACCTGAGCTCCTGCTTTTCCAGCAGGAGCTGAATGCTAGCGCTTCCCCTGCTTTAAAAAAAAAAGCAACTTTTTTGCTTGAATAAGAAAGAAGTGATGCACAGAGATGTGTGGTGCCAAGACTGAATGAAATATAAGGATAAAAGAAAGAATAATAGGAAAGAAGGAAAAATAAGAACTGGCCTCTTAGATAAGAGCAAGCGTAGCATCATTTTAATCTCTCAGATTAGTGGTCTTTCAAGCCTGGTGTCTTGGCTCCAGCCAGTACCAGAAGCTTCAGAGGAAGGTGTAAAATCCCCAAAGGAGAGGCACTGTATAATTGTCCAGTATGAAAAGTTTTTTCCTAACTCCTATCAGTGAGTGATTGGCTTCTGCTGTAACACACAAGGCTTCAGTTCCCTTATAATTGTTTATTCCACTTAGTCCAACTGTGGATGTCCTCATTATCCATATGAATGCCAACGCCTTTGTCTAATCCTAATCTGCCGGTCTTGCTTGGCCGTACTGTGCAGCTCTTGATACTGCTTCACCACACAGGATCACCCATCTCCTCTTCACCTCTCCCCTAATTTAGCATCCCCATTTCAGTCATCCTGGGATACAGCATTACAGAAGTTGCCCTGCTTTTCCTTTCCCATTTTAATACCACTATCCAATGCTCGGACACATTGCTACCAAGCACTAAAAAGCCATTTTTTTTAAATTCACAGATGTGACGCCAATAACATCTATCAGAGGGCAGGTGAATCGAAAAAGCTTAAAATGTCAGATCTATCTATTATATCTTAATAGGAACCTTCTAAAATATAAGGCTATAGTGCCATCTTGGGATTGTGGTGACATCAAACCTATGCCCCACTCCTATGGTTTATGATGTCACCAAAAGCCCTTGATGGCATTACAGCCTTGTAAGTCACAATTTCACATCATCTATTCAATACATCACTCATCAAGCTGTTCAGAACAACCTAGGTTTAACACTCTTAACATTTTACAGGTGGCAGGCAGAGAAAAGCTGACCTTTAGCAAAGAGATGAACCCTTTAAAGATGGTGTAGCCAGGGACTGCATAGTGTTCTTTATTTCCCTATGCAGAGAGTAAACTGATGCTCTAGTCTGAAAAATTTAATTTGAATTAAGAGATGAACAAAACAAGAAAGAACAAAAGTAAAGTCTTCCCAAGAGAGCACATGGTGTGTTCATCTTCTCTGAGTGCAGAAGGAGTCTGCCATATAAGTCTGCACTAAGCGGAAACACAAGCTGGCTGCCTGTATCAGCACACAGCAAGGCCCTTAGAGAATTAAAGCTACTGAACACCAAAAAAAGAAACAAAGACCAAACAGTTACCTTGCTACGTACACCATGGATAGCACATAGGCTAGTAATATGGGGCAGAGGTGATCATCTTTAATCCAACCAAGTTTTAATAGGAACTAAATGACAGCCATTCAATGGCTTATATGAAATCAATTGGTAGTCATGGTGGATATCAGCCTGGTTCCCAGTGGACATATGTCCCAATCACCAGAAAACCCCATCTCTCTTCAGTGCTGTCAATTTGTCACCTTTCACCAGCACTAGATTCCAGTATTGTCAACCCCAAGCACTAAAAATTCTTGAGTTAGGCCCCAAAAAATCGTGAGATTGGCTTAAAAACCTTAGACAAAAGTGTTCCTCTGCAACCACAAGGGCTAGAAACTTACTTTTCTTTAAGCAAAAGCCAAGCTTCTCACATCATTACTTGACTTCAGGAGCTGGGGCTGTAAGAAAAACACCAGCTACCCCAAACCTCGAGATAAAAAGTCCCAAGAATTAGTAGCACTGAAACTCACTTTTAAACAACAGACGCCGCTGTTGTCTTGCAGCCAAGCTTCTCTTCAAGTATTATGTGCGTGTAGCTAATTGTGCTTATCACATGATAATGTACCACGGTCTGTCTTACAGTACAATGGCGGCCCTCATTTCCAGTTCAAACAATGGCCCGAGGTGGTGCCGGATGCGAAATGAATCGCTATCATGCTGTAGCTGAGCAATGCATATCTCTTAGTGCATTTTGTTTCCTTTAACGCATTTCTTTTTTCATGACCTGCTACTAAAATCTCTTTGCTAAGGGTTTTGGCGTCATCTACACCACACAAGAAAAGTGTCTGTTAACACATTTAGGTCCTGGTTTTAATTTCTACAGTATTCCCTTTAATAACAATGTCTAATTAAAACATCTGTTAAAAAGTCTGTAACATTAACTTTACAGGGAGAATTCAGTAGAATTATATTTAAATTGCAGCCATTTAACGGGCTTCCTAATTAGGCTGCTTTTTAAAACAAAAACATTACACAAATTAAAATCAGGCCCAGTTTTTTTATTATTATTATTATAACACACACTGTGGTCAAAAGAAGGCAGGCAGTATATGGTGGAATGTGAAAGGGGAAAAAAACAGCAGTCAGTGGTGGAAATGCTAAAGTGCATGATAAGAGTGGATGTATCAAAGGGTAAGGATCCTTTGGCAAATGATAAATTCTTTCTGGCCCTTTAAATAAATTGTTTCAAAGTGAATCCCTGGAAATACCATCTGCTTGGTGGTTTTCCCCCCAACCCCTGCTTTGGACCCTGTTCAATCCTGAAGGGGAAGAAAAATTGTCTGGCTTCCCCATTGCAGAAGCCTTTGAGAAATTGATTTACAGAGTTTTTTGCTGCCGTACGCGATTGTCCACAGCACAGAAGCCTGGATAGATTTGTTCCTGGGCCCAGGTCCTTTACAAGTTTATTAATAATACTTAACATGTGCAAAGTGCTATAGAAGAAATGCTAAGTAATGAATTCTCACAACTCTCCTTTGAAGTAGGTAAATGTGGTTTACCCCATTTTACAAGAGGTGTGGTGAGGGGAAAGCAAGACAGAAAGGATAAGACTTTTATTTTCAAACACGGCCTTCTGCAGTTCTGGGTGCCCAACTTGAAACAACTCGGGCTCATTTTTCAGAGGTGCAGAGGCCCCCACAATTCCACATGTTCCCCAGCCTAGAGAGTGGAAATCCTCCTGAGTTTTCTCCGTAAAGCTTGATCACCTCCACCTTCCCCTCTTCCAACATGGCAGAATATGTGCTGCTGTGGCATGCTTATACTGGTTTATCACTTTGCACATGTCCACATGAGAGCACAATTTAGATTGGAAGCAGAACTCATGCAGACAAAGTCCCAGTAACTTCAGTAGGATGGGCGAGGTGGGGGGAAGCTTTGTAAGAGCAGGAAATGGCACACATGATTTGAACTATTAGGAGCAGACAATGCTGTAAGTTGAAAGTAGAGCAGGGTGGGAACTGGATTGTCCATTTCATGGGAAAATCCACAATTTTGAAGTTTTTTCCATTACCAAATGGAACGAAAACAAAACAATTCTAAATTTCCTGTGAAATGAAATTGTGAGAGGGGGAAATTGTTTTGGGTTGGTCAAGAAATATCATTTTCATAAAATTGAAATGTCTTATTCTGATTTTCATTTTTTAAATATTTTTGAATTTTACTATAATATAAAAGAAATTTCAAAATTAAATGAAAAAACGAACCCCCCCCCCATTCCAAAAACATTGAAATGGAATATTTCAACCTGATCAAAATGCTATTTTTTTCATTCCCCCCACTAAATGAAATATTGTCAAAATCAGCACATTTCCATGAAGTGTTTTGCTTTCAAAGAATGGGCATTGTCCAGCAGAAAATGTTTCCATTGCAAAGTTTCTGACCAGCTCTAGTGGAAAGGAAGGCTTGCAGTCCTGCAGCCTAGGCTGTGATCCTGAAATCAGATCTATGCAGATGGAGCCACATGCCTGGATAGTACCCTATTTACTTCCCTGAACCTCTGTATAGGCACATAGATCCAGTCATGTGGATCCAAGTGTAGGGTTCAGGGCCTTATAGCTTGCTCTTGCATACCGAACACTCTGGTCTTGACCTAGCAAAGCACTTAAGCACATGAGTAGTCCCACAATAACAACTAATGATATGTAGTTGTAACAGAGCCATAATTCTTGAGGATTGAAGGAACATAGTCTTTGGCCTTGTGTGGGCATTTGGGGGTCTGAAGGGAGTGAATGTGGAGAACAGGCTCAAACAGCTAGCTATGCGTAACTTTATGTCCTACCTTCATCCTCTCTTAACCATCAACAGATATTTGAAGGGTGTAAGCCCCAAGGAATTATTTGGGTGTTACAAAGAGTTGTAAATAGAAGCAATGGGACAAAACTACAGACCCTATCCTGCAGCCCTTACTCATCCTGTAAATAATCTTTCCTCATCCGAGTAGTTCCATTGCAGTCAATGGATCTATTTATGTGGGTAAAGGCTACTAATGGGAGTGAGGATTGCAGGACTGGGCCCATAAAGAAGAAAAACATAGACTGAATAATCAAGAAAATCTTCCTGACAGTGAGACCCATTAAACTGTGAAAGAATCTCCCAAGGAAAGTGAATATCTTAGCACTTGGGAATACATAAAGCTTGATGGGACAAAACCTGTAGAAAATGTACTGTAAGGAATAGTCTAACACCAACAGAAGGATAGACTGATATATAATGGTAGGACTTCAAATCTTCTATACTGATACAAACCCATTTTGTTTGTATGCTAGTATTTCAATAGAGATGTACAGAAACTATAGTATGAACATTACCTACACACACATGACATATGGCTGGCAACTGGATTTGTTTGGTTTTATACCTTCCTCTTACTTCAGACAAGCCAGCCCAAAACCAGGAAATTCAATGGTACAAAAACAGCAACAAAAATGTTTACAAACCCAGTTTAAAAATGCATTCAGATTCTTGAGAAAAGTTCTGGTTTTATTCCAATTCACTCACCCTCTCTTACTTTAAGAACAACCTGAAATGAGCTCAAAACCAAAGTCCAGATTTTTGTTTGGATTCAGATCCAGTCTTGGCAACTCGCTCCCCTTCTCCTTATAATGGACCAAAGCAAAACCCCAACATTTACAATCCCTGCTCTACCTTTTTTAATTAATCCTCCAAGATCGGGCTCTATCTGCAAAGAAGGCCAGGAAGTGATGGCCATTCATTTGTAGTGAGTTTTCTGGCAAACGCTCCAGATAACCAAGACTCTGATAAAGGCAGCTCTGGGAATGATCTGTAGGAAACTTTGCTGGGGGAAGTTGTGCTTTGAGATAGGGAGGGAGCATGGTCAGTGAATTTTCAGCATGTTTAAAGCATTGAGAAATAAAGTTGTCTTGGAACAAGTCCCAGAGAGTCTGTCCAGTTATTGGTGGGGGAAGGAGGGTTCAATAGTTTAGTATGGCATTACGCATTTGTGGAGTGGAAATTACAGTTCAGCGTGTGGGCACACTTGATTGGACAAGCTTTCAGTTGATGGGTTCTTCTGTTCAATTACTACTAAAATTCATCAAATGGAACAGAGCGGTTTTAATGCCAGTAATTGTTGTACAAAATGCTCTGTAATTGGTCTTACAAATGAAGCTGAAGAGCAAGATCAAACTCCATTGAAAATGAATCTGTCTTTCCACTGAGGAGTTCAAGAGTTGGTTCTAAAATCCATTTCACGGGAAAGTGTTTAGCCCATTCTAATTCTGGTTTGTTTTGTGTAACTCCTTTTATTTGCTTCTTTTGGCCTACCATATGCAAATGAACAACTAACTCTTGAGACTAAGTTCCATGTACTCCCTTTGCTGATAAGTCTAAAAGTGGTAGAATTGTAGATTGCTAACAGTGGGCAAACATCACGAGTGCCTTACGGTGCATTCAGAGTAATTACCCAAAATTTGGATTCTTATCCAAAATTTGGATTCTTATCCAAATTATCATTAGGTTTAAAGAGGGTAAGCATAAAGGCCAGAAAGGCATCTATAGACATAGATATAAAAACAGTGGCTCCACAGATGTCCTTGGCTGTGGAATAGCCAATAGGAGTTTGACATTAATTGGAAATATTCATACTTACAGCTGCAGCCAAAATGGAACAGCATACTGAAGTCCATTTTTGTGTGCCAACCTGTTGTGATCTCTAAAAATCTGGCCCTGAATAAGTTAGAGATAAAGGACAAATACTAGACTTGGGGCTTAATGTTATTAGGGGCTTAAAGCACCTAAGTACCTACATAAAAGTGACCTGATTTTTCAGCAGCAAAAACTGCTCAGCTCAATTGAAGCTGATGGTGCTCAGCTCCTCTGAAAATCAGGCTGCTTTTACATAGGAGCCTAAGAGTGGGTTTTGGTGCCTAGTTGTAGGCACCAGAATTTGAACATCGGAGCCAGAAATCAGTAGGCTGAATATGCATCTCGTTGCTTTTCCCTCTCTTAAGAAAGATTTTTCAACGTGCATGTGTTGCCTTTTGAAACCATTTCACTTAAGCCATAGATCAAGAGACTCTGCAGTCTAGTAGCTATGATCTGCTCCTTGCTCTCAGTGGAGGTAAGTGAGTGGTTGTTCTCAGTTATGTGCCTGCCCTGAAAGTTCTTTTCTCTGCAATTTCAGTATAAGCCCAGCTGCAGTTTTATACATTTTAGCAGCCAGATAGCCAATACACACATTCTAAAGGGAAAGTTCAAAATGAAACTCAGCCTCAGCACTCCTCTCTGCTCTGTCTTTAGGTACTTATATAGCCCCATTACCTTAATATTTGAGCACCTCACAATCTTTAATGTATTTATCCTCACAGCTCCCCTGTGAGGTAGGGAAGTGTTATTATCCCCATTTTACAGAAGGGGAGTTGAGGCACAGAGAGGCTAAGGGACTTGCACAAGCAGGGACACCATTTAGGGAGGATAAGGGAGGCATCTGCCCCTTTCCCCCCCAGTTTCATACCACGTTTGGGTGAAGTTGCAGCAGGAAGGAAGATGCTGCCCTTCCTCCCCCTGCTGCCCTGCTCTGCTGCCATCTGCAGCCACAGTGCTGCCTCTGCCCTTGCCCCCCTACTCCGCCGTGGAGCCGCTGCTGGTCAAGCTGCTTGCACAGCAGATCAGGAGGCAGGCTCCCAGTCCCAGAGTGGCAGAGCTGGGCGCTGTCTCATGGGAAGTCTGGGGAAGAACAGGGAATTGAATCCAGGTACCCCAAGTCGCTGGCTAGCACCCTAACCACTGGACTCCCCTTCCTCCCCTCTAGCCTATGCACCCCCTACTGGGCAGGCAGGGTGCTGCCTGTGTTCTCCATATAGGGCTACTATGGAGCATGGGGATTTGAATTTCACCCACACAGAGAAGTAAATAAAAGGGGGGAACCTAAGCTCTCTTAGAAACGTGGGGGGAAGTGTTGCTTGTCAACTACAGAGGGACAACAGAAGCCCATTCGAACAGATGATCATAAATAGGCATGAGAGCAAAACCGGTATTAGAGAGCTAAAGTGAAGCCTGTGCTATCAGCCATCTGCTAGCTACAATCAGCCAGATAATAAAATCTTACCAGTGGCCAGAGTTTTTCCATGTTAATTGAACTGTGTAATGTTTCTGTTGGTTATAACTAGGGCTGGTCAAAAATTATCCATCAAAACTGTTTTTCTTCCCAGCTGGACTACATCTTTCATAATGCACCTGCCTTCTCTCGCCATGAGACCATGGTGAATTATGGGAGATGTAGTCCAATTGAGGAGTCCAGCCTATAGAAGAGAATGGGAACATCAGGGCATCTGATCTACAACTCCTATGAGGCACCACAGCAGCATTTCTGAATCAAAATATTTCAATCTTCAGACTTTTTTTTTCCAGTTTTGAGCCAAAATATTTCAGTATTTTAATTTCCTCTGAAAAATCTAAATTTTTCATGGAAAATTTAGCCAACACTTTTTTTCCCATTGTCATCAATTCTCTACAGAAGAAAAATGTCATTTCCTGACCAGCTCTAGTTATGACAGCCAGCGGTTTGCTTCTCCCACCAGAAGAGATGAGTAATGCCCATTGACTTCAGTAGGAGTTGCTCCTGTCCTATTGGGAGGAAACAGGGCCCCAGAGAAATAACAATCCCCTTGAGTGGCCAAAATTAACAGACGTCATATTTATTTTGAAAACTTGGTGGTTTTCTTTTAACTCTTCAAGCTCCTTGTATGGTGAAGGGTCAGGAATCATGAAGTGTCCTTGCAGCACCAACTTTTTAACTTTGGTGGAAGTGTAGGAAGGCACACAGAGATATCTATGCTGCTATCCTGGATATGGACTGAACATCCATCGGGTACTAGAGAGATTAACGTGGCCAGTTTCCAATGGGGAAGGGTCCTCATAATGGTGTTGTTTTGACTGTCTCTCAAAAGGACCCACTGTGTAACAGCCAAGATCTGTCAGGCTGTCAGTTATAATTGGGTGCTGTTTCACAAAGGGTTATACAAGAACAAGATACAGCAGTCTTTCGCTATCACCACTTACAAATGAAGGGAAGGACAATGGGCTGGGAGCAATAGACTTTAAATGCTCAGATGCTGTGGTACTGAGTGCCAAATCAGTACCTGGAGAGCCAGAACCCTGTTAGCAGAAATAGAAGCCTTAATGTAAATAGATGTGAAGCACAGTCCAGTTGTTAGGGAGTTAGTATGGGATTTAAGAGATCCAAGTTCAGATCCTTGATCCTCTATGAACGTTCTATGTGACCTTGGGCAAGTCACTTAGTCTCTCTCTCTGCCTTTGTCCCCCCTCTGCAATAGAAGTACTAGTACTTTCCTCCCTCACCGGGGTGTTGTAAAATAGTATGGTAATGGGAGGTATGTAAGCAACCAGGATATCTAGATTTGAAGTAGTATACCCTGCTTCTAATTATTAGCACAACTTTATTTTTAAAAAATGAAAGAACCCAGGAAGTTATATAAGGTTCTCCAGACATCATGGATTTAGTCAGCTGGTCCAATGTGACAGACAGCAATACTTCATTCTGGTTTCTTAATTATTTCAGCCAAAATAACTTTCGCACACACCACTGCCATCTCTTCCCCTTCCTCCCTCCCTCCTCCCCCCCCCCCCAAGTTTCCTATTTTTCATCAGCTGTTCTGGAACCTACAACATATTGTTCATGCTGTTTCTATCAGGGCCTTTTCTGCTTTGTTCTACTTTCAAAAAAAAATTTAAAAGGGCTCAGAGGGGATCACTTCTCTTTGTACAGTGAGTTGAGAGTTTTCTTATGGCATGACTTGAGGGTTGTGGGGGGGAGCGAATCAGAACTTGAGTTGAAAAGACAAAATCCTAGGCTAAGAACTCCCTGTGCTATTGACCCAAGTCAACTTAAACCTCTGCAGACATCACAAATCCCTGCTCTGCATTCTTGGTTTGTTGACAGAATCCACCATTTATGTACACGGTCATCATTAACCTGCTGGGGGCATGCATGCAAGATGTTTAGTACAGCACATCCTAGAAATATGATAGAGAATAAAAGTGCATGTGTGTGTGCGCGTGCGTGTGTGTATCTAGGGTATGTGTAACATAATTGTTTTCCCATTAAAAACAGTGTGTAAATAAAAAGAACAGAATTTCAAATGGTATCTGACAAAAATAAGAACAGGTTGCGGACAAGGTCATTTTTCAAAAAAAATTCCGTACTAGCTCTGTTTATTAAATGTGATTGCTTACTACGCATTTAGTACTAATTGGATTACCCATTTTTGTGGTTTTTTTAATGCACTAATAATGGTTTAATTTACTTCCCAAACAGCATTTCATGCAGATCCATTCCCCACCTCTGCCCCCCACTATCTCCCCTCTTTTCTCCCCTGCCCCCCAAAAAAGCCAACAAGAGTCTTACTTCTGTTTGGATCATTGCTGCAACTAACCAACCTCAATCTGGTCCCAGGCTATCAAATTAATCAGTTCACTGGTACTCTGCATCCAGAAGAGAGAGTGAAATAGATTTGGTGGGTTCTGAGAAATGTTCCCTTTTATTTATTTATTTTGTGTCAGTAGAGTTACGGGAATTTAATTAACATTTCTCCATGAAATGCTGGCATGAATTACCCTCTCTGTATCCATACTGAAGATAAATCAAGAGCAATTTGTACCCTCCTCTATACGATGCTGTTCCTGGGACAGAGCCTTTTGGCAGGTTACAATGAGGGGTGCACAGCACTGGAATGTTTAGACTGAGTAAAGGAGGCCGAACAACATCAAATGGAAAGCCCCCTGTGATGTATGAAGGTATCTAAATAGAGTAACATACTGGTCAAAATGTATGTGCAACACTTTCCTCTACTGGTTGTATTCAGAATTGTTCAGCTACATGTCATATGCGGTAAGGGTTAACCACTCTAGTAGATTTGCCGGGGGGCATTGTGTTGCACACCAAAGTACCAGAAATTTAAAAGACTTTGTTCTTACAATGTATAATGTAGGAGAATATACCACATTCTCCCTTTTAAAGAAGATACTAACCGCAATAAGAGGAAATAAAGCTTTTTAATCGGACTCCTTTGTTTTGGTGATTAAGCCTATACTGTCCTTTGAATTTTAAAAAAAACATAGGGCTCAATTCTCAGTTGCACCAAGTTCATGCTTAGCGCAGCTCCAGAGGGGGCACAATCTTTCTGCACCCCTCAGTCCTGGGGGCAGTTGGGAGCTGATCCAGCCCCCAGTGCAAGTTGGAGCTACTAATCTAATTTACATTTGTAATTTGTAACATCAGAAGGAGCAATTACTCCCATGAGGATCAGATGAAACAGTGTGTGCCCTGGCCTCACTCTTGGCCCTCCCCTGACATGCTCCCTACATTGTAGGGGGGGGAGGGGGCGGGGAAAACAGCTGGCATGCAGCTGGCTACATCAGCTTTACGCCACCAAGGGACTCAGAGCAGCTGGAAGCTTGGCAGAGACCGCCAAGGCCCACTGTGTTTCTCTGAGTCTGTGTTTCCAGTATCAGAGGGGTAGCCGTGTTAGTCTGAATCTGTAAAAAGCAACAGAGGGTCCTGTGGCACCTTTGAGACTAACAGAAGTATTGGGAGCATAAGCTTTCGTGGGTAAGAACCTCACTTCTTCAGATGCAAGAGACTTGCATCTGAAGAAGTGAGGTTCTTACCCACGAAAGCTTATGCTCCCAATACTTCTGTTAGTCTCAAAGGTGCCACAGGACCCTCTGTTGTGTTTCCAGTGTTGCTCAGTGTACAAACAGATTTGTTTCCCCTTTGGGAATAGATTACTCCTAAGGTCCTAATTCGTTAACAGAGGGAATGTAATGTCCCAAACCCTAGGTCAGGGTATCACTGAATGAATCGGGCAGGAGACTCCTGCATTTAGGAGAGAGCCGCTCTGTGCATGCCACTGCAGTTTTAGGAAAGGAAAAACAGAAACAACAAACCAGAAAGATCTCTTGGGAAATCTGCATAAGGGTAGCAAGGCCTCTTTTATAACCAAACTGCCAAAACTCAGCAGAGACCGCTCTTTGAAGAGTACATGTCTGGAGAGCATGGCATGTACTGGGTGGAGCATACCATTGCAAGAGGGTACAGTTTAGGCAGAGTAGGTGCTGAGCCAGGTATTTCCTTTCCAGCATTCCCTTTAAAAGTGAGGGGAGGTATTTCTAAGTGTTTACCTTCCTCTTCTCCCCTCCCCACTGCTCATCCTTTATCGTCACTAGGAATTAAACAGTCTGTGCATCTCACCTACATGTTCCCAATGGAAACAATGATGGATCACAACAAAGGGGCCTATGGCGAAGGCTTGCTTTTATGTGATGTCCTCAAATGCAGCTGACAGATTTGGGGCCTCCCACTGTAAAATTTTGTGATGGATCAGCATTGGGGGTCAGCTGGCTTGAGGACAGACACCCACACAACCCCATTGAAAAATCAAAGGTGCCCTTTCATCCGAGTTTGCTGAGGTAAGGTGTTTCCTGTGTCCCCTTTGTATTTAAGCAGCTTTTCCTCTTGTAATCATTGGCAGAGCTGAGCCACTCCACCCCAATGCACCCCCACCTTCCCACAACATAGAAAACACAAATGTAGGGGTTTAAAAGGTTGGGGGAGGGGGCAGAGAATCTAGTTGTATGAAAAACAAAGTTAACCGCTAGTGATGGGCTCGTGGATCTGAATAGTATCTGTATTGGATGGCCTGTTGTTCACAGGAGAGTCAGACCTATGAGTACAAACATGCTCTGAAATGCACACGTGCTCACAATTGCTGGTCTTCAATTGCCCAGCCCCACTACAGATCATGAGATGTTAAGACATCTCTTCCGTCCTCTCCCCTGGTTTCCAGCTACCAACAGGACCTTCACTCCCCCTCACTTAGAAGCCTCCAGAGAGTGCATAGGGATTTTCTTCTCTTACCCCACTCTGCACCAAATGGCAAAAAAGGAGAGGGAACTTGGCGAACATAGACCACAGAGTCTGTGGGGAAAGCAATGCTAGGCCAGGATGAGCTAGTCGCTGCACTTGCTCAGGATCTGCTGCTGTAAGTAATTGTTATTATCATTAGCATTTTACAAAGCTAGAGGGGTTGTGACATGCCCAGCCCACAGAGGGTATCAGTCTAAACCAGGATTTCAGCTCAGGAATTCTTGGCTCCCACTTCTGTCCTTGGACCTCTGGATCATGTCTTTGTCTTGTGCACTCTTGGCCTGGCTATGTGCTACTGCTGGGTTCCATGCCAACACACATATACTCTGAATGCAAGCTGCTGTGTCCCTAAATCTGGGCCTGAGGAGCTATGCACATAACTCTCTAGCACCAAGATGAGCAAATATTGACCCTAAATAATAATCCATCAGATAAGCTCATTTTATTTTTGTTCTAGAAAGACATGGGCATTGCTAAGAAAAATAAAGAACCTCCATGTACTGCAGCAGCAGTCAGTACATTTCTTAACCCACTTTATTACTTTGTGGTTTACACTTGGTGGGCACTACTTGAAAAATGAAGAACTTGACCCCGCCTGGAGGGACTCTTTAGAGGGTACTGGCTGAGTCCTAGGTCTCGCTGACCTGGGCAGAGAATATGCAGAGAATGCCAGTTATGCCTAATCCCATGTTCTATGTCAATTTCTGCCTGGAGGACCTATTTTGCCTTGAGGTTCCAAACTAGGATGGCCAATTTACATTAACAGGGGAACTAGAATAGGGCTGGAATGGAGATATGGCAAAGTGAAACACGTGCTGCTCTGATCTATCCAGTTCTAAACTCCATCATCTTGCACTTCAAGCTTTCACAAAACCTGGGACGATGAATTCTGGCAGCTAGTGATGGCTCTACATTTTCAAAATTACTAGTGATTGTGGGGGGCCTCTACTTTTGAGTACCCAACTTGAGTCACTTTTAAGAGGCTTGATTTTGCTGGGCTGGGGCTCAGCACTTCCTGAAGAAAAAAAATGTTGACTTAAGCTGGGCACCGAAAAACAGAGACACTTAAAATACTTTTGAAAATGCAGTTCATGATCATTACTGGTCACATGTTCTGCTCTAACTATGTAGACAGTATTTCATTTATTTCTGTAAAAATGTAATGCCAATCACTGGTGACTGAATAATTCACAGCTAAAGCTGGTTGGAAAATGGGGGGCTTTTTCCATGGAAAATGTTGACTTATCATTGAAAAACTAAACACTGAACATTTTCTTCTAAAAACTGCAAGTTTTAGAGCTTTGGTTAAAAAAATGTTTAGTCTTTGAGTTTTTAGTTTTTTGACTAAAAAGTCAAAAAGATGCATGGAAAGGAGACACTATGAAGAATTTCGCTTAAATGAAAATGCAGTTTTCTGTCAGAAAACAGTCTCCAGAAAAAATTTGACCAGTCCTATTCACAACACATAATTCATTTATATTTTACTTCTTCTTTATGTTTGCAAATTGTCCATGAACAGACAGCAGTTCTTCTGTTTATTCACTATTAAAAATTACCAACAAACTTCTTCAGTGGATAATTTTTGCACTGCAGATTGTTCACAAACTATTTGATTTGAATATTTGCACTTCCCCCTGTGTTGGTTACTTAAGTCATACATTATCATTTTTGTTTCCTGATTCTTATATAGCTAAGCAACCCAATGTAAACTGAGAATTTTACAATTTGAAATTCACCCCTCCCCCCAAAAAATACTAGAGCAGTGGTTCTCAAACTTTTTTTTTTTCATGGACCACTTGAAAATTGCTGAGGGTCTCGGCGGACCACTTAATGATCTTCCCAAATGTTGGTTCTACTGTTAGCTAACTATTGTAAAGCACTTTGGATAAAAGTGCTATATAAAAAGACCCTTAATAATTAATGTTTTTTGTTCTACAAATAAAAGCACACAACTCATATTTTAATATCAATAGTCTTACCTTTCTAATGCGATGGATATGCCCTCTCTCCCCCACCGCTGCAGCCCCTGAACTGGGGCTGGGAAGGAGGGGGGTGTCTCCAGGCGCCACCCAGGCATGCACCTTAGAGGGAACTATCCGCGGACCAGCTGAATGAAGCTTGCGGACCACTGGTGGTCCACGGACCACAGTTTGAAAACCTCTGCACTAGAGCTGAACATTTTGCTTAATGTAAGTATCTGCACTGGTAAATGTGTAGCACATGAAGATGAAAAAGTTGTTATGAATGTGGTTGGATCAAAATTTGCTTTCAAAGTCAAACAAATATTCACAGGAAAAAAAATTCCAATATTTGTTCAGCTCTAATGACATCACTAGTAAGAGCTGGGCTCTTTGGTGTAAAAAAGAAAAAAAATCATGTTTGAAATAGTGTCAGAGCTAGATGGACTTGAACAACATGCTTAACCCCAGAGGTTAGTGCCTGTAAAGAGCAAATCTAAAGCCCCAAGGTGCTTTTAGGTGTTTTCTTCTTTCTTAGGCATTGCTTTTGGATTTCAAAATGTGAACAATTCCAGGTAAGTAACCAAAGGACAGCCTATTTGTCTCCCCCAAGCAGTGATGCATTGTTTTGTGTCTCACCGTACATTAACAGCAACTACATATAGTGTGAATAATGCATCAAGCACCAGAACATGAATGCCTTTAACTCAGCACAAACTTTGTTTCTTTTGAAGAGTGCTATTTTCAAGATTATAGTTGGAGATCTAGCATGTGCTACAGTACATATGGGCAGCCAAACCACTAATTATGCTAAAACCTCAATCCTGCAAGGTCTTTAGTTACCTCAAATCCCTCTGAATTCTCTGAGAGTTGAGGGTGCTTAGGACCGCACAGAATGGAGCCCTTAAAGTGCTAATGTAAATGAATATGAAGTTAGAACAATGATTAACATTGGAGGTAAGTCCTAGTCACAAGGGTTTATATATTAATTTAATAAATCTGAACATTTTCTAATCTTACAAGGTTCAGTTTGAGCTTTGGGTGAAGCTTCTAATTTTAATATCAGTTTGCTTATTATGGTATAAACATTTGTTTTATTTTATAATATAAGGCTTTGAAACATCTCTTTACGTTCCTCATTCCATAAAAGCATATATTTGAATAGAGACATAATATGATCTCTTAGTACTGTAATTACCTGGCTAGTGTTTATATGTACCCTGCTTTCTTCTTGATGGAATCAGAACTGTTCAGCCATGTGTCATATACCCTATATTTCTAATAGACAAGAATGATTCTACTTTAGCTTTCTTAGTACACTGTTTGCAGTGTCATTGTAGCTGTGGTGGTCCCAGAGTATTAGGAGTTTGAAGCTTGTCTCTTTCACCAATAGAAGTCCAATAAGGGATATTACCTCAACCACTGTCTCGTTAATACACTATCGTCACGTAGAACTCAGATCTTCCTGCACTGAGTTACAACCATGATAGCCCAGATAGTCATAGATTTGTTGCCGTATTAATAAGACCATCGGATGTCTCATCTGTACTAAAAGGACTTCAAAGGCCAGATCCTCAGTTGAGCCCTGTCCTCATATGCTTTACTCTGCCCAGGAGCAAAGGGGATTTTCAGAGCTTCCTTACTTTTGGTTAACTCATTATGCAAAGAAATGTTTAATAAACTATTGAAGACTGCTGAAAGATATACATACATATATTACAGCTTGCAGTCACTCAAATGACTTTGTCTCTGTTTGATTGGTTGTATAGATCACTTATTGTGATTATAGTTTCAGTTGGAGATGCTGAATTAGGCTATGGTGAAATAGATAATGCAGCCCTAATGCCAGCATGAGCTAATAAGAAAACAGCAATGAATCTACTGTTGCGAATTGAAATACATGCATTTCATATTATTACTCAAGGCTTGTCTCTCCGATTAGATGATTGCATAACCTCAATATTATAAATCTTGCATGATGTGAATTGTTCAGCTGTAACCACAATGAGTTTTTACTAAGGTGGCATTTCTGTCATCTTGTTAAACACAAACACTCTGTATGTAATAGTCAAAATTTTATAACAGTTGCTTTTAGCAAAAGATGGATCTGTCACTCAGAAGATGCAGTTAACACAAATATGCAATCCAAGTACTTAAAGAGCCAGTCATAATGTCAACGTTTGCTTTGGAAAATGTTGCTTTGTGGATTTTTAATTCTGTATGTGCAAATTTGCCTCCAAAGGGAGCTGGAAAACTTACAAGCTTTGAAACATGTCTATATAAAAAGCACTTCTCAGATCTTCCAAGACTTAGTTTATTTAACCAAGTGGAATCAGTCTTATATTCAAAATGATTGCAGCTCACCCAGCCCTCATGGAGAGCCATTGTTCAACGTCATATTTGAGCTTGTGACTTCCCAGTTATTTTGACTTGATTTTCCTTGTGGAAACTTGGTCAATATCTAACACGGAGCTATCTGTGTGTAAATTATATAGGACAAGGCTTCATTGGGAATGTGCACGGTCACTGACATTTAAGGGTTTAAGACTCAACAGATCCACCTTAGCAAGGTTCTCTACTCCCATCAATTCACAGGGGATTTATGCCATGAAATCCCATGACTTCTAACAAATTCCCAAACACGCCATCTGACGAATGGATCCTGATGGGAGTGGATACCCTGCAAAACTGTGTTCTTGGTGCGGACTTTGTGCCTTATTTAGCATTACGTATCTCAGTGACAAACTTATCAGCTTCATCACGTATCCTGTAACAAAACAAAATATGTGCCTATTTTAATGAAGGGATACTATCCCACGTTTTTTCTGGTAATCTTGCGCTGAGATTTTAATAATAATTTATTAATAATAACACTATGCAAAATTCTCTAACACATAGGAGGATATTGAAGAGATAGCATGTGGTACCACTAGCACTCCTGTTATCACCCTTAAAAAGACCAAAGATCCTGTATAATCAGAAAACAGAAATATCATGCAAAAGTATTTACAGGGCACCTTATCACTTCAAGCTTCATTATTACAATAAAATTCATGAATTGACATTACTGGATTGAGTCCATAATCAATAACTTTACATGCACAAAAATACATCAAAGATCTAGGCTAAAATTAAAGCTAAACATAGTTAAGCTTGTTCTTGAAATCAGTGTGTTTAACTGGAAGTCTAATGGTGTGATTCTCAGTTGGGAGGGAGATATGAAATAACCAGTTGCCAATAGCCTGTGGTCTGTTTTTTGGAGCTTTATTGTCATCTCAGCTTGTAATAGGCTGAATAAGAATCTCTGTACCAGATTAGAAAGCAAATGCTTTATCCTGGCAACATTTTCCAAATGGAAAGCAGAAGCCACAGAGCTTGCAGTGACAGGTACTTGCAATGACTAGGAATGAAAAGTTGGAGAAAGAATGACTCCATGATGTAGCAGCCAAAAACTGTGATGCATCCTGGCCAGTTATCCTCCAGCCACCAGATTGTATCTAATTTTACACACCCACTTTTGCACATACAATTGATTGTTTCCATAAAATTCCACACGCCTCAAATTTTCAGAAGCAAATCCCAAAGCTGCACATGCAAATCATTTATATGGCTGCCCAACTGTCCAGGCTGCATATTATTTATGTTATAGCGAGGCCACGCTGGGAGAGTCATTAGAAGTGTCTTTTGTTTTATAAAAACAATGAGGAATCCGGTGGCACCTTAAAAACTAACAAATGTATTTGGGCATAAGCTTTCGGGGGTAAAAAACCCAGTTCTTCCGATGCATGGAGTGAAAATTACAGATGGAGGCATTATTATACTGACACATGAAGAGAAGGGAGTTACCTTCCAAGTGGAGAACCAGTGCTGACAAGGCCAATTCAATCAGGTTGGATGTGGTCCACTCCCAATAATTGATGAGGAGGTGTCAATACCAAGAGAGGGAAAGTTGCTTTTGTAGTGAGCCTGCCACTCCTGAACCACACCCCCTGCTTCAAAACACTCCCAGACTTTGGGAAGTCCAGATCCAAACTTTGTGGCTCAGACCTAGCTCTGAATGTGAACCTGTGGGTTTGATTCTATATGACTCCACAAAGCTCATATAGGTGTGTGTGTGGGACAGGGAGGGGGGGAGTGACAGTAGTCTTGCAATGGGGAATACTGAAGGCAAAGACAACAAACTGTGACCAGCACTTGTTCCTAATTCTCCGCTAGCTGCTTTACAATGCTGAAACAGTGACTGACGTGGGACAGGCTTTCTTACACAGACAAAAGGAAAAAATAGTTTTTAATATCAGTTTTTTAAAAAAGAATGTATAGCCCCTATAAACTGTTAAGCTTCACTTTATTGACCATAAATCTGTGTTTTGCTCAATGCAAACGTTTTTCATCTTGTACAGAAAAATGCTGAAACAGCTACAAACACCAAAAACATGACGTTTTCTCTCCCGGACAATTTATATGTAAGTTATTAAATTTCTGGTTTTAAAGCACAGTTACTGCACCGCACTCCCCACAGGGGAAGATTAACTTTGCCTACTATGGCCGAGCTCTGAGCTAGCAGCTCGCTGGTGGGGATGTACCGGGAAAATCAATGAGTCAATTTGACGGGGGAGGACATTAAGTTCTGAGCGGGGAGTGGGGGAATGGGCTGGATATTTCCAGGGCCTGGTAGGGATGACAAGTTTTGATTGGATAAGGGGCTCTAAAGTTTCATATCTGAAATCCCGTTTTGGTTAGTAAGGACCAAGACCAAACCAAGAGCATCTGGAGCTCTCCTGAAAAGCCATTTGATTGTTTCCCTCCCTCTGCTCCTAGTGGTTGCGGAACCTAAGGGCTGGTCTTCACTACCTGCCCGGATCGGCGGGTAGAAATCGATCTCTCGGGGATCGATATATCGCGTCTCGTCGGGACGCGATAATCGATTCCCGAATCGACGCGCGTACTCCACCAGCCCAGGTAGGAGTAAGCGCCGTCGACGGGGGAGCCGCCGTCCTCACAGCGGGATAAGTCGGATCAGATACGTCGAATTCAGCTACGCTATTCCCGTAGCTGAATTTCCGTATCTGAAATCATTCCCCCCCATAGTGTAGACGTAGCCTCAGTCTCAGGGCCACTCTTCAGCTCTGCTCTGGCACATTTGCTGTGCTGAAGTGGCACAAAGCTGATGGAACCCACTAGCCTGGGATTCCCCAGCATAGGGGACATGTTGGAGGAGTAGCCAGAGTACCAATACACTCCCATGGTCCCAGGCAAACCTTCCTTTTCAAGTCAGCATGGTTGAGAGCAGGCCTGAGATGGCTGTAGGTCAGGGAATGGGCATATCAGCAATGTTGTGTAAGGAATCTTGCGCAACTGCAGCCTATGGTCTATATAGTCGTTGTCCTGGGGGAATACACTGGAGAATCCTATTTCTAGGGCCGTCAATCCCACACTTTTTTTAGGGACTAGTGTACACCAACAATGTAAATCAGAATGAGAACATTGGGAATCCCTTAGGTTTTCAGGAGGTTTTCAGCCCCATTTGGTAATCAAGGGTTTTGATGCAAAAGAACATTGGATAGGAAGCAAAACTTTTTGGGTTCTCCTCCGTAGGCAGTGCAGCCGGGAGGTGGCAACTACTGAGAGACAGAACTGTAATCTAGTAGCTCTGTCCCTAGCTAGGAGGTGGTGAACTTCAGTCTCCTCAGCACAGGCTTAGGTTTTCTGGGGGGGTAATGAAGCACAGTGGATGCAGCCGTGGTCTGGAACTCAGGAGAGCTGGATTCTAGTCCCACCTCTGCCCTTGCCCTGCTGTGTAACCTTGGACACTTCACTTCTCTGTACTTCAGTTTGTCCATCTATAAAATGCAGCTAATGATCCGGACCTTCCTTTAGAAAGTACTTTAGCTCTATAGATTAAAAGTGCTGTATAATGACTTGGTATTAATAATAACACTATGCAAAATTCAAGAATTTACAAAGCTGGGTAAAGAAATCAATGTCTGCCAAATAAGAAAGGATAAAATGGTAAAAAAAGAAAAAATATTTTTCAGCTTCTAGCATGAGATGGTACCTGACACTGTGCCTTTAAAATTCTCGTGTCTCCAGTACTCCTGGACTTAGAGTGGGCCATTTTCACAAAGCAGCTTTGTATCAGCAGATGAATCTTATTTGGTTATTTGTGATTGATGGCTCTTTTTTTCCCCCAGTCTGCTGAGGGAAAGGAACTTCTGAGATTAGCTATATTTTTTTCTTCTCATCTCAGTGTCCTAATTTACAATTATTCCACATTTCCTTTTTAACTTGGGTTCACCTTCTCCCCACCAATTCTTCATCGGCTTCTATAGCAGGCAGTCTCTACCTAGCCATACAGGGGTAAGAGTCTCAGTGGAAATAATGCATTGGATCATAACCAGGGTGCAATGCTTTTCTTTGGTAATAAATCATGATGACAGCATTGTAAACAAGAGGCACAATGAGACCCTGTAAATAAAGGAGGGGTGGGATTGTGGGGAAACATATGCAAAGCGGGAACGGGTGAAATACCATCAAAGGAAATAGGTGCAGGAACTGCGTGATTTTTAAAAAGCAATACCTGTGCTTTTCCTTTTCTGCTACTAGAGATTCTGCATGCACCTGCTTGTTTTCTGCACTGCTTAGCCCAAATCCTGATGTACACGGTTTTCTTTTCTCTTTTTTGCTAAATTCACATAGTCCCTTATATGAATTATAGCTCACAAAGTAGCTGTTAAAATGAAAAATGGGCTCCAGCCAATAACCCCAGCTCCATCCTCACCCAACCCCATCATCAAACCTGCTTCGCATTCTGAATCCAAATGTTGTGGTTCAGGCTCATCACAAAGTTTAATTAAAATTCGAAATGACAAACAATCCTTCACAGCAGCCTAATCCTCATGAACATGAGCAACCCTACAATAATAAACCTGTGTGATAGAGGAAACAAACCTTGGTAGGTAAGCAGCTTAGAGTTTGTCTTCTAAGGGGCTTTTGATGAACAATAGCAAGAAAAAAGTCATACTAGAAATTACTCTAAAAATAATTAAATAGTGATGAGGATGTGGGGTAAAGTCCTGGCTCCATTGAAGTCAGTGGCAGAACTCCCATTGACTTCAATGGAGTCATTGAATAATGGATTACATGCATTCAGGTTGACTTGATTTCCAAAAGTGCTGAGTACCTGCTCCCACCGAAGTCAGTAAGAAATATGGATATAGAGAACCTCTGATAAATCTGATCTGTTTCCGACTGTGGAAATGGGGGAACCTACCATTTGTCTTTATTGTTAATATTATTTTTTTTCTAAAGCGGCAAATATCTATAAACATATATATCTCTGACCCACATTGGTGGTTAGCATAAAATTATCATAATGTTGGGCTTGTGTTTTTTTCAAAACTGTGTAGAGAGTATAGAAAGATTTGAGTTTCTTCTGGGTCAGTTGCTCTGACTCTCATGATTTGACTTGGCCGCATAATTAATAAGCTCTGTAGACTCCTTGACTGCCTGGGTTTTCTCTGCCTCTTCAGAACTTATAAATTTAGCAGGAGTAGAAAGAGCTAACAAGGCTGGCAAGTGAGTGAAGGTTAGACCAGAGAAAGCCCATGAGGCAAGGACTCCTGAGGCAGATACCAGAGACCTTACAGAGTTTCTAAACTCTGCCAAGTTCTTGACAGAGTTTATTCGTGGTCGTAAAAGTCATATGTCAAAATTCTTCTCTATACAGAGATCTAGCATGAAGTCTATGTATCATTTAATTCCCACGTATAGCCTCAAAACAAGGTTAAAGTGCTGCATATATAGACCTTGCGTTGGCCTGTGGGGTGAAAAATATCTAAAATTTACCAGGCAAATTTCCCACAAATATTCTAATGCAGCAAGTCCGACTAAGGCTGGCCAAATAAAGCCAGTTTGGAGATTGTAGACCAACCCATAAACTTCCCCCCAAATGGTTAGAAAATTTTTATACAAAAGTGAAACCTCTATTTTTTTTCAAATTGTCATATATTTTGGATGCTTTGTCCAATTAAACTCAAATCTTCCCCCCAGAGTCTCTTTCCCTCCTCCCCTCTCCCGAACTCCCCACTTCTCCTCTAGCAGAAAGCCACACATGAGAAGTTTCAGGTAGAATGGTTTTGTTCTGATGAAGTCTAGCAGTCTGGCTGACTCTTATCCAGAAGTGTGTTATGGATAATAAACCTTTTGTTAAGGTTTGACCAAGAACATACAGAAATGACAATTCCCCAACTCCTCACCTGAAATTTATGGTGATTGCCTAAATATATAGGTTGCCCAAACAGTTCAGAATATGTAGTTGATGGGTAATAAAATAAAAGGTCTGTTTCCCAAGACATTGAGATATCCAGGCGAAAGACATTATAGGCTTTGGCTTCATTGCAAAAAAAAAAAAAAAGAAAAAAAAAGTGTGTTTTTTACACTGAATGATTTCCTAGTGGAGACACAGGTCATTTTTAACTTGAGGTAGCCAGTCAAAGTCAATACTAAACCCCAGTCCTGGTATTTACCTTGACTAGCTACTTTGAGGTAAAAACTAGCTGTGCCTTGTTTCAAGTAGGAACAAGACAACCTGTGGAACTTGTTGCCAGGGGATGTTATGAAGGGCAAAGCAATAACAGGGTTCTAAAAAGAACTGGATAAGTTCATGGAGGATAGGTCCATCAATGGCTATTAGCCAAGATAGTCAGGGATGCAACCCCATGCTCTGAGTGTCTCTAGCCTCTGTTTGCCAGAAGCTGGGAATGGGTGACAGGGGATGGATCACTCAATGATTACCTGTTCTGTTCATTCCCTCTGAAGCACCTGGCATTGGCAATTGTTGGACGACAGGATACTGGGCTAGATGGACCATTGGTCTGCCCTATTATGGCCGTTCTTATGTTCTTTACATCGTTAGTTATCTCAATGTAAAAAACACACCTTTTTTTGCAGCGAAGACCTCGCCATAAAGACACATACACACTTATATATAAGTATAACTCCCATTGAAATTTAATGGATGTTACATACCTATCTGTTATTTGTCTATTCTCCTACTAAGGCCTTGTCTTCACAATAAAATGGTATTGTGGGTTTAAGCATGACCAGCTGACATGAAGTTGAACATGATTGGTCCTTGTCTACACTGACTACAAAGTCACCCTCAGCATCATGTTAGCTAATTCAGCTTGTCAGTCACATTCTAACACAGTAAGATATGATAGTGAAGATAAGCCCAACACTAGCTCACATTTGAGAAAACAGTCATTTCATCAGCCCCCTGGATTTACCAGTGGACCCACAGCCGTACCTACAAGTTCCCCTCCAGCCCAACGGTGCTATTGTGAGGTGACTCAGCTACAACTCCTTTTCATAAATATTTTAAAACATCAAAAGTCATTTTAGCTCTTTGCTCTTTGGCTCACATGAACAGGGCCAAAGTCAGAAACATATGCCTGTTTATGTGGTGTTTGAATTGGCAATTACAAAAGCTCTGGGCCCAGAGGGTGGATAGCAAAGCTATTGTTTGTTTCTTCTTCACTAGTCGCGGGCTCCATCTCTGCTTCAGGAAATCTGGATTCATGAATCGATCAGTTTGTTCACCGAATACTGACAAACCTTTCGCCAGCTTTGCACTCCCAAGCAGAGTTGTTGTAGGCAGGCATCCAGGTGGTGAAAAGAGGAGGAGAAAGCGCCGTGATCATGTAGGGCTTCCAAACATCCTGAGCCCCTGCTCCCTTCCCACCTCTCCAATCCTTTGACAAGCTGCCTTAATGGATAGGCAGTGTCCTTCACCATAAGGGCTAAATTTAAAACTTTCCTGTGCTTCCCATGTCAAAGTTAAAAGCTTTTCATGTCTGTGTTAATGTTTTTTTGTTGTTGTTTTTTCTGTCTGCTGGCACCAGTGACAAATACTACATCTTGCTTTGAGTCACAGTATATTGAATGGCTGGCAGAGGCAGAATAAGGCACCTGTAATTTATCTCCGGGAGTTTGGTTTGGATGACACTGCTGGGAACAGAAGGGGGCTCTGAGCTGTCACCTGATTACTAATTCTAAGATTTCTCCTCAGAGAGTGAGGAGGAGTGAGTTAGGATGAAGGGTACAAAAAGCAAATCAATAAACAGGTTAGTGTTTGCATCATTATTAACACTCTGGCTGTCAACACACCCATTGAAACTATCGCTCAGGGCAGCTTCAGATTTAATGGTCAGTGCAACAGATTTACTGTAAATGTTAGCTAAGGCAGAGCAAGAGAGGGGGAAAAAATCTCATTGACAAATAGCAGACATTTCAGTGGGATGCATGAAACCGTTTATGTGTGTGCATAAATAACCGAGAGATCGCTTCTCCGAGGCCAGTGGCTTTCTGCAGTATTTCTTCCTATGGGGTTGAAATGCATCCACCCCTTAGCCCCCTGCCCCCACTTCCTGCTTCACTCACTACACTTTTCCACAGCTGTACATCAATTAAATCACTAACAGAGCTTTGATCTCAGGAACTCATCGCAAACCCCTTAATTAGCCCGGGGAGCGGATGGTTGGGAGGGGAGGAAGGTGCTGCTGTTTGTAACACCAAATCAGTACGTTGAGGATGAATTTCCCTGTGGAGCTGTCGTCTCTCAAGGAATATGACAGGTGGGAACGGGGGAGCAGATACTGTACATTATACATCCAATTTGGCCAACTTGTTCGTAGTACCCCAGCCCCACCTATACCTGTTGAGGAGGCTGGGGAAGGGGAAAGTTTTAAAATAAATAAATGATAGGTGGGAGGGTTGTGAATTTGTGCCCATGGCAGGGGGAAATTCACCCTATGCAGAGAGCCAACACACAGCCTGAGCACCACGTATGTCCCCAACTTAGGGATTGAGGGGGAGTTAAATAGGACATAAGCCTTGTATTGGCATCTGGACCAGGTGAATTTCACCCGATGGAAAGGAAATGATAGCTCTGGCTAGAGCCAGGTGTATAATACAGATAGTGTAGGTTCTGCCCAAACCTATCCCTACCACCAACCACAAGTTCCAGCAGTCCACCCTGACCCTGGCTGGCAAACCTGCCACTCAGACTGAATACAGACAGCCTATGGGCTGGATTTTCTGTGGTTTTATGGGCAAAAGTGCCCTGGATACAATAACCCAACCCATTCCCAATAGTGATGCTAAGGAGAGAGTTTTATATAAAGTTGGATTTTTTTAAAGCAGTTGATGGTTTCCTGGCTTTCTGTCCCCCACCCCCACCCCGGAAAAAGGAAATCTTTGCAGAAATAAAAAAAATTCAAGAGAAACTCTTGAAATTCCTCCTTCCACTGTGACCTACCTCAGTACCTATTGCAATTAACCTGCAATTAAACAGTACCAAATAATATAAACAAGGATACGATCATTGACCCTGCTCAGATTACTGATGTGAAGATAAATCCACCACAGAAGTAAACTGGCTGCACACTAATCGCTCCAGGTGCTGTCTGCACTATCACTTTTTCAAATGAGAACCTCATCAAGAAATTAAACTTGTGAACATGAACTCAAGCTGTTTTCACCGGGGAGGACTTCCCAGATTGCAGTGTGATTTGGAACAAGAATACACAGCTGCTTCAGGTTTTGTTTTAAATAGTTTACACACCAATATACAATGTCAACAGATGCAACCCCACCTCACTGTAAATGCTGACACCCACTTATGCTGTTAAAACAGCAGAAATGCTCTAAGGGTCGTGTTAGGTGCTGAGCACTCCTGTGAGGTACCAGTAGGCCCACTGTGAGAAATCTGGGACCCTGGTACATCCTGTTCGCTGGGGCGCCATCCCTTCCCATTTCACCACAGTGACAGACATTTTGGGGAACCCCTGAATTTGGGGCCCCAGTATAATTGTCCCTCTTTTCCCTCTCGTCGGCCCTGAGTACAAGCGCACACAGCTCCCACTGATTTATATGGGTCTTGAGCACCACTCAGCACCTTCAGGTTTGAAGCCAAAGGCAGAATGCATCATGCTGTTGCCCTCTGTTTTGTTCTCCTTCATCCACCTCTAGCTGTTAGTTCTCATCCACAAAGCTATCAGCAGGTGAGGACCTGTCTGCCTCAGGAACCACCTCATTCTGAATATCCCCCTGAGAATATTTTGATCCAAAGTGAAGTTTTGACCCTGGTGAACCTCTTGGGAGCCAGGGGAAGGGCATTTTTGGTGTCAGTCCCTGGCCTGTGAAACTCCTTACCACTGGAGATGAGCATGAACTCAGGTATCTGCTCCTTCACGACAAAACCAAAGACTTTGCAATAGAAAGCTTTGCCAGCCTATTTTTATCCATGTGTTGCTTCCTCTACAGGCTATGAGTTTTCACAAACATAGCTCATAGGTAAAACTCCCACTCAAGGGAGAAGCAGAAAAACCAGGCAGAATCCAGTCATCAGGGAAGAATTTTGAAACTAAAGTGAGAACTATGGCACCACTCCATACGTAGGACTTGACAGAGCTGGCTCTCTACTTGTGGGATAGTCAGCTGACCCTACAAAGGTGTGTAGTCATGGATGTGCAGCCTCTGTACAAGGATAAGATGCAGTGCTTCCCCTGGGGCTGCATGGCTCTGCACTGTTCCCAACACAGGCAGTTCCTAAATGGCATGATCAAGCCATAGGTGAAAGAATTTGATGCTCAGGAAGCTGCCAGATTGACAGCTCTGTAGGTATATGAGGAGAAACAACTGTGCTGGTCCCCCTTAATCTCCCACAAGTCAACGTATTTCAACATCTAAGGGTGAGTGTGTAAGGCCTGCTCTACATTACATAGTTAGGTTGACGTAAGCTGCCTTGCATTGGCCTAACTGTGGAAATGTCTTCACTTAAATTTGGCTCCCGATGGCATAAGTGCCTCTCTTCGTCGATTTAGTAACGTCACCTCTCCGAGGGGTGTAGAGTCACGGTCAATGTAATCAGGTCGATGCAGTGTCAGTGTAGACACTGTGTTGCTTACATCAACTGCTCCTGGCCTTCAGGAGCCATCCCACAGTGCCCCACACTGACGATACTAGGGCTCCTGGTGAGGACGTGCACCGCCAACCCAAGGAGCCAAGCATTCACAAGCAAGCGATTTAATAACTGTGGTGGCTGTATGTCAGTGTAAGTTAGGTCAATATAATCTTGTAGTGTAGACATGGCCTATGTCTTTTTGCTCTACTGGCCAACAATGGTGCTAATAACTACTGCCAGTTAGGTGTGGCTGCTCTTTTAACATCCAATACATGTCTCCAGCTTCCCTTTATCCTGAAGTTCATTGTAAATAACCCTGAGAGCAAAACTTGGGTAGTTTATGTCTTTCATCCTAATCTTGATTGGTATCCAGACATCATGTACATACAGCTTCATTCGGACTTTTCTTGTGTTCTGGCTTATATGAGTGAACTTCAAAAAATTCAGAGTTTTGGCTCAATTTGGATAAATCCCCCCAAATTTGGAGGTTAATTATTTAAATCTGTTGAGGTCTTTGCTTTTCATCAAGACTACCTTTTCAGCATCCCATCCTTCTCCTAGAAGAGGAATGATGGTCCAATCCTTAGGGTACTAACCTCAGATTAGGGAGCCAGGGATCCATTCTCTGCTCTGCCACAGGCTCTGCCACAGTCACTTAGCCTCTCTATGCCTCAATTTCCCCTGTGTACAATGGGGATTATAGCACTGCCCTACCTCACAGGGTCATTGTGAGGATGACATTAAAGACTGTGAGATGCTCACATACTACGGTAGTGGGGATCACAGAAATACTTAAGATAGATCCCTCCTAAACTAGCCCCAATTCCACGATATCTTAACCATCCTTTCCCTATAATGCCCACACCTTCCAGCTGCACTCATTAACTTGCATTAAGCCTTTTTTAGCTAGAAGCTGCACCCAAGTGCACCACAGAGATGCTGTTTCAGGCTCCTAGCTTTGGCCAGCCTTTCTGCATAAGAAGTTCTAAAAACAAATAAGCCAATTGAAAATGTAGCATTGAAGTGTATTTTTAAAAAAAGGCTAGAGCTAGAAGCAGAGAGCTGGAGCAGTGTCATCTCCGGGAGCTCAGCTCTAATACCCATCAATTCAGAGATCGTTTTGCTCTCTCTAATTTGCACATGACAGAAAAGATCCCTCTTACAAGCGTTAATTGGAAGCAAACTGTAAAAGCAGCCCCCTCTCTGATGCAAGCTATTGCAATGGTCAAAATCTTGCTGCATGCAGCAGGGATGTTAAAAAGAGAACCCATTGCAGAGTCCCTGTGATTCAGTGAGATATTTGGACAAGGTGACCTCGGCAAGTGCACATTAGCCATATTATTGGCCAATAAACTGTCTCATTGCTTTACATATACACATGCCCCACATATTGAAGGAGAAGTTTAGCTTGATTATCAATGGGGGGATGAGCCAACAATTACTTTCATTATTGAATATCCTATTAATTATTCAGAAGGTGAATCAATTATTCATATCTCATTTAAACTAGGGAGGGAAAACATTGCCTCTTGACAGAGCCATTTTCAGCATCTTTGGATACAATGGTGATTCTGTCACTATAGGAGAGAATTATTGAAATACAGAAATTTGTCCAGAAATGATCTTCCATGAGCTGCTCATTCACCAATGCAAATACAGCACCAAATGCCAAAGCTAGGAACGTTCAACAATGTTGGTACCTTCTGGAGACTCTCCCAATTCATAAATATGAAAGGACTTAAATATGTATTTATTTGATTTATTGAATCAGGGCCTTACCACTAATATAGACTCCAGAAATGATCCTAGACATTTTTTACAAATAAGGCCCTGTTCATGAAAGCTGCTCCATGTGAGAATTTCATGGGAAAAGCAGATTTAAATTGCTCTTTCCAAATGCCGATAACATGGCACTTAATATTAAACCATTGATAAAAGCTGTTTTCAGTTATTGTTTTCATGCCATACAGATTAGTCATGTTGGGGCAAATTTTTAAAGGTATTTAGATGCTTAAGAAGCAGATAGGTGCCTATGCACTTTTGAAAATCCCACAAGGCACCTAACTCCCATGGTGTGTGTTGGTAGTTCCCATGGGAGTTAGATGCCTATACGCCTGAGCCCTTCTGAAAAGTGAAGCCTTAATCTCTTTGAGCCACAATTCCCCATCTATAAAATAGGCATATTAACACTTCCTTTCTCCTATCCTTTGTCTGCCTTGTCCATTTCAATTGTAAGCTCTTCTGGTCCCTTGCTATGTGTATGTAAAGCGCCAGGCACAATGCAGTTTGGAGTCTGATTGGGTCTTCTCCTGCAATACAAATAAACAATAGTAACAACATCATCAATTTGCAAACTGTATGGAAAGGCCAAAGTCTGAAAACTCTGCCACTCCATCGGTAACAAAACTACACACTTAGATAGTGCCAGCTGGCAGCAGCCATTGGAAGTATATAGGAACAGAAGTAAGTAACAACTTTTTCTTTGCTTGAGACAAATAGGTCCCAAGGACATTTAGCATCTGGGGATGCTCCTTCCACCTTGCTCTCCCATGTGGTTGCTTGTTTTATATGCCTCTAAGCCTTAAGGCTGTCCCTCTTGTAATTTTGATTTTGCGTAAGACAGAAAAAAGACACCATTTTGGAAACAAATTGTCAATTACCAAACGATCAAGCCTTCCATTTGTTTGTTAGATTGGCTCTCAAATAGTCCAATTAATTATAACTGAGCTAATTATTAAGATACACTGGTAGTCATCTCCTCTTTCAGATGGAAGGAGAGAGTCTTTCCCTCTGCTTTGCAGTCACAATTGCAGCCTTATCCAATAGGGCGATTTATCTCTGTCAAGCCAGTAAAATGATCATGCCAATTAAATCACACAAGTAATTGCTGTTGTATCCCCATGGAATTCCCCCTGCATATTCAGGTGGAATATGAATGAGGGAAGGCCAGAGGAGAGTGGCTGCGGCTAGGTGGAACTTTTAGCCCCTTGTAATTGGATCATCTCAATAGTGACCAAGGGCACAGGTGATCAGCCCATGTGCCCAAGCCCACAGGTACTCGTAAAAGTTCATTTTTGTGGCCTGTAAAGGATGAAACAGTCTTGCCTGTAATAGAATTGTCACTGTGGAACTCTTGGTATATAAAGCAGCGGTTCTCAAACTATGGGTCAGGAGCCCAAAGTGGGTCATGACCCCATTTTAATGGGGTCGCCACTGCTGGCTTAGATTTGCTGGGGCCCAGGGTCGAAGCCCAAGCCCCATCACCCAGGGCCAAAGCCAAAGCCAGAGGGCTTCAGTGCTGGGTCGCGGGGCTCAGGTTACAGGCCCCTGCCTGGGACTGAAGCCGTTGGCCTTTGGCTTTGGTCCCACCCAGGGCAGTGGGGCTTGGGCTTTGGCTTTGCCCCCACCCTCCAAGGCAGGAGGGCTCAGCCAGGCTCAGTCCCTCCTCCTGGGGTCATGTAGTAATTTTTGTTGTCAGAAGGGGGTCGCAGTGCAATGAAGTTTGAGAATCCCTGATCTAGAGCATTACAGAGACAGTCACTTTCAAAGCCTGACTGTCCCCTTTGACACTCTTAATTCCCTCTCCTTTTCTTTTCTCCTTCCTCTGCTTCATTACAGTATCCCACCTCTGGCTCCTGTACTGCTTCACTTTACCTGGGGTCACAGGAGCCAGTCAAAGCCTATGCAGCATGAACTCCTGAGTCTCACTACTAACTCACAAAGCAGAAGGTATGCTGCAGTGCAAAGTGTTGCCAAAGCAGGAATCAGATTATGCAGATAGATATGCATACCTATATGAACCATGTCTTTATGTGTGTGTGTGTGTGTGTACACACACACACACACACACACACACACACTGTAATATAAATATATGTGTGTATTTATAAAAAGACATACCCACCTGTGTTATAATATATGTGTGTGTGTATATACATCTATATCTCTATATATGCACACACACAAACAACTACAGAGGAGCTCTGAAAGACAGTTACCACAGAAGAGGTTAACTTTGGACAATACCAGATAACTGCTGTTGCTGCTAAACAAAGTAAATGTCCCCACCTTTTGCCCTTGGCCTGCCACATAATATTACAAGCAAATGCTTCTGTATGTGGACAGACACCATACCAAGAACCCAATCTTGGATCTTAACCACCACAAATGTGAATGTGTAACCTAGTTAATATCACGTTTATTAGAGGGAAGGGGAACAGAAAATGAAGATATACTTCATGTTGTTGCTAATTAGAAAAATTGAGACTTTGCATCTGTGTAATGCAGAGCAACATGTGGTGCTAACAGATGTGAACTCATTACACAGCTGCATCAAAGGAGATTGTGCTGCAGTAGCGACAAAAATCTCAAAATCAGATTTCTCCAGGTAGGAGTCAAATACCTCAGCCTCACATTGGTTTCCCCTTTTCCCTGCAAAGGTTTTACTGACTCACCTTAGGAACAGGGATGCTGGAAAGGCAGGGGCTTAGTGAGGATCAATTCCATTCTTAAAGACCCACTGAAACCTCCTGTTAAAATTTGGTAAATATTCTCTTTAGAGAGAACTCAGTTTATGTTGTTGTTTAACTATTGTACTGCACAGGCATTCCGAGGCCCCAGAGAGAAGGAGGGCCTATTGTGGTAGGTGTTATAGAAATAGAATAAAAGACAGTGCCTCCCCCAAGTTATATATTTTCTGTAGGTCTTTGTTCTTTGGTAGGAAGATATGCATGGAAACCGGATATTTTTAAAAATTGCTTCACCTGCATCCTCTGCTTATTCTTCACCTGAACTCATAGAGGCCAGCCAGCTCATCCTGGATTGGCATGATGCTCAGGGCAGGAGAGGAGAGGTGAAGGTCTGTGCCTCCCACATGCAGTGGCCGCCGGGGGTTGGTTTGCCTCTGCTGCACAAACTAAGGCAGCTCTAGGAACAGGGCTGCAATAAGAATGGAACAGAGTCTGTGAAGACTTGCTTTGATCACGCCTAACTATGCTGTGAAGCAATCCCAGGCCCAGTTTCGTATAATACAAATCATCATTAACACACCATCCACAAATGATAGTTTAACATACTGCACACTGGGGCTGGTGCAGACTGGGCCACAGAGTAAGGGAGCTGTAACCAGATCCCTGAAGCCCCCTTTCCCACAAAGTGGACACTAGATGCAGGAGAGAATTAGTCCAGAAAATAGACTCTCAAAGGATGAGAGTCTCAGCAGCCTTTAAAGTGCAGACTGGAACATTAGTTGCAACAATATATTGTCTTTTTTTTTCTGTTCCAGAGTACTTCTAGCCAATGGAAACATAGCTGGCATCCCATACTAAACTGTCCCATATGAAATAAACTCTGAGACAATTAACACTTTAATTGCTAGATTACAATGTTGTGCCAAGCACATACCTGACACTGAGGTTTCTGCAATCTTTGAATAGTCCTGAAGCATGCGGGAATAAATATGTATGACAGTGGTCCCTCAGCGACTATCAAAAAAGTGAGATGCTGCTATCCTAGTGAATATAAATACACCTCTACCCTGATATAACGCGACCCGATATAACACGAATTCGGATACAACGCGATAAAGCAGCGCTCCGGGGGGGCAGGGCTGCGCACTCCGGCGGATCAAAGCAAGTTCGATACAACACGGTTTCACCTATAACACGGTAAGATTTTTTGGCTTCCGAGGACAGTGTTATATCAGGGTAGAGGTGTATAAGGCTCCAATTCAGCAAAGCACATGCTTAAGTGTTTTGCTGAAACAGGACCTAAATGAACAAATTTATGTACTGGATGCTTCAGTGAAAAAAAATGCTTCATATATCCTCCCACCTGCTGAAATAGTCCAAGAATCATTTTTTTCAGTGTAAAAACGTGGCTGGTGGTGAGCATGACACGGGTTCTCTAGAAAAGTTCCTGATTGCATTTGTGTGGGCAAATTTGCAAAATCTGGTCTAATATGAATTTAGCATAAACCACACTGTGTGGCCATTTGTATAAATGTTCCTCTGCCCTAACCGAGCTATAGAGTTGCCTTTACTCACCCTTCTTTGTACTGCTTGGACATGCCATGTGCCACATAAAAGCCCATAACCTTATGCGAGGCAGCTGAAGCTCTCAGGCCCCTTGTGGTGTATGTTTCATTTCATAGACTTTAGGGTCACTTTTCTTGTGGTCTCTCTTAAACAAAATCACAAAAGCAATTTAAAATCGCTTAAGCAAATCATGAAAGATGCAATATGGGGAAAGGGCTGTGAATAATGGTTAGCCTAAAGCATCACAACAAAAGGAGTGACTGTGTTTCCCTTCAAGTCCTTTCTCTTGGTTTGTATCCTTCTGTTTGATTGTTTCTTCTGTCTAGGTTTTGTGCGGAAACTCATCATAGTAGCAAGAGACTATAACAGACTTTTAACATCTCTGAGAAGTCATCTTGAAAGACGCTCCTTTACCTGAGTGATCTCCAAGACACAGAGTTTGAAACAGAACCTATTATTTTACAGCGTCAGGGATACAAGAGCTGGCAAACAATAATAGCCAGCTCCCTATGGAGTGACTAGCTGCTGGTACAAAATAAACATCACTCTACTCAGTGAACATTATAGTGTGCTTTAGCTCATCACCTACACTTGGCCACAACTTCCTGGGAGTCCCCATCCAATGCTGATACAGAGCAAAGTCAGAGGTGATCAGAATAAAGTTAAGTCTTCAGAGACATTGTCCTCCATTCTATGCCCTTACGCCACCCCACTGGGTGTAATCAGGGATATGTGTCATATGCCACAGAATACAATTTCTTATTTCCCTGGCGACAACTTTCTTATGGGCATGGACAAGCTTTTTCATCCTTCATCAAGCCTTTCATTAGCACTGCACTAGCTCTCTCTGTCAAATTCTACTAGCTGAGCAAGTGATCATATTGGACCAAATTCTTGCCGTGGGAATGTGTCAATTTGGACAAAATTTAGGTTTCAAAGAAATGAAAGGGAAAAAAAGCATTTTGATAAGGTCGCCACCTTCAGATGGGAACTTTCTGAATTTTTGTTTCAAAATTTATTTTCCTCTTATAATAAATAAATAAATAAAGTCCAAAGCAAAACAAAACATTTTGACTGACTCGAAACAAGGTGGTGGGTTTTTTCAAAACATTTATTTCACAAGAATTTTCTAAATTCTTTGTTTTCATTCCAGTTTGGATTAAACAAATTTTTCAAACTCTCAGAATTTCCCATGGAAGGGCAATTCCAGTTCCTGCACAGCTCTAATGTTGGATACATGGAAAATTAGTTGTTTTATATCACTTTTATTTATCTCCTATCTCTTCTTGGCCTCCTTTCTTCCATAGCCCCACCCCTATTTGAGTGTCATTTCCTCTCTGTGCTCCCAGTGTTGTGTCATAAGGATGCCTTCTCCCCAAGCCCTTTTAGAAGACAAGAGAATTAAGCCAAAGGGCCACATAAAGAGAAACAGCTCAAAGATGCATCTAGAGCAGATGAATGAGACCCAGAAGGAAAACATTTTTTACATGAATTGTACAGCAGAAGTTTAACAGGTGAATCTGGATAACACAGAGGAAGCTTTCATTTCCGTTCAAAATTCTTGGCCCTTTTGTAATAAACACATCGTTTTCTAGGGCTTGGTTTCCTCAAACCTCTTGGGTAGGAGCTGACCAGCAGTATCCAACAGCTTGGCCCAGATTTTCAGAAGTCACTAGTGATTTTGGTTTCTCAGTTGTTGGGTGCCCAAGCTGAGACAACCTAAAGTGGCCTGATCTTCAGAGGTGCTCTGCACTTTCTGAAAATCAAGCCCCTTCAGAGTATCTCAAGTTGGACACCCAAACACTGCAGCAACAAAAAATCACTATTGACTTTTGAAAACCTTGTCCCTTTATTTTAGCTACACTGAGTAAAGAGAGACCTCAAGTTTTTTGGTCAAGCCAGACGCTCTCAGCAGATCTGCTGCAGAACACACTGCACGATTTTCATTCCAGTCTCACTGCAAGAGGACGGCATTGACAGAATCTGACAGAGTCTCAGAAACTGGATGAAATTCAGACCCATATTCAAACTCTGTGGTAGACCCTTACCTATATCATGGGCCATATTGAAACCTCAAATCTGAATACTTGCCAAACATTGCAGAACTTTGGGTCCAGAGCTGCATTTTGTGGTTCAGGCTTATCTCTACCCCATACAAAACTGCTTCATGTCCTGGTGAATATAAGACTGATCCTTGGAATGCAACACTCATGCTGATTCTCTAGGAACAAGTTTGTGGCTTCACATTTTCAATGTATGGACAAGTATGTGGAAGAGGAAGTGAAATATTAGTGCTAGTGATAGAATCTGTGTATAGTGGGGATAGGGGGTTCGAAACAGATTATGTGAATCATTGTACAACCCAAAAGGCCTGCTAGATTAAAGGGAACATGGTGGTAATGAATAGACAAGTGAGTTCTCCCTCTGGGAGATTCTATTTGATGCCTTTACTGTGGTGTCAGAATGCTGCTTCATAGCCTGCTAATGGAACACAGAAACCCTGAAAGCAACTAGTGGGGTCATCAAAAAGAGAGCTGATAAGATGGCTCAGAGGGGAGACCTTTTTTGTTCTTCCCTCCAGAAACTACTCAATAAATGCTTTTAACATACCTTTAAAAAAATCTCATGAAACTTACGCATGATATTAACATTTCTCAAGTTTTCAATTAGCTCAAATGATCTTGTTAAAAGCTATTAATAAACCACCTTTAGCTGAGGGCATGCATGCCACCTGTTTGTAGCACGAAGATAAGCCAGCTCTGGTGGAGTGAAAGCATCAGTGAAAAATTAACTGCCTGAAATTAACTTTAAGCATCCGAATGATTAAACCATTGTGCTGTGATTGTGTACGATACTCCCTTTCTTCAGCAATTAAGGCTGTATTGATCTGATAATGTGAGGAAAGGAACTGGGAGAGTAACACTCATTCAGACTGCCATAATGAAGAGTGATCATCTTTTGTTCCAGAGCATGCAACGTTCAGCAGGAGGGGTTGCTTGTAGATAGGGTACCACCACACTATTTCCTCTCGCCTCCCTCCCTTCCCCTAACTATGCCCCACAACACAAACACTTTGATCAAACAGCTGTTTAAAATAAAAGCAACAAAGAGTAAACTGGCTTCATGTTGCTCCATAACAGCTTAGGATGAAATCCATATCTTCCACCAGCCTTTTGTCTTAAGCAATGGAGATTTTGCATTTGAGATCCAATCAAAGAAGCAGTGAGAAGGAAGAGAGAGAAGGGTGAGCAGCATGGCTGAAAATGCACAACCCTTCATGTTTAAAAGCAAACTTGGACACCCCCCCTCCCCCCAGTTGCTGAGCGCCCAGAGCTCTGATTGACTTTGGCATGCTAAGGGCTAATGAAAATCAGGCACAAATTATTCAACAGAAATGAACATTTCCCAGGAAAGTTCTTTGGATTTCCAAGATTTCTACTTCCCCTTGAACGGTCTCTTGCAGTATGTGTTAACTACTTATGCTAAAGAATCTGTTCCACCTTGTATTTAGCTGATACAATGAGTACCTTTCCCAGGCCTGAAGAAGAGATCTGTGTAAACTCAAAAGCTTGTCTCTCTCAGCAACAGAAGTTGGTCCAATAAAAGATATTACCTCACCCACCTTGTGTCTCCAAAATTTCTAGTAGAATTCTTCACAAGTTCCTGAATTGGGCCAGACTGGCTTACCACCCTCCTTAGAACCTAACTGTACAAGGGAACTAATCCAATAGCTTTCCATTGGATCTAACAGAGTCTTTCAATTGACTTCAATGGGCATTGGATCAGAACCAAGGTGAAAATATCTTGCAAAAGGTATTTACTGGAACACCTTAAGCTTTGCAGTACACACACAATGTCTTGCATCCATATACAACAGATGTCCCAGGTATTTTACAAGGTGTTGGTTGTACCTGTTGGTTGCAACATCTAGGAAGAAGTTTTCAGGTAAGGTCCAGTTGAACTAGTACAATCTATGACAGTTTTCTCATGGTGTGGACAGTAAGATCACATGTTGCAATGGTACCAATTCAGCCAGTCACCTTCTCTCTCCTACATTATCTCTCTCCCACATTGCAGTTTCTTACATTTGGAAATTACCCCAAAACTTCTAATTCCAGCAGTTATGCAGGGATAGGTGCCTTAGGAGTCGCAGAGTGCCCGGGTACATCTATGGCTGTAAGGTGTGCTCTGTATGGGTTGGCCAAAATGGTTCCATCAAAAACAGCATTGCTGTACTGCATGCGCTAAACAATTTCAAAGACAGAAAATGCAATAAGTGACTTCATGGAGTTAATGTCCTTGCAATGGCTTCCTCCTTTATTAAATAAATAAATTAATGGAGATATCCCATCTCTTAGAACTGGAAGGGACCTTGAAAGGTCATTGAGTCCAGCCCCCTGCCTCCACTAGCAGGACCAAATAGTGATTTTGCCCCAGATCCCTAAGTGGCCCCCTCAAGGATTGAACTCACAACCCTGGGTTTAGCAGGCTAAAGCTCAAACCACTGCGCTATCCCTCCCCCCAAATTATTGTAGGCACCTCTAATATGCCTTGGGGCACAAAGAGACCTTTGATATGACCATAGTCCAGTTTCTGATCCTAATCGATCAGACTTTAATATACTATCCGCATGTGCACACACACACACGCATTACTTTTTGTTTCCACTCTGAATACAGCTTCCTAAGCAGATAATTAGTCTACATTAGACCAGGTGTAAGCCCACTGACATCAATGGAGTTTCTCCTGCTTACACAACCTCTGAATTTGGCCCAGTATTTACATTTGCCTGGTGATCTTGCTTTCTACTGATCCCTTGTTCAGGGACAGAACAGCAGAAGCATGTGGGTGCTATTTTTCCATCGCTTATTTCATGGCACATGACTCCAGTTTGTGGAAACTTTAACTGAGATGCCACATTATGTTGATAGCCCATGTAAAGCACATGAACTCATTATTCTCCTATCTAGATTTATTACTTTCATCTCATGTCTCGTTACATTGACCTGGAGGGTGCAAAACACCAGGAGTCAAACCAAAGGGATCTGTGGGTAACATGAGTAACCTGTACTCCTTCTCACCCAAAAAAGCTATCTACCCATCGGCTGACTTTATGCATAGGTAGTTCTTGCAGAGATAGCAGATACCCCTGTTCTAAGGAGTCCCCCAGATAACTGATGAAGCATTTCCACTCATCACAAAATTCACAGGGTACTAACAATTTGGGAAAGTTGGTCTTGTGGCCTGAAGTCCTCGTTTACAGAACAGTTAAAAAATCCCACATTGAACTAACCTTGCATGAGGCTTCCAAAATCCAGCACTGTCCCTTATGTAAATTACAGCTGTCTGTAGGCATTTGCAGAATAATGTTAGAGGGCATTCCTTGCTTAATCACTCTAGCTTTAAGTAAAAAGTCTTTCATAATCTGTTTCAGTGCCTCTTACTATGGGATCCATAGTACTTGTAATCCATGACAAATTTTGAGAATCAAGCGGTTGGAGAATTGGAAGCATGGGTAGGAGGGGAGAGTTGAGTATGAGACCACAGAATTAAACATTTGGAGAAATGCTGCTGGGCATAAACCCCTACTTCTATGGGAAACAAGGGAATTGAGGGAGCGTCACATACAACGCCATCCCTGTAAAAGTGTTGCAGGCCTACATGCCTCTTCCCCAGGGACACATAAGACCTTTCAAGACTGCAAGCATGTCTGTGTCCACACTTAAAAGTGTGGTAACCGGGGGGGTAGGTTTTCTTCAGCACTGTATGGTGTGTCAAGATCTCAATAACTTTCCAGAAGAATAGGGAATTAATTTGAATGACAGTCTTGCTCCAAATAGATTTTTTTTCCGCATGTGGCAGAATAAAAATGAAGGCACAGAGACTTGCACAGTCATGTAAGGAGTCTGGCAAAGTCAAAAATAGACCCGAGGTAGCCTGACTTCCAACCAGGTGCAGAAACCCCCAAGACTGTCCTTCCTCTCATGACAGCACTGCTTCCTTCGGATCTGATCTTGCATTCCTTACTCAGCTAGAGTTCTCTTTGAAGTGAATGGACATTCTGCCTAGTTTGAGGGTGCAAAATTGTGCCATTGAGTTGTTTCAAAATTACGTTCAGTTACTTGATTTATAGTCTCATTATATCACCTCCAAGACCACAGTCTTACCATCGTCTCACCAATCACCGCTGCACAGGGCCAAGAATGCATAACGTAGGTGGTCAGTATATCCCTTCATCTTAAGTCAATACACACCTGTTTTCCATTGACCTCCATTCTATCTTTTGGTGCAGAGCACCTTTCATCTCTCTGTGCTTTGATCTGACTATCCCATTGATGACTGCTAACCTGAACGCTAAACATGTACAGTTTCGTTCTGGATTGATATTTTCCAATGGAATATTTTACTAAGGGTTCTAGTAGATTCTCCATCCCTGGCAATATTTTATCAAGATTGGATATTTTCCTAAAAAATATGCTCTAGTTCAAACAGGATTTTGGGTAATTTCTTTGTCCTGAGACTAGATTATCACAATGGTCCCTTCTGGCCTGAGAATCTGAGTCTAAAGTCCATGGGTGTCAGGGCCCAGGACTTTGAATTGGGCAACTCTCTACAGGTTAGCAAAGGGGACACAGAACTTCCAGCTGTTCTTTTAGACCTCCTGTTATAGCTGTTTCGTGTTCTCTTTTTTCTTTAGCTTGCTCTCTCTCTAGATCAGTGTTATGCAACAGCTAACATCAAGGAGCAGTAAAGGGTTAAATGTGAAGATCTGGAACAATCTGACCTCTCATGCCACAGCACTGCCCTTTTGCCTTTTCCTTATGTATACACATAGTACGCATTCCTTTCCAGTTAACCCCATTAAGCTTTGGCCCAAACTAGATATAGAACTAAATATGTGTGCACCTGTCCGCCTGTAATGACCTGCTATTATCATTTTCCACCCCTCTTTTTGATTGATGGATACTATATGCATAATGACCCTCAGGGTTCGGGGGGTTTTTTCTTTAGGCTTTGCTAAAGCAACCTGCAAATTAATTTAATATCCTCTTTTGGTTGGGAGATATGAAACCGGGGCTCGAGGCTGATGATGCGTAAACCATTTGTGGCATGTATTTAATCTCCGGACAATGGATAGAGATGTTAGTGCATGCTACACTAAGTTCTATTTACGCTGGCTATTAAGTGCAGTCAAGCTGAAGGCAATCGGAGCACATTACAGGGCCTAATGGGAGAGGAAGCTAAACAACAGTACATTAAAGACTGAAAATGAATTAAGAGGGAAGCATGGTAGAGAAAGCAGACAAGTAAAGGGCTTTGTATATAGATAACTCTTATTGACAGCACAAATATTCATGTACAGTACTCTGAGTTCCCAAATCCAATTTTGGTATTGGATACCACTCTAGAGGGAATGTTTTGAACTCCATTTTCATGCAGATGCAAAGTGACTTGCAGTCCTCCACCACCACCACCCATCTCAGTCTTAGTAAATTTCATAACAGAATGCTGGGAAATGGATCTCCATGATAGCTCTGCTACCATGCAAAGCTACGCCTCTCAAACACATGAATCAATCTGACTTCACTCTCCTTGGCCTACTATGGAAATTTGATTGCTGTAATGTTGGAAGGTACAGTAATTATGAAGTCACCCTCCTGAAGTTCTGGTCCTGCATTTACTCTCCTCTGTTCTTCTTGACACTTCTTGCACCTGGTGTTGGAAGGCAGTCCTGTCTGTTCACAACCAAAAAAGAGCAAGCCCTTTGGGAAAGACTGGAGAGCAGTCCCATCCATCAGAAAGTGACAGAGCGACAATGATAGAAACACATGTTGTGACAAAAATATATCTTTGCTTCTAAGTTTCTTCTTATGTCTTAGAGAGAAGAATTTAAACGCAGCGTTGTTTTTGACCCACATTCTTTTCAAATCCATCTTTCAGGCCTCTATGAGGCATTGCATTGCACTATTTTTCCTTAGCATGGAATGCATTTCTAAAGAGTTAAACGTTGTTTTGAATGCCTCCGTATTTTTGAGGGTACACTTTAAGCACAATACTCCTCTTGTTGTGAAGAATCCCAAAGCACCCACTTGGGTTTCCTTAATAAAATGGTTAGCTTTTAACATGGCAAGAAAAGTCCAGAGTTGTAATAAAGAGTTTGAGAGAGAGAGAAATACAGCAGCCAAACCAGTTTAAAAGCGAGCATGTTCGCCTAAAAATCAGTCTGAGAGCTTTTAGTGACATAGTTCTACCTGGGTTGACTAATCTGTAGGAAGTTCTACCTGCAGATTAACGATAGTGGCACACTGGAACCTCAGGTGTAATAATGCATCACATGTTATTACTGTAGCACCTAGTAGCCCTGGTCATAGGTTCCTAGAAGCTTTTATGGCAATAGGAACACATCAGTTGCCTAAGACCCTATCTTAGACCTGGTCTACACCTAAAACTTAAGTCAATTTCATGCTGTGTGTGAACCACCATAGACACAGCTAGGAATTCTTCCATTGACCTAACTACTGCCTTTCAGAGAGGTGGATTACCTACATTCATGGAAAGAAAACCTTCCAATGTAGCAAGTCTCTACACTACAGTCATGCCATAGTAGCCGCTGTAGTGTAGACATACTCTCAGTCTGTACATTAACCGGGGGGTAATTAACACATTTTGCTTTCCCACAATTTGATTTTTTGTTGTTGTTGCTGCCTACAATCCATAACAATCTTCATTAGCTTAATCTGTGTGCTTTCTCGCTTCTCAGCAAAGTGAGATGGAAGAACAGTAGGAATGAACACTGTTACATCAATATGTAGAACGAGTGACGCTCTGAAGCTGCAACGTTCATTTCTTGGTGTCTTCTCTGCAGGTACAGAAGGGTGAATGTTTCTTGAAAGTAAACTCATATGATTCCCATGAAATGAACAGAATGGTTTGACTGCTGTAAAGGATACTTCGGAGTCTTTCACTTGTGAAAATGACCATGTTATGTTGTGTGGGACTTGTGCTGATGGAAGCAACTGCACGTTCACCCTTCATGGATGGAGTAACTTAAAAGGCATGGTAAATAAAGGTGCTGATGGTATGAAAGGTACACTGTACTGCTGCAATAGGTTGGCATGATTCTAATAAAAGGCATATTCAGTTAAAGAGAAGAATCGGGCATGGTATGGTATCTGTTGTGATGGACACATGACAGCCTATCTGTCTAATCTATCTATGTCTTCACTGCAGAGCTAACCGGAGTGATCAGCACCTGAGGATGAGTACCCAGGTTAGCCTCACCTGGATGTGAGCAGTCACAATGCAGATCCCTACTCATTTACTGTGTCCTCACTGCTGCTGCTCTCACCTGTGTGTGTCGCTAGGACTTCTGGGGTATTTCCTTGGTTCTTTTGTGCCACACTAAGTTAAGCTACTCTGAGTCTTTCCCATTGAATTGTGGAAGAACTTGTCTGTCCTTCCGGGCCCCTAGGGGGAATTGTGGGAAGGCACTGGAGGACTGTCAGCTGGAGTGATTTAGCCTGCATCCATACCGCAAAGTACACAAGTTACCAGCCTGAGTGAAAATGACACCCAAGCTTTAACCCATAACCCAGCTAGGCCAGCTAGCCCAGGCTGAAAGCACCATTTAACTCAGTGAGAGGGTTTTGTGTGTGGATAGGCAGAGACTTAGGGACAACATCCAAGTAAGCATATGTCTACACTGCGGAGCCTATAATGGCCTAGTTATGTTGGCATAACCTCATAGAATAGAAGCAGCCTACATAGATGGAAAGGGGTTTTCTGTCAGTGCAGGAACACCACCTCCGCTAAAAAAGTTAGCTATGTTGACAGAAGCCCTCTACTGTTGACATAGCTGCATCTACACTAGGGGTTATGTTGGCCTAGCTACATCTGTCAGGAGTGTGGTTTTTTCCACACTCGTAATTAACGTAACTATGCCGATATAAGTTTTCAGTGTCGACCAGGCCTGACACTTAAATCAAGTCTTCAGTGAAGGTTTACCCATTGATGTTGACTCAGTGGAACTACCGGAGGAGTGTAAAGTACTACTCAGCGTGAATAAGGGTATCTGGGCAATATTTTATTTTATTTATTTATTTATTTATTTCAATGTACATAATATTAAAAAGATGCCTATACAAGGCTGTAGGCATCCTAACACATAATTAGCAGTTCAAAAAATGCAGCATCAAAATAGCCGTTCAAACAGGAACTTGGTCAGCTATCCACCTGCAATAAAAAATTCCTTCATCATTCTGGGAGGCAAACCCATAGCCTTTTCCCAAAACCAAATTGAACAGGTATCTGTGGATCCAATGCCAGATGTCTTAAATGTTTAATAAATACTTCCCAATGATTTTCTAAATAATAATTTTAACTATTTCCCCCAGGTCAGACAACATTGCTTAGTCAATTACTTCTTTTCAGGAATTATAGTCTATGTCCTTTTATCAAGACAGTGGCTGTACATTTCCTACATGATCTGCAATCAAAGAACAAGGGTTACCGCCATGTGTTTTGATCTAGTTACAGTTTGTGGGAAAATGCCATTCAAGGATCATTTATGTCCATTGTGGCGTCTCCTCTTGCTTGGAAAGGAACAACTTTTCTTTAGAGCTTCTGTTTTCACCTCCCCAGAAGGTCAATCTATCCAAAAAATTAGCACTCTCTGCTGTTGGCTTTTATTTTGAAAGGAAGAATGATATCTGATTTCTCATCTCAACCCTCCCTCCACTTCTTAGAGTACCAGATGGACATGTCAGCTTCTCTCAGGGACTTGTCTGTCTTAATTTCCATGGACTTGTAGTCGAGTTGGTAAAATCAGGCAGCTATTTCATCATTCACTCATTTTGCATAGTTACCCTTGATATGTTATAACATCATTGTTTTTTCAAAATGGTGGCAACTCTTTCTTTCTTTCTCAGCATCATTTCCTTATTAACCAGCAGGATGTAAATCGAGCTGCCATGTTTAAAGAACTTTAAAATCCCTGCTCACCCTTGTAGCTCACTGAACACTGGGACATGACACCACTTGAAATAAATTAGCAACGTTGTGAGGTCCATCATTACCATTCTGGACCCATTTTATCCACTTTGTGCTGGACCAATCTACATGCACTTTCTTCACCTTCAAATCCCCCTCCAGTAGCCTTTGCAATTAACAGCTAATTAACAAATAAAAGCAAAGCTGCCAGGTGGAACATTCACACTTCTCAGAGAGGAGCAATTAACTACTGCTAGCAAATGGCTGTAAGAACAGTATTTTGTTATAGGTTGAATCAATGTGCACAAGATTAGACGTCTTTCTAAAACACATTCCCTAGCTCAACCACAAGGTGTGGGCTTGATGAAGGAATTACTGGGTAAAAGTTTAGGTCTTATGTTATGTAGAAGGTCAGACTATATTATCATAATGGTCCATTCCTGGCCTTAAGATCTATGATTCTATGAATCTATTGCTTGTTTTTTTTCCAGGTGGCTTTAATGGGGACTATTTAGTCATTCAGTCTAGGTCATTTATGTAGACTATGGAACTCACACCCGCAAGAAATAAGATTGATCACAGAACTCGCCACTTTCAGAGCTAAATGCAAAACTCATTAGCTTTTTCTGAGTAAGTTACATGTGCACATGTACAAATAAACAGCAGCAAAATAAAACCCTACAATCTAATCAAGCTATTTCTCCTATAGGCAGAGAAGAAAGAGGGGAAAGTCTCTTTCCAATCCCTATTTTGACCTACGAAAAAAGACTGAGTTTAAGTTGGTCTTCACTAATATGTGCCAGCAGGAGCCTAGTCTATAGTTCAACCTGCTAATTTGATTTAAATGTGTTACCCTACATGTACACTGGGAAAAGTTGCACTTAGGTCAGACTTAGCTGGCTTGTGATAGCTAAGCCTGACTTAAATGTGACCATTTTTCCTAGCCATGACAAGGTCTGATTGACTGGCTTGGGCTGTTTCAAACCTTTGGGCTTGATACTTCTCTCACAAATATCAGTGTAAGTGACTTCTATTTATGCTGGTGCACGTGAAAAGAGAATTGGGGCCGTAGGGTCTTCAAGATTTCCTGAGCTAGGGCCTGATTCTACAAGATAAGAGTGCTTCTGAAAAATTAAGAAAATGCTTAAACACTCCCTTATATCTCAGTGTGAACTAAAGGCAAATCTTATTTGAGATTCAAATACCTTTGTGTTCGTTTCTTTTCTTGAATTGCTTACATCTTAAAAGGTGTGTGTTTATAATTCCTTCGGCTACAAAGAACACTTGCTGATTAAAATAGCAATTATATAAAAATCTACTTACTTTCCACTACTTGTGCTCGGTTTACATTTCTCTCCGTGCTGACAGTGAAAATTGGCTCAACAGGTTCACAGTTCAGTTTCACTTTCTGGTTCTCATGTCCTGTCACAATGCTGTAATGTTTGGGTAGCAGCAAGCTCTGACTATGTTCACCATGACCCACTGCTCAGTGTGTGTTACTTGTTTCCCGTCTGTGCCCAATCCACAGAGGACAAGAGTCTGTTGCAGCCCTCAGATATAGACACTGGTATAAACCCAAGCTTTAAGCTCTGGAGATCTTTGGATTAATCCCCAAAGTGTTGGCCATCATATTTGTCCAGTGCCTGGCACAATGGGGCTCTGATCCCTGACCAGGGCCCCATCATCAATACTGTAATATAAATAGTAATAACAACGATAATAAACTCTGCAGAGGAATGACATCAATCTCTTGGAGGTGAGTGGATTTCAGGCCGACTCATCTGTTGAGTCTAAGTGAATTTTGACAACCCTGACTACAGAGGACTTGCCCTCACCTTCACCCAGGCTCTGTGCAACTTCCCTCTGATGTTCATCATTCCCAAATATCGAAGCAGCGAGTGGTGATGAGACCACTGAACAGCAAATGTCAATAGAGTGACAGTCTATAGAATGACAAGCTATTCATTCCACCCTGCTGGAGCTCACGCGATGACATCTAGTACCAGTGTGCCAAGTCTATCCGCTTAGATGTTTTAGAATTTAGATACAATGTAAATAAGTAGTTTCTGCTCCTGCAGAGAATTCCACGCTTAGGAGCTGGTGAAGAAATTCCATGTGCATAGAATCCCCGAGTCCTGCATAGGCTGGCCAGTAATTCAGGCTTGTAAAAGTATTTTTGGACTCCTGCCCAGTATGTGTACCTCTTAATCCCTAGTTCCAATTGTATAAACAAGGCATGACATAACTGGTATGCCATGGAAATATGCCATATAAAGTTGATTACTGTGCTTCATTCTATTAGAATAGCAGTCATTGTAAACCTATGGATATGGCTAAAGCAATTTATTTGTGTTTCTAAGGGAGATGCACAGATTTAGTCTTTACAGAATGTGATCAAGCTTGACAGACATATACTCTAGCTACTTAAGAGCTCTTACAACACGTCATCCAGCTTTGCACTCGGCAGAGAGTTTCTTATCCTGAGATTTCAAAGGGCCTGATTGCACACACAAGCAAGGGCCAAGCATAAAGAGGGGTTGGTTTAAAGAGCCTTCCCTGGCCTATTCGCCCCTGAGCAGAGCACATTGCAATCCCTGTGCTCTCCTGAATGGAGGAACTGCTTTCAGTGCCATCTCAAAGAAGGGCCAGGCCATAACTGCTGGCAGAGCTGACTGGCGATCTCATGATAGATCCTTCTAATGAATAGTGCAGCAGACACATACCCCCTGCATATGATGGCGCTCCAGGAAACTCAATGCCTCCCAGAATTCCCGCTGTGGAATTCACATGGCATTGTCTAGCTCAAAGTGTTTTTGAGTCAGTGTCATCACCGATTTACAGGTCAGACAGAGAAATTAAGATTTGCTCAAGGTCACACAGTGAGTTAGTGGAAAAGTTGTGGGTAGAACCAGGTTTCTTCAGTCCCAGCTCTAGGCTCATTCCACTGGACCACAGTCACCTCCTGCCAAAAGGAAGAAACAAATATTTTCCACCTTGTCAAATGAGGCAATTCTGAACTACTATTGTGCATGCAGGTGCCATAACAATAACCAGGCCACAACTGGTATGGCAAGCTTCCTGTACAGTGGAGATAGAGGCAACTTCAGTCTGCACCTAGACAAGTGCCAGGGGTGCATCTGCTCATGGTCCTCAAGTCCAAGCTGTCCACTTTCTTAGCACCCCCTTAACACAAACACTTGACCTACCCACCACCTTCTTTCCTCACTCCTTGCCCCTTGATAAGTGGCCCAATCCCCCACCTGATGGTCAAACACTTCCCTGCAAAATGTCCTGTATAACAGTGGGTTTCAATCTGTGGTCCGTGGACTATGTCTAAAGCAGTGCCCACCACTGGTCTAAGGGGTCCGCAAAAGGCTTAGACTGAAAACCGTCTGAACAGAATTCAACTACATATACAGACGATAGATTTCCAATGGGATCTGCACCTCCATTTGAAATTTCCAGAGGGGTCCACACCTCAATTCAAACTTTTTTAGGGGTCTGCAAATGAAAAAAGGGTAAGAGCCACTGCTGTTGAGGTGCACAATTTCAGTTTCCATCCCTCAAATTTCACTAGGAGTTTCAGATTCAAGCAAAACCAAAACCTCACCATGAAGCTCAGCCAAACCCAGTGGTGCTTAGCCAAAGCTCAGGTTGAAAGCACAACTGCATTTGCTGGGTTCCAGGTCACCTGAAACACAACACCAATTTGCCCAAAGAGTCACAAAAGCTATGAAACTCTTGTTGAATCTGGCCCAATAAGATTCACGTGGTTTCAGGTTTCATTTACAAAGCAGCTCAAAGCAAAGCACCTAGCACATTTCTGGGGTGATAAGTCTTTAATAATCATAATTAATTAATTAATAATTAATAATATAATAGTCACTCATGTGGGATATAGTCAGGGAGTACTTTTGACCAACAGCATATGCATCTCAAAAACCCACTTTAGGGCCTAGTCTAACAACTCCCTTTGAAGCCAAAGTGTCTCCCGAAAGGGAGTTGATTAAGGCCCTGTGCCAGTATAATTAAACATGTGGAAGCCGGTAGTGTTATGAAGTCAGCTAGAGAATGCTTTGTTCTGTGCTATGAAGACATCTCTCTAGCCTGATGAGAAATGTAAGCACACCTTCATGTGTTCATTTCCCTAGCCTGATTCTTTAGCACAGTCTCTCTCTCTCTCTGCCTTTCTGAAGCCTTCTTCAAAAGGTTTTTCAGCCTGGAACTGTACTTGATTTTAGTCTAATTGGAATGAAATGTAAGACCCAAATCTTGGTTCTCATTGGCATGGGGACACTTGTGTACAATCACAGTATGCAAAGCAGCAGAAGCCTGAATTCATAATTGGAGGTTCCAAAATGTAATTATGAAAGATGAAATGCTCCTTTCAATGAGAAGGCCGTAAATAGAATAATTAATTTTGTGTTTGCTTGAACAATTCTGTATTATGGACCTTACACTGGAACTGAAATTAATTAAGTGCACCAGGATTTATGGAGGAGGTGAAGAGAGAGGGAAAAAAAAGAATTAATCTGAAGTAAAAGATAGATGACTTTGTGAGTGTAATGATGCGTTAGTCTGGGGTATTCTTTAACAAATTTAGCAGGCATGTTCTGGGTACAAACAGCACTCACTGACAGAATTATCACAACTAATGCAGCTGCTGGACTCTGAGCAAATTGAGATTGCAGATGAGTACTTTAGATTTAGAGCCATTAACTCTTTATGTGCAAGAGGCTCTGCCTCTGTTAGTTTGGTGGGAATTAATACTATTATATATTGTTTGTATTTCGGTAGTGCCTATGGGCGTCATTCAGGGATCTGGGCCCCATTGTGCTATGCACTGTATATACATGTAATGAAAAGATGGCTCCTGCCCCAAAGGTCTTGTGTGTTGGAGCATTTGGACAGTTCTGGTAGAAAGCTGAAGGAAAGCAAAGCACTAGAATAGGAAAGCAAATTAAAGTAAAGTTTGGGGAAATTTGGGGCAAAACAGCCTCAGACATATTTGAAACTTCAGAAAGAAGGGACGGCTGGCTATTGCAGTTTCCTAAACAGTGGGTTCAAAACTGTGAAGTGTTGAAGGAATAATTTAAATTAGGTGCCATATTCCTCTCACTCCCAGGGTAAGGCCTCTTCCTAAATTATTGAAAAGAAGCAATTTTCACCCCTAGTTGGCAACCTTAGAGTCACCATACTGGATCAGATGGCTAGGACATCTAGAATAGGATCCTGAATCTGGCATTCAGAAAGGTCAATTATAATGAATTTCTAGTTCCCAAAAAGGAAATATAAAGTTATGTTATTTTCTTTAAAATTACGCCAGTCAGACATACTTCAGTGGAGAGCCAGGAATAATCAAAGCAATATTTCCCCCAGCCACCAGTGCAGGAATATCACTCAGAAGCAATAGTTTTCAAAAAGTTGGCCAACAGTGGAGGATCACTCCTGCAGGTAAGGAGGGCATGGCACACCAAGTCTTTGGGTCATCATTTTCACCTACTAAAGAGCCAAATCCAGAGTAGCTATAAAACTCACTGATGTTTCTGGGAATTGCAGGAACTGAGTACCCATCAGGATCTGTCATAAAGCAATATTATGAAGGTGGTGAATAGCTCACAAGTAATGAAGTGCGTTCCCCTTATCCCTATGTAAAGACCACTAACGCTGTTTGAAAACATCTAGGGGTGGGGGAAAAGTCGCTCATATTATTATTATTTATTGTTGCAGTGGCTCCGAATGGCCCTAGTCATGCACCAGGATTCCATTGTGCTAGGCACTGGACAAACAGAACAAAAAGCTAGTTTCTGCTCCAAAGAGCTTACAATTTACGTACATGTCTTGCACCTCCATTTATCAAATATGCATAATGGTGAAATACATTCCGCCACCCCCAGCACATGCACACTCTTATAAAAAGCGAGAGTAAAAAGGTTTTGTTTGGTTAATTAAATGGGAATTGGGGTGAGGGGAAGGGGGTAAAATCCTTATGAATCCAATCCACAGGCAAGACATAGGGACTTCCACATGGGCAGCTTTCAGGTCTGGGCCACATGCCCATGTGCTAGCAAGATGCAGTGGTTATATATCCGCAAATGAGGAAGCAGACACTTATGCACCAGAGTGGTGAGCTTGCCCCAACATTGCAACAGCTGACCATGCAGATGAGAGCCCCTTTATCATGAAGAAAGAGGGGTGGTTGCCCTGTGGAAGCTTGCTACTCTGGATGGATGCTAGCCTGCCTTCCCTTCACCCACCCACGTGTGCACATGATCAGCATCATGGTTCTGGTGCATGGGTGAATGTTACCCAACAACACCGATTGATCTCTTGGTAACAGAGTGTAGCTGGGGAGCATGCATATCTGCATATTATCAGAGGGGTAGCTGTGTTAGTCTGTATCCACAAAAACAAGAAGGAGTCTGGCACCTTAAAGACTAACAGATTTATTTGGGCATAAGCTTTCATGTTAGTCTTTAAGGTGCCACCAGACTCCTCGTTGTTTTTATCTGCATATTGATATTTCTTTTCATTTAATCCCGTGTAATGCTAAATATGAACTATGGTTAGTCCACCTCAAATTTTCAGCGAGCTGCATTTTCCACTTGCTTGGTTATAGCTCTTTAAGTGATACATTATATTGTTTGCAAGAATACTTCTACAAAGTCTTTGCTTCATTTAACTTGTAAAACAATTCAGCCAGATTGGTCTATAAAAGGTGTACTTAAAAACAGGATTACGCCGGGACTCAAAAGTGCCGGGTGTTAAAATATAGTCTCTCATTTCCCATGGCCTTCCAAGCATTTGCAAACATATTTATACCTTCTACATTGCAGCAAACGTAATCAGAAGGACAGGCTTGCTAACATCTGTGCATTCCATTCACTTCTGGAGTCTTCTCAGTCTCTTAAGAAACCTGATTCTGATTGTCAAAATGCATAGTTCTCTATGGTGTGCATTATTCGGACGTTTAGACATCTGTCATCGAGAAGTGTGATGGATGGTTTTATTAACCTGCAAAGGCAAAGACTGTGACAATGAAGGACTCTTAGGCAGGGAGAAAGTATTTTACAGTCCTCCAAGTGTGCTTGATCCCTTTCACAGCCTACTGTTGCAGAATAGACAACATTTGGAAGTGAGAGATGTGTTACACATTAGCTGATATCAGACATATTTTCCCCCTGTCAGTCTTTGACTGAGTCAAGTCATGTATGTGATGTGCTAACCCCAACAGCAGCAGAGGAAATTGTGTTCAAGATGCACTGACCTCCACATAAAATGAAGCTACAAGTAGCAGTTTGCCTAGCAAGCTGCTCTTGGAAGTAAAGGCTGAGATTTTCAAAGATGCCTAGGGGATTTGGACATCCATTCCCATTAAAATCAATGACTTTGAACATCTCAGTCATAGTATGTAGCAAATACACCCAACAAAACCCACCCCATCCACCATAACAGTGATTTCTTCTCTCCACTCACAAAACGTTAGCTGTTTGGGAGAATTAACATCTCAACACTTTAGACTCCACAAGCCCGCATTTTAATAATTGCCTCCAATTCTACAGGCATGATTCTGTGCCTAGAAATTCTTTACACAAACTCTGGATCTGGCCCAGGATTCAGGGATGTTCAGATGTGAGGTCTGGATTTGCACTGATCTGCAGTTTAACTAAAGATAATCCTTCCTGTCCCCCATCCCTCAATGAGCAGCTTCTCTTCACAGCCGCGACTGGCCTGGGTCAGCTAACTTGGGCTCGTGAGGCTCAGGCTGTGGGAATAAAAATTGCTGTATAGACATTTGGGCTCTGGCTGAAACCCAAGCTCAGGGACCTTCCACCCTCACAGGCTCCCGGGGCTTGGACTGGAGCCCGAGTCCGAATGTCTATACAGCAATTTTTCAGACCAGGAGCGTGAGCCTGCATCAGATGACCTGGGCCAGCCAGGGTTTTTTTTATCTCCATGTAGACATACCCTGAAAGTCTACAAAAACAACAAGGAGTCCGGTGGCACCTTAAATACAAACAGATTTATTTGGGCATAAGCTTTTGTGGGTAAAAAAACTCACTTTTTTGAAGTGAGGTTTTTTACCCACAAAAGCTTATGCCCAAATAAATCTGATAGTCTTTAAGGTGCCACCGGACTCCTTGTTGTTTTTGTGGATACAGACTAACACGGCTACCCCCTGATACTTGACACCCTGAAAGTCTAGTGTCATTATTCTCCAGGAACTGACTGCAAAGCATGCGGTCTCCTGGTTCCCAAGCTCAGCCTACTAGACAATTAAGCACAGCTACAGATACACATAAATACTTTCCTAATGTTGCTGTTCCATGGAGTCTATTACTATAATTGCCACAGGGCCATTATGGGATCATGGATGGGAAGGGAGATGGCTTATGCAATTATGAATGGGAACTGTTGTAGTCCCTACAGTCATGAATGGGAAAGGAGGTGAAGCTCTCTCGTCAAATATTATCCATGCTATGAAAAAGTCTGAGGACAAGTAGTCTGATTTTCAGAGGTGCTGAGCACCTGAAGCCCCTTTTGAATTCAATGAATTTGTGGGTGCTCAGCACTTCTGAAAATCAGGCCACAAATTGTTCAGACCAAGATGCCTAAAGTTAAGGTCTTGTTTGAATTTAGACACTCAGGCTTGAGCATTTTGATCTGAGAATCTCTACAATAGTATTCCGTTATACCGGACTAATGCTCAGGAGGAAGTAGTGAGAAGAAGGATGATCCAGTGGTTAGGGTGCTCACATGAGACTTGGAAGACCTTGCTTTAAGTCCTAGCTCTACCGCAGACTTTCTTGCATGACCTTCGGTAAGTCACTGAGGCCATGGCTACACTAGAAACACGAGCGCTAAAGCGCTTCATTGTAGACACTTCCTACAACAATGGAAGGGATTCTTCCTTCACTGTAGTCAGGGCCGGCTCCAGGCACCAGGCACCCAAGCACATGCTTGGGGCGGCACCTGGTAAGGGGCGGCGGGGGGAGCGCGGCGCGGC
>NW_020664584.1:1687410-1735211 GCF_002925995.2 Terrapene triunguis | reverse complement strand
ATAATTCAAAATGATCTGGACAAATTGGAGAAATGGTCTGAGTTAAACAGGATGAAGTTTAACAAAGACAAATGCAAAGTGCTCCACTTAGGAAGGAAAAATCAGTTTCACACATACAGAATGGGAAGAGACTGTCTAGGAAGGAGTACAGCAGAAAGGGATCTAGGGGTTATAGTGGACCACAAGCTAAATATGAGTCAACAGTGTGATGCTGTTGCAAAAAAAGCAAACATGATTCTGGGATGTATTAACAGGTGTGTTGTGAGCAAGACACGAGAAGTCATTCTTCCGCTCTACTCTGCTCTGGTTAGGCCTCAGCTGGAGTATTGTGTCCAGTTCTGGGCACCGCATTTCAAGAAAGATGTGGAGAAATTGGAAAGGGTCCAGAGAAGAGCAACAAGAATGATTAAAGGTCTTGAGAACATGACCTATGAAGGAAGGCTGAAAGAATTGGGTTTGTTTAGTTTGGAAAAGAGAAGACTGAGAGGGGACATGATAGCAGTTTTCAGGTATCTAAAAGGGTGTCATAAGGAGGAGGGAGAAAACTTGTTCACCTTAGCCTCCGAGGATAGAACAAGAAGCAATGGGCTTAAACTGCAGCAAGGGAGGTCTAGGTTGGACATTAGGAAAAAGTTCCTAACTGTCAGGGTGGTTAAACACTGGAATAAATTGCCTAGGGAGGTTGTGGAATCTCCATCTCTGGAGATATTTAAGAGTAGGTTAGATAAATGTCTATCAGGGATGGTCTAGACAGTATTTGGTCCTGCCATGCGGGCAGGGGACTGGACTCGATGACCTCTCGAGGTCCCTTCCAGTCCTAGAATCTATGAATCTATGAAAAAGAGTGCAAGATGGGGGAAGGATAATCTTGTGCTTTGGGGTATAGATCTGAGAGTCAGGAGAGAAGGCTGCTTTTTCCTGCTCTGCCACAGACTTCGTGTGTGACCTTGGACAAGTTATTTAACATAGGCCTCAGGTTTCCCCATTTGCCAATAATATTTCCTTACCCTAAAAAACTGTTGTGTCCTTAGCTCTTTATACAACAAACATAACAGGAAGGAACCACACGAACAGAGTGGGGTCCAAATGAACTATATACAGCATTTGAGGCATAGCTACATATGCACATGGCTGCAGTGGCCCCTGAACCATAGAAGACAGCCAAAGTTACCAGTGGGTGTACAAACCATCCAACGGACTACCAACCAATTCCTAAATACTACACATGGTGTCATTATTGTTTGCAAAACGCCTTGAGATCTTTGAGCAGAAGGCCCTATAGACATGCATAGTATTATTCTTTTGCTACAAATATACACTATTACATTTTCATAGCTGTGGGCCAATGTCTCATCAAGCATAAAGTCATACCACATATTCGCCTCGCCAGAAACTTCATCAGTCATTCAGATTCCCCTTCCTCATACGGCTTGTTTTATAATGAAAGAGAGCCACTCTAACTTTTTTAATGAAACCAATTTTCATATTGTCCACATATACATACAGTTAAGAAATTACAGTGACAGTGATAAAAAATGTTAATTTTTCTTTCCAGATGCTTGTAAAACAGCCTTAACATATGTCCGCTGTTTAATTAACAGAGCAGCAGCATGGTGGAGAGGAGCCAAGCTAATAATTTAAAGAAGCATTCTCCCTCCCTTGATTTGAATCCCAAAACACATCCATCATGTGCATTTCTGAAACTGCAAAAGATTTAATTTTCTGAACTTTCAGTAAACATCATAAAACAAGTCAAAGAGAAACCAGGAGTCAGGAGCCTTTGAAAGCGTCCAGCTTCGGAACTCACTCAAGAAATTCATTTTGTAAAGTGAATTAAAAAATTGAGCGTTTTTGTTACATTAGCTTTTATTGTCATCTGCTGCTTGGTGGCCAAAAGGTGCTATTTGCTGCTCAGATTCTCCTTCTGAGCTTCTTGCTCAGACTCATGATTCTTTCATATTGAGTGAAATTCACCTCTGAGCACAGAGCCAGCACAAAGCCAATCTGTCCTAGGTGCTTATATGCACCCCATGATCGTAGTATTTGAGTACCTCATAGTTTTTATATGTATTAATCCTGACACCCCTGTATGTTAGGGCAGTGCAGTTATCTCCAATTTACACATGGGAAATGGAAGTGCAGAGAATCAAAGGCCCAGATCCTCAAAGGTATTTAGGCACCTAACTCGCATCTGGGCCAAAGTGACTTGGCTTAGGCTAAACAGGAAGAAAGTAATTGAATGCAGGTCTCCCGAGCTGCATGGGAGCACTCTTACCCACTGGCCCATCCTTCCTCTCTATGCACTGCTTAAATCCCACAGGGTGAGTTTCACCGATGGACCTTTTCTATATAACCTGAATCTATTTCAAGAATCTCAGAGAAGCAAAAGCCCTCCAGTGTGTGCAACTCTTGCCAGCAAATCCACTCCTTCATCCTGATTGTATATAGATATGAATTTAAGACTTAAAGTTCAGATCCAAATTCCAACTCTGCCAAACTTTTGGGGGTGTTCAGATCTCTGGCTTTGGTTCTCCCAGTACAGAGACACCCAGGAAAGCCAGCACTACCCATCCGCCACAAGCAGCAACTACACCCATGTCTCCCACCATCAGACCTAGAGCTGTCAACTGCTCATGATGGACCAATATGCCTAGGGAAGGTATATTGTATTTTATGAATTTGGGGTTTTTGCCCAAAATGCAGGGTTGGAGGGGAAGGGAGTTTTGTTCCCAGAGGAACAATTGTAGAACATAAAGGAGCGTGCTATCCTGGGAAACTACATCCTCCACTATGGGACAAGGAAGAGATTTCTGACAAGCAATGCCATCTTTCATTAAATGGAAGGGCACAGAAAAACAGACGTTAAATTTCAACAGGCAAGTCAGGGCAGTGCTTTCCTTATACACATTTGGAGAGCATGCTCTGTCGTTCGGCAACTCACAACATAATCTGCTGACAGATCAGAGATTGCAAGTACTAATTTACCCCTTGATCCACCAGTTGTTCTTTGGGGTCTTGCTGGGGATGCTATTAATGAGTTTGAAAATACTAAATGAATGCGGCATTTACGGTGGCAGCACTTAGCTCTCTCCCCACTCACTTTGCATTAGCATACCAGCATGGCTGGATTCAGGATAGACATGGCAAAATGGAGAGAGAAGTGGAGGCAAGAGCCTATAAACTCACGTGAGGGTCTGCTCCACATATGGACAATCAAAACCAAGAACCTCCAGTCCTATAAAGGATACTGTTTAAAAGATGGTCCTATGCTTTCCAAGATCTGCAAGGCCTAGATAAAATGGAGTAGAAAAATACTCCGCTTGAAATGGGCAGCATTTTCACAAAGCCTAGATCAGCATAGTCTGTTAATCCCAGGATAGCTCAATACTTGTATGTTTAATCATTTCAGCAGGGAAGGCAAGACACTATCAGAAGGGCAGCACAAATAGAAAGCACGATGTCCTAGTCTAACTCTCCAGGTAACATTCATCTCTGCTGTAACTCCACTGACTTTGATGGGGTTACAGGAGGGATTAATTTGCCTCATTGTTTTGATCTTGAGATGCAGGATTGACTTTCTACCAGTGCTTCATCCCAGATGCTTTAGAATAACTATGCCATCAGCAACAACATCATATCAAAATAGAGACTCAGTCACATTGCGTAGGGTAAGTCTGGAACCAATGAGAAAGATCCTGACTCATTCACATGGTAGGATAAGCTCTTTGCGACTGTAGCGAGTAGATGGAATTACAGCAGGGGAGGGGGGGCATATGCATAAGGACCATCTTACAAGAAATGTATTACACATTGTAGATCTGAGTATAAACAGCTGGAACAACCAGCAATGAGTCAGCTAATGTACCAGTGACTTTCTCCAGAAACGTGGCCAGCTATTCCCTTAAAGAACCAGTTTTGGCTAGCTCTCCAAAGAAGGCTCAGTGATTGTGTGTACATTAAAAATGCTATCACCATTATGGGTAGTTCACTAAAGGTACAAGAGCATGACAAATATATGTAATTTGTAAATTGGCCGGTCTTTTACAATAATTTAGAGACACTAGTTAGAGGCAATAGAAACCCAACAATTACTGATGTTTAAGGTTTGCATTGTTGCTCTGTGAATATTTCATGCATAAATGAACTTCCCCTGGACCAACTGCTGTTTCTGATGAGGCACTCTGAGGCTTTATTGCCAAATACTCAGCAGGGCTCCAACAATGAGCCACATAACGGATGATGCATCGCTTTCAGAGCTTAAATAATGCAGGGTATCCGTAGTTTATAGAGTGATAGTACACTTTATTTACATATCAATTGACTGGCCATACTGAATATGAAGAACTATGAGAAGGAAAGGATATAGCACTTTTAATATTTCATATTGGTAAGCACCCTGCAAAAATAGGATACCCAGGCTGAGATTTTAACTGTACTATGTATTTGTGTGTGTGTGCTTTTGACAAAATCTTTCCCCAAAGTCAAGAAAATATGTACATATTCCTATTTCAGCGAAATTCTTCACAGCTGATAAAAATAAACTGCATAAATCTACCAACCTGAAGTTAAATTTTCAAGTATAGCTTGTTAGGAAACAGAAACAAGTGCACCCTTAACATCTCTCCTGATTCTTTCCTAGGGTGTGCTGGTTTCTGTACTCTTGTTGTTGTTTTTTTAATCCAGTATCTGCCATACTGTAGACAGGCAAAGAAAACTTTTGTCTGTGGACAGTCCAGCCCAGAGCACAGCAGCACCCTGTTGGAAATCCCTGTGGAATGCACAGTGCTCATAGGAAAGGTGTTACCCAGAAACAGAGCCTTCTGTAACAACTGGAGAGGTATCCAACAAAGAGCAAAGTCAGTTTGGGTTCATGCAAAAGAAGCATAATTTAAGGACATCTGCGTGAGTGGCAAGAATTGGTTCCTTCCCGTCTTTTCACTGATTTTAATGAGCTTTGGGTCAGACCCTGTATGAGTATTGGTTCCTATAAGCCTAGGCAGGCATCATCTATAAGGCAGCATTCCTAGTCTGCTCCCTGTGTGGTGGAGCTTAGAGAATTAACATGACACAGACACCATATTATTTAAAACAATTAGTTTTGTCTGTGTGTGGGGCACTGCATTAGTCACTCCAGTGATAAATGTGACTAGTAAGGAGAATGACACAGTATAACCTAGGGCACGTTTCTTTACCTGATTTCCTCTTACAGGGCTCTCTCTCAAGTAACATACTATAATCCAAGACTATGTACAATTTTCATGTGCAAAGCTATGCTGCAGTGACATATCCTCTTTATTATACCACAGTCAGAGGAGAACTTATGTGTGTTCATCTCTTTTTGTAAGAACCTATTAAAATTCCAATGCAAATTACCAGACTCCCAATCTGGGCTTCATTGAGAAACACTGTTTCCTGCTTTCCCCTGTAATGAAATTATTGGCTGTGCAGATGCTCCATTTTTAAGCTAATACAATCTCCTACTGGTTCTTTTAATAGAGTGCATCCGTGTATGTACATATGTATATGCACACACTCTCAGAGACGCACACACTGTTTTATACCATGTACATATGTATATAGGTAGCTAAATAGTGAATTATAATTATGAATATAATGGGTGAAACAGCTACATATTCTATCTATGTGGATTAAAAAATAAACAGGGAAATCTAAAGGCAGTTTAGCCTCTGGAAACTAATACACTGAAGGAGCAAGTTGTGAAAATGCTTGATTATTCTCTTTGGCTCATTTCATCCCTAAGGGATCTTCTTGAACTGTTACTTTAACTGCTCAGCTTGCCTTTTCCACTGTGATAGTCAGCAGATGAAGCCCTTCACATTTAAGTGTAATAGTGCCAGAGAGACCAACTGCTCCTCAGAGTTATGACCTATAAATGTCGCTTCGGTGTCAGAATGAGAATGTGCCACAGAAGATGCTGAGGCCTGTAGAGGGTTTACTTGACAATTCATGCAAGCCATTAAACGTATTCCTCCCCTCGCCCCCACCCACCATCCCATACACTGGGATTTCTTTCTTTCATGGATTTCTGAATGTTTCTTCAGATGCTGGTAATAACCAAGCAATTTATCTCCATTTTCAAACAGTACAAGCACAGGGTGGACTGTGCAGCACCCATCTAAAGCTGGTGGTCTTTTCACATGGGGTTCACAGACACTTTATGTTCCCCTGCCCTGGTCCTGGCTTGACTTTTACACCAATGTACAGATCACTGATGCTCTAGGTCATGCGTCTTTAAGGGGGGGTGTCCTGTTGCATAATGCAACAATATATTCGGCTGCATCCACATTCCATAGATGACAGGGAAGTGGGGGAGAGATTAAGGCAGGGACCTATTGGGATCCAGGCCCTGCTGGTAATGCTAAAATGTCAGTGAGGTATAGCAGCGGGTGACAGCGCACGGCCCAGCTGTCTGCTCAGGTGGGCTTCGGCTGTCCCACCTGGCTGTTAGTGCCTTCAATTGCCATCCCTGGGAACCCACATTTTCTTCTCCGTCTTTGACTCTGACTGGCGGTGGCTGAGGGGGCTCCAGACAGAGGATGAGAAGATCTCTCACTGCTCCACGGCAACCAGCGCATTTTGACTGGTTAAAAAACAGAGCAAACATAGTCTCCTAGCCAGCCCCCCTCAGCCAGAACATCAAAGGCTCCTACATAGGGCCTGAGGGTTGAAGGAGGAGCTGTAAAGACCTTGGGGGGGAGGAATTAGGGACCCTTTGGGGCTGTGGCAGAGATCTTCAGATGGCAGGTTAGTCTACATGAAGAGAACCCAGTTGGTTTTCTTTTCTGCTCCAGTACCTTACTTTTTACATAAATCTCTTTATTGTAAGAGATTAATACAACTTTCATTCAGGAGGAAATAGCAGTATGTTCTGTTTAATCAACGAGACCTTTAGAAGGTGATTAATCTCGTGGTTAAGGAGCAGGACTAGGAGTCAGGACTCTTTGATTATGTCCCTGGCTCTGGCGCAAACTTTTTGCGTGACCTTAGGACCAAATTCATCACTAGCAAAAGCACAACTCCACTGGCTCAGTGGAAGTGCACGCATTTACCCCAGGCCAATATTTGGCCCTCGGTGCATGGTTGCTCATCTGCAAAATGGACGTACATATTTACCTACTCATATTACTTCATTATTTCTTTAGTGCTGCCAACGTGGGTGGGACTGTACAAGATGGTCTGAGACCCCCAGGGAGTTTACAATCTACAAGCCAGATCCAGATAAGCTGTGATGTGCTGGGGAACAAGAGGTGGTGTGTTAGCCAAGGACATGTCTACACTGTGTGTCAGTGCACACCAGAACATGGAAACTATTGGGCCAGATCCTCAGCTGGTGAAAACTGATTTTGGTGACTTACATCAGCTGATGATCTGGCCCATTTTATTTTTGACTGAAGAGGGTTGATCTTTTGGGGCATTATGGAAAAAGCAACTTCTTAGGGGGAATTTGAATGAAGAGAGGCTCAGGGCTTGATGCACAAAGATAGAAAGGTTCAGTCCATGCATAGAAGAGAAAGAAACGAAGGGAGTGGTGAGGCTGAGAGTACTGAGGACACAAAGGGGGCCAGGAAAGCTATGGTGAGAGACAAAATCTGAGCTCTGTGCCAGGGCAGAGCTTTACAGGTTCTTGAGGGTGAAGATGTGAAGTTTAAACTTGAAATGGTGTCTAAAGGGAAGCCAGAGGAGGGAGTTGAAAAGGAGGTAGTCACCTGAATAGGGGAAGGAGATAATTTTAGCAGCTGAATTCTGGATGGCCCAGTGGAGGGAGCGTGATGCAGGAGTCCAGTTCTATCATGCCGGGCATAGGGCTGTTTACGTGCAAAGCATTATTATATTTCACACACAGGAAGGTCTGGATGAACAGGCAGCTTGTGGCCCTAGACTGTGAAAGTCAGAAACTCCCATCTGAGTGCTTTCCCCTTGCCTGAGCCATCTTCCCCTGGTGTCTTGCTGACGGCTTTCCTTTAAAGCTCTTGTCACTCACCCGGTTCTCAGCATTATGCTGGCATATCAAGCCATTTATCATAAGGATGCTTCTTGGTAGGGTACCCTGTTATGTTCCAGCTCCAAAGCTCTGACATCAGGGGGCATCTTCCCACTTGCCAGTCACTGAGACCATTCCCGCAATGCTGACACCCACCTCCCCAAACTTCATTGACTATGAGGCAACAAGGGGCTGTATTTAATTCTGCACTCATGCATAGCTGAGGACACAGACTATTTTTCAGTCACTTGACTGGTGAAGATGGTTACGGGGGGGGGGGGGGGGGGGGACATTTTTTTTGAGGGCGACCCCTGGGAATGCCAGCACTTCTACTAATGCACACTGAACAGCTAAATCATACATTATTGATTTGTCAGACGTATTTGCATATAAATAAGCATGATCATTCATACAAACCTTAATGTTGTTGTTCTCCCTTTAGTGTTGTGATCACAGATGAATGATTCTAGTTAGACACAATCCAGGAAAGCTTGTACCACTGCAGCAAAGTAAGCCGCTGATTTAAAACTACATTTATTGGAGCATGTAAGTGTGACAGTCTATTGGCAAATTTTGGGATAATTAGTCTAACAGACAAGATAAATGAATCCTGAAAGTGGTATTGTGAGGAAGAAATGATCCCTCCATGCTAGTAAAGCTTTGATGCCAGAAATATTGCAAATGATAATTAACTGGGAAACACAGAGGAATTATGTTTCAATTGTATTTTCAAAAGGGCTTAGAATTTTACACACAAATTGACTGGGTTCCCCTCCACACACACACACAACGTGTGATTATGAAAGATTGTCTAATTTACTATATGAACTATGAAGCGTGTGAGAAATCGCCAGCTTGCCTTTATACATCTTGTTCATACATTTCATCCTGGCAGATATCTGCTTATTGTTTTTAAGCAAACCAATACAGGTATTTTTCAATTAGTCTTTCCCAAGGCTTAATCTAGACAGATCTGCTGGCCAGCCCAACACACTGACCCATGAAAATTATATCTGCTGTATTAATTCATTAAGCTTGCAGTATCAAGCTGTAAAATCTCGCCCACAATAACATCACCCGTGTGAGTGGGCTAAATCTGAAACCCTCCTTTAAAAAGAAAATGTTATAGACTGTGCAATGCAGGGGAAACATTGCTCACTAACACTTCATTTTAATTGTCCTAAATTAGAGCTGAAGACTTACAGAAGTGCACGTGACAGCCAATGAATATCAAATGAATTCATTAGGATCGGTGCTGTTACAATGAATAACTAATCTGTAATGATGGGGCACAACTCTGTGCCTCGCCCCCTTTCTGCATGGAACACAAGAGGGACCGATCCTGCCCTTCTGCTTGAATGATATGAGCATGCTTTGCCCCATGCGTAATAATAAATAAATAGAGTACTCTCAAAGAACTCAGCTTTCAGTCTCATGTTGAAGCCAGATTGTGTAGAGTCCTTTGTGAATGTGCTAGAGGGGAAGAGTGCTCCGGGAACCCTTTTGTCCACATGAGGCAGCCATCATCTGACTGTAACATGCTGGAGAGGACAAGGGGGAAAGAGGGTCATTCAGATCTGCCTGCAGAAGTGGTGTGTCTTGGCAGGTTGGGGCATGGCTATGGCTTTGTCTCTCTCTGCACAGTGTCTCTCTAAGTGCTGGCAGGGCTGCCCTAGGAGGGAGTGCTGGCTGCATGATTTCAGAAGTGTAGTAAGAGCCACTGCTCAGAATGTTCCACCCACAGCTCAAGAGGCATTCTGCCTTATGCAGGAAAAATCTGGGCCAGAGTGCACTGGAGTAGCTTTGCCAGGGAAACAATGGTGGTTTCTTAAGTGCTAAGGCCTGCCATTCAAGCTGTAGGCCTGAGCATAAGGCAGACACCACTTTGGTTGTGGTAGTTGATGATCTCCTCCAAGCAGTGGACAAAAGTAAAGCATATGTGATGGCCCCCTCCAGGCTGGCATAACAGGTATTGATCCAGACCTTCACAGCTAAATGATGAGCTGCTACACCTTGAGCTAAACCTCTGTAGCTGGGGACCATAAGGCCTGGTCTACACTGGGGGGCGGGGGGCAGGCGATCTAAGTTACGCAACTTCAGCTACGTGAATAACATAGCTGAAGTCAACGTACTTAGATCGACTTACCATGGTGTCTTCACCACGGTGAGTCTACTGCAGCCACTCCCCCGTCAACTCTGCCTGCGCCTCTCACGGCGGTGGAATACAGGAGTCGACGGGAGAGTGCTCAGGGGTCGATTTATCGCATCTAGACTAGATGCGATAAATCGATCCCCGCTGGATCAATCGCTGCCCGCCGATCTGGTGGGTAGTGTAGACATACCCTAAGAGACTCATAACCTCTGTGGATCGGCACAGAGGAAGATCTGTAACAAAAGCTCAAATTCTCTCCTCACTTACACCCCATGGGAGGCCATTGAAATCACTCTACAGCATTCCCGGGTATGCTCCAGCAATGGGTGATACATATATGCTGATCACATTAGATCTGTCAGCACCTTTGTGAGATTTTGTTGTCTTGCTTGTGGAACCTAGCAGAGGTGGATAGAGCACTCTTGAGAGGCTCTGTTTTCATCCTTTGTAGAAAACAAAGGATATTTGTGGGCAACTGCTGTTCTCTCCTGGGGGTATCTTGAGGTCTGTACCCTTACCCTCTCGTTTAACATGGGTAGGAGGCTGCTGGAAGGAATACTTAGGAGACATGTGGTGCAGTGTATTCAACAAGCTGATAGCTCCCAACTCTCTGCTATTACAGTTGATATGGCTGGAGAAGTTAAATGAATTTTGACTATATATTAATTATAAATACCGTATATACTCGTTCATAAGCCGAATATTTTTGGTAAAAAAGTGACGCATCAAAGAGCGGGGGTCGGCTTATAAATGGGTCTACACCAAAATTTGATGATTTTAAACTCTATGGAATCATTGAATTGAATATCTAATACAGGGATCGGCAACCTTTGGCACGCGGCCTGCCAGGGTAAGCACCCTGGCGGTCTGGGCCGGTTTGTTTACCTGCCACATCCGCAGGTTCGGCCGATCACGGCTCCCACTGGCCGCAGTTCGCCACTCTAGGCCAATGGGGGTGGCAGGAAGTGGCAGCCAGCACATCCCTTGGCCCACGCCGCTTCCCACTGCCCCCATTGGCCTGGAGCAGCGGACCGCAGCCAGTGGGAGCCGCGATCGGCTGAACCTGCACGCCACTTCCCGCAGTTCCCATTGGCTGGGAACGGCGAACTGCGGCCACAGGGAGCCGTGGGGCTCGCCTGCAGATGCTCCAAGTAAACAAAACTTCCCGACCCGTCAGCGGCTTACCCTGATGGACCGGGAGCCAAAGTTTTCCAACCCCTGAAATATAGGGTCAGCTTATGAAAGGGTCATACAGTTTTTGCTATTTTTACCTATCCATTGGGGGGGGGGCGGCTTATAAACGAATGGACTAATGAACGAGTATATACGGTAATTAGCTTAACAAAAAAGTTGAAATGATAAAGTCAAAATGAAATGTTTCAAGCTTATGGATATGAATCATTTCAATAATTTTCCATCAGCATTTTTGGACAAAATCGATATGTTCCTGCAAAACAGTTTGATTTTATCAAATCAGAATTTCCCAACAGAAAATTCTCGACCAGCTCTACACAAGCCCACTGATTTCAATGGCCTCCCATGGAGTGTAAGCGAGGGGAAATTTTGAGTTTTGGCACTGCCTGACTTTTGGTTGCACTGTTCTTAGGGATTGGGTTATTTTTTAAAAGAGAAAGGTAAGAATCCTTATCGCAATATAAAGCGCATTAAGATCCTGTGTGGTGTTCCTATTGATCGACAGCAGGCCAATGGAGACACTCTGTGAACATTGTTACAGCCACAGCCCCAAGTATTGCCCACATGGGGATAGATCCCGTGGCCACTTCTCCACCTGCTCTCGAGACTATTCCAACCTCCCCAACTCAGGTCCGGCTCCAGCTTTTATGCCGCCCCAAGCGGCGAAGCAGAAAAAAATAAATAAATAAAGCCACAGCACTTCAGCGGCAGCTCCACCGCGCCGCCTCATTCTTCGGCGGCAATTCGGCGGCGGGTCCTTCCCTCTGAGAGGGACTGAGGGACCCACCGCCAAATTGCCGCCGAAGACCCGGACGTGCCGCCCCTTTCCATTGGCCACCCCAAGCACCTGCTTCCTTCGCTGGTGCCTGGAGCCGGCCCTGCCCCCACTCCTCAGCTCCAGTGCGCTGATGCCTCCCCTGCCCTTTCAATGTGGAGCCACTTCCATCCATTGATGGCCCTCCATGCTTGCAGGTGGAGTGGAGCGGAACAGCAGGATCTTACCCCTCATGAATTAGGCAAGTGATTTCTGAGGTAAAAATATTTAGGGCCTTGTGTGAGATCTCTGCTCTGGGGCTGATTTCACCCCTTGATTTAAAAAAACAATTCTGACCTACTGAGGCCTTGGTACTTTAGGTTTTGTTTACTTGTTTAATTGTCTGTTTAGTATTATTAAATAATCATGTACTGCATCCATATAATGCTTTGCATTCTGAAGATTCCCAAAGCACTTTATAAACACCCACTCCTAGTACTCCTAGGACAGGAATCACTTCACCCAGCACTAAAATGCACCAGTGATGGTTGCAGAGCTACAGACAGCTCCTCTGTCCTCTTCCTGGTCTGTCTGAATGCTCCTCCTCAGGTGTCAAGCTTTGGGCCTTTACCTGTCCTGGGGTGGCATTCCTCAAGTCCCCCACTCTTAGACCAGTTTCTGGGCTACAGTACCCTGTGTATAAACCATGCTTACCCAGCAGGTCCTAGTGCATCTTCCTTGCAGGAGTCTGTGACCAGTGGAGAATATAGTGACACATACCCTTCTCAATCCAAAGTATCACTTATTTTAACAGTAGGAACCTAGCATAAGAGAAAAAGGATTTTAAAACAACAGTCTTACACACATGTCTATCTTACCCAAAGGCTTATCATCCCCTGATGGTAGCTTGGGTAGACCTAACATCCTCAAACACCCCAGCAAGTCCTAGGTGTCAGTCTGTTCTGCCTAACCAGCTCCCCAACAATGGCCTCCCCACAGAAAGAACTGTTCCTTTTTTATCCAGGTATAGTCCTTTTTCTGACCTGACATTATCTCCTTACAACCCTCAAGTGTTTGCTGAGACATGGCTTATCTGGAGCCATTCTTCTTCCTGCCTGCTTGTTTTCCTTACAGCTCACTATTAAACTAAACCAATATATTCACCGAGTAAACACCCCAATAGCCAGGTCAATATACGAGACTCATAAATTATCACAGAGCAGCTCTGTTTCCATCACAGCAACTATCTCTGGCATGGAATGCAGCAGAAATATAACAGTGATCACTAACAGTACAAGAAGAGAAGAAGAATACTGTATCCATTCAAAAATTCAGGAGGAATTTTACATACATGGAATGTAATTACTCCTAATGGAAATTTGTCTTTGACATCAGCAATAACCAGCTATCCCTGCTTTTGGGAAAAAAATGGACAGGAAACAGATTCTGATGTCAGTTACAGAGAGAATCTGATCCAAGCCTTTGGTTTTAAGGCTCAACCAAAAATTCACCACATTATTGTTCCCTACCAGCATGAAGGGACATTGGTTCAGTGCTGATTCAGGCCTTGTCTATAATTGAAAGGTGTGCTGTTAAAACGTGTTAGCTAACGCTTTTAACTAACATTCTAAAGCTGTAGTGTAGACAAGGGAGCATAGACTTTAACGTGAGGTAGCTCCATAAGTTGAAACCTAGGGCACTGGTGCCTAAGAGTTAGCACAAGAGACGAAGCGTCACAATTTCTGGGTTTTAGTCCTACCTCTTCCACTGACTCTTTTTATGACGGCTTAGTCCAAAATTTTCAAAAGTGACCTCCACGTTTGGGTGCCTCCATTTCTGGGCATTCAGCCTAACGATCAGAAATGCTGAGCCACGGCAGCTCCCATTGAAATCCACTGGAGTTGCAGGTGCTCAGCACGTCTGAAAGTCAAGCCCAAGGTATCTCACGTGCCCAAACCTCTCGATGCCTCAATTTACCTAACTTTAAAATATGTGCTATAATGCTTGCTGCACCCACCTCCAAGCAGGATGGTGAAGCTGAACGAATGCTCATAAAGCATGTAGAAATCTTCTAATGAGAAGCTCTGTTTTAGTGCAAAGAGTCGTAACATTTTGTGATGAGGGAAAGTTTGCCCCTTAGGGAATGTGTCCCCTACTTGTGCCCCTGTAAAGCTACTTGAGTGGGACTAACATTCTGTCTGTAAATCCAGCACTACCCAAACTGCTTTAGCAGGGAGTGCTTCTCTTACTACTCTACTTTTGGGAAATAGAAACCGTCCTGGAAAGGTCAAGTGAAGCCCACCGAGTGTGGAGATCTTATTCAGTGTGTATCCTGTGTGTCCGCTCAGCCTGTTTGCAAACCCTCTGTGTGCTTATCATCATGTAATTGAAATAATGCATATTGACAGAGACTTGAAAACAACTGCTCAATTTTCCTCAAAATTAAATTAAACTTCGTTTATTCTGGGGATCGATCCAATTAAAAGGGGGGAAATTTCAGATAGTCCGAGCCATACAATCCATCTTAACACACTGTGTCTATCACTGTGATGTAATAATTCCTCCAATCAATACTTTAAAAGCATTTAGCAGTCTTGATAATGAACTTTTGTCAAAATAGCCTTACAAAGCAATAAATGAGAGCAGATTAATATGTAGTCATAAAGCTATGAATAGTTTAACGCTTTGAAAGGGTTCCTTGGTAAATTACAGGCTTTATTTATTATAATCCTGCTCTGTGATATTATTGTCCAAAATTCTGAGCGGTCAAGAAGGGTTTGGACTTCTGGAGTGGGTCAGACCATTCATTAGAAGAGAAATGACTAGGACTAGAGACTAAGGAATATAATTTCCCAGTTTATTTTATTTACCTTGTCAACATAATTCCAGCAGTTACCTTGAACAAAAATGGATTTGCAGTTGTGTAGATCTCCAGCAAAAGCAGCTCTTTTCAAACCTAGAGTCAGGCTGCTTCCCACGCACTAAACTGTCCCTGTCAGAGGGCTTGGGTCTGCCATAAACATATGAAAGTTCTTTTACAAGAACTCTGAGTTGTTAAGCCTAACCAATTCTTACTTTGTGAACATTTTCTTCAATGGCCTTATGAATTACCCTTCTGCAGGAAGTCACAACTGGGATATTTTTCTCAACAGTTATTGATTTAATATCTTTTCTAGTTTTACCGCACTAAGTTTCAGGTAGCTCTCAGCATTTCCCAGTCTACTTCTTTATGACAGCTGCAGGAACTCTACCCTTTCACTCGTGGATGGAATTAAATCCTCGATAACCTCCCGCTGCACACATCCAAACATGTGTAAAAGGTTGGGTTAAGGAGACTGGGCTTCTCATAAGGAGCTTTAAACCTCAGAGCTCTGTAAAAACATCTGGTGCTCATTAGAGGGAATATAAGTGAGCTGAGATCCATCTAAACTAGCTTCAGAGAAGGTATATTGCCACACATGATAGCAGGGGAAAGTGGATTTTACTTCTAAAGTGGTCCAGTTAGTCTGTTTGTGTAAAAACCCCTGTTTTAATCTGAAAACTGTTTAGCTAATGCTTCCTGACAATAGAACTTGAAAGGAAGCTTTCTCTGTGTAAGACTCTACTGGCCAGCTGCCATCTTTACACATTTATAATGGAATTTTTGACGTCTTGGTGGGTGATTTCCAACAGTTAGTGGGGCAGGGAAAACTGACCTCAAATAAATACTTTTCAAATGCCTTAAAAAACAACTGCACTGCTTTGGGGTTGTTTGGTTTTTGTTTTGTTTGTTTTTAACTTTCAATTGTTTTCAATCTATTGTGAAGGAACCCTTTAGAGGGGCATGACCGTTGGTGCCCAAAAGAAGGCACTTCTATGCTTGTCCGTCCCAGGTCCTTTTTGAGCAGATGGCTATGCTGCAGGGCTGTGCAACTGCTGGAGGAATCCATATGCTTCCCCACCATCCCAAGGCAGACGCAGTGCAGGAGGAACACAACTTCACCAGGTCTGCTAAGAGCCCCTGAGCCTCCAGGCTGAGCAGCACAGAAGAGGAGCAGGAGGGAGGGAATGATGGAGAGGACCATCTCCCCAAGAGGTGCGGGAAAAGCTCAGCCAAGCAGCTGCTGTGGTCAGTGACAGAAAAACCAATCCCAAATCCCTGTTTCTTTCCCCCAATATTTGGATGTAGTGTTTGATCAAGCAGCTCTCCAGGGTATCTCACTGCCTGACCCAAGACGGGAAGGACAGGTTGTCCCTAGGTTCCAAGCACACACACCAAATATGGCCAGACCCAAGGAACTGCAAATTGCAGTGGGCAGTGAGAAAAACACCAGAATCAAATCCATGCCCTCTCACTAAGGACTGGGGTGCAGCAGAGTACAACTCAGCAACCGCTTAGGGAACCACGCAAGCAGATGATCAGTCATACGATGTATCCTAGCCTCGCCCTAACTTTGGTCCCAAATAGAACAGCAATTCACCCTCTGAGTCATGCAGGTCCATTGAATCAATCCCAGTGCTCATGGATGAATTCATGTCCAATTGTGGAACACCACATGGCAACATGTGACAAAACTCAGCCACCCATCAAAAGTTACAGCGGCAATTCTCTCTCTCAGGTGCCTGGCTGGCTGGTTGGTTCTTGCTCACGTGCTCAGTGTCTACCTGATGGCCATATGTGGGGTCAGGAAGGAATTTCCCCCCAGGTCAGACTGGCAGTGACCTTTGGGACGGGGTTCACCCTCCTGTGCAGTTTGTGGTGAGGGTCATTTGCCAGGATTATCTGGCTATATCTCACTTAATCATTTCCCTGCCATTGCAGGGACATCGAGCACTGGTGCACCTTGATCCCTCCTATTCTCTGCCTGTGGCACATCATAGTCTAGTCTCCTGTGGGCTGTAATGCTTCGGTCTCATTTCTGTTGTTGGGTTCAGTGTGCAAGAAGACACCGGACGTCTTCTCAGTGTTCCAAGCTTCAGCTGAGGTCACTGAGGGAATGGGATGATCCTGTGCTTAAGGCAGAGGACAAGGAGGCAGAACCTCTAGGTTCTTTTCCTGGCTCTGCCACTGACTTGCTGGGTGACCTTGGGCAAGTCCCACAGCCTAAAATTTTAAAACTTGGGTGTCTAAAATTAGGAACCTCAATCCACATTTAGGCACTCAAGCAAGTGGCCTAATTTTCACAGATCCTGAGCAAATTCTGCCCGTAGTTGCAGCTGTGAAACCCACATTGACACACACACACACACACACACACACACACACACACACAGAGGAATCACTCCACCTCCCACAGAGCTGCAGCCCTCTCTGCAATGGAACACAGCAGTTGTTTAACAGCTCACAGCAACACTACCCAACAATCTTAAAGACAGCAAATGAAAAATGCCACTCTACCGAGTAGACGCTGCAGGGGGAATTCAGGTTGAATCTTTACCTCTGATGCTGCCATTCAAAGTGATTTCACACCATTCTCTAAATCCTTGTGACTTGCTGATTTCTGCAGGTTTGGTATATGACAAATCTATACAACTCTGATTTACAGACATTTTGCAGGGGCTCAATAAATGTGAAACACAACAGCACCAAATGAAAAATGTTATCTACAGTAAAACCTTTTAGCTCTGCAGAGCTGGTAGTAAGTGGTGGCATTCCCGTTTTGCAAACTTTCCCTGGAAACATTCCATTTGCATGTGATCTATTAATTGTAGAAGAAACATGCACACTCTTCCATTGCGTCCTCATTTCCCTACAACAGGCCAAGGATGGGTCGTTTAAATGTGGCAAAATTCAACTCTATCTTAAATTGTTTTCAGATTTGAGAGAGAGACTCATGTTAAAATTGCTGCTTTCTTAAAAGATAAAAACCTATGCCCAGACCCTCAAAAGTATTTCGATTCCTCTCTTCCATTGATTTAAATGAGCCCTAATGTTTTCTAGAGATCCAGTTTCTTACTCATCTTAGACCCCAGCGTTTTCCACTGTAGACAATATAAATCAGTGAGTCTCAATCTTTTCCATATTGTGACCCCAGAGATGAGCAGATGTTTCTCAGAACTGTCCCTCAACACATGACCCAAAATAACATTTATTATTATTCTTTATCATTTGTGTTACCTTAGCACCCCAGAGCCCTAGTCATGGACCAGAACCCCATGGCACTAGGTGCTGCACAAACACAGAACAAAAAGACAGTCCCTGCCCCAGTGAGCTTACAGTCTAAGACAAGAGACAACAAACAGATACAAACAGACTGACGGGGGTGTACAAGGTGTAACTACTGGGGTTACTCTGTACCCAAGCCCCTAGGATGCCAGTAGCGTATCCAATGGACCATGGCTCTGATGCATGTGCTGCAGGTGCTTCAGCAGCTAGCCTTGTAGGTGCTAATCCTGATGGGTCCCAACAACCACTCAAATACTTAGCCAAGGGAACGGATTTGCTAGGGCTGGCAGGAAAGGGAAAGCTCCAAATACCCTAGGTAGAGAGGCATAAACAGTTAGTGTTCAAAGTGAGCCACAGCAGTCCAATCAAGAGTCAGAGCTCTGCTGGCCTAGTGCTTGGGATGCTCTCCGTAGCTCAGTCTCTATTCAGGCAAATAAGCATTTTCAAGTTTCCCAGCCAGGCTCCATTAGTGTCTCCCCCTGGGACCCCTCTGTGCTGCTTCCCCATCAGTCCCACACATACCTGCACCCAGCGGGGATGTCTGGCACTCATAGCCGTTCCACTTGCAGCTCTGTCCACAGTTCCTGGGGTTTCCCTCCAGTTCCCTGCTGCCATGTGGCTGTCACTGCCCCACAGAGCTTAGCCACCTCCTACTTCCAGACCTTTCTGCTTACATAGTCAGTGGAAGGGGAAATGCAATGAAGCAGGGACTGATGGGAAATATAGGAGGAAGAGGATGGACACTGGGGAATGGGCTGATGGGTGTTGTAGCCCCTTGTTTTGCAGATCCATCACAAAGGAAACAATGAGACAATATTGGTCCGCATGCCATGCAGTGGTCTCAGCACACGAGCAGACTACGCATTGTCAAGTTTTTTTGTAGGTATCACAGAGGAGGAGAATTTTAAGGAGCATTTGTAGCAATCCAGGCTGTGTAAGAACTCTAGCCAACAGCCTTGTCACAGACTGTATGCTGATTGGCCACATAGGATCAGAAACAAATCCCACCACACACACACACACACACACACACACACACAGTGTGCAGTACAACATTCATTCATTATTACTAGACAGTATTTCTGAGTACCCAGAAGTATGTCAGGCACTTCATAGGTACAAATAAAGACATGGACTAACATTTTCAAAAGTGTACATGGTCAGGAATTTTCTGACAAAACAGTTTTTCATCAGAAAATGCCAATTCAGTGAACCTGAAACTTTTGGATGGACTAGAAAGAGAGGCACACACCAGAGCAGCCAGTAGCCCACCTGGGATGTGGAAGATGCAGGTTCTGATCTGCAGCAGGGGCTTGAACCTGGGTTTTCCACGTGAGTGCCCAAACCACCAGGCTCTTCTGCAATCTCTCACTCTCTCTCTCTCGTTCTGTTTTTCTGAAAAAAATTTCAAAAGGTCTCCGTTTTGTCCTGATTTAGAACACAAACATTTCTTTGAAAGCTCAAAAATTTTGGTGGAATGGGAAAACTGTCCAGTCTTGTGTACACTTAAAAAGTTTGCCAGTCCCTCCTAGTGCAGAAGCAGCTTATACCAGCAATAAAGTCCTTTTGCCGGTGTAATTTATTCCAGCTCCTAAACAAAAGTAAAATACCCCAGCAAAATAATTTTTTTGCCAGAATAACTGTGTCTACACTGGGGTTTTGCTAACATAGCTATGTAGGTGTGGCGTGTTTATTTGGCCAGCAAAGCTATTAAGTATAGGCCAAGTCTAAGTGACTGAGGATCCTAAGTCCCATTTTCAAAGGTGACAGACACACATGGGCTTGTTGTTACTGCAAAATTAACTCATAACTTGAGTGCTGTCCCTAACTCGAGTCCTGTACATACACAAAAACCCCCTAATGCAAATGTGATGATGCTTTTCACTCAAGTTGGCCTTGTCCAAGAGGGGTTTCAGGCTGAAGGTTGAATGAGCACAACTCGTCCGCTACTAACATGACCACTCAGCAGTGAAGATGCAGGCTAGGCCACTTGAGTGCCCTTACCTCTCCAGCACCTTCTACAATTCCCCTCACATGCCCAGAAAGGACAGACAAGTTCGCCCACCATTTACTAGGAAAGAATTCATAGAGCAGCTCAGCTTATGGCAGCTTACTCTGGGAACTGCCCTGAGAAGTCCTAGAGAGAGACACACGAGTGAATACAGTGCCAGCGCAGACACAGCAACTCAGGTGTTATTTGGCTGTGTGTGGCCACGCTCGCTCGAACTTGAGAGGAGTAACTCAAGCATAGATAACTCAAGACATACAGAGGAAATTAAGTCTCACTGAAAGTCAACAGGAATTGGAATCCTAAGTGCCTAAGTTACTTTTGAAAATGGACTTGAGTTCCTAAATCGGGTGCTTTTGAAGATTTTAATACATTGTCTCTGAACCAGAGAGCTTAAAGTCTAAGGCCTGATCCTGCCAACACTTGCGCACCTGCCTAACTTTAAGCACATGAGCAGCTCCATTGGCTTCAATGAGACTACTCATGTGAGTAAAGTTAAACACATGCACTCGTGCTGGTAAGTAGCAATGATGAACTTGCTTCTTGTTGCAGTTAGGGCTGTCCATTGTGCCTGTCGGAGGTCGCCTGCCTCTGAAACACCAGGTACTGGACACAGTTTTAGCAGGGTACCCCCCAGGAGCGTACCTGAGGGGTGGCACTGGTAGTGTAGCCCCAATACCAGGTCAGAGCGGGGCAAGGGACGGAGCTGTTGTGGCAGCACAGGGCATTCGCATGGATGGCCCTGCCCTCACTCTGATTCCCCACAAGGAATCATAGGGTGAGGGGATCAGTCCTGTGGCCTATTCTGTAATAGAGTGGAGCCAGCCTTGTCCCTACCCTGGTAGAACAATGCAGGGAATCCCCACAACGGGACTCCATGTTTAGTTTTCCTCCTCCTCACAGTCTTGCTGAGGGAGGGAGTAATCCAGTCCATTGTTTGTAAATGGCTTTGGCAGCTTCAAGTGGATGGTGTTACCTAAATACAATGCTCCAGAGAAAGAGAGACACTCCAAGGCCCCTAATAATATGCTCTAGGGGGTGGAAAATCCTTCTCAAACCTACGTTAGAGGATTTTGGCTCAGAAATTCTAGTGTGATCCAGCGTCACACCGCTAAGTCAATGCAGCTACGCCAGCTGAGGATCTGGCCCATCATCTGAGGAACTGAAAAGATTTACCCTCCTTTCCCTTTAATGGCTCTGAGGTCCCTTTCCAGAGAGAGTTTCTAATTCTTGTTTTCACTCCTTATACGTGTGGGTTTTTTGGGTGGATAAGGGAGGGATAATGCTTATTTTTTGAGGTAATCCATTCCTCCAGGCTTTGGTCTGTTATGTCACCTCTGCTGGTCCTTTGAAATAAAGGACTATCCAAGCAAACCAGAAAGAAGATATTAAAGAACCCTACTAAAGCCCGATAAATACATTTACAAAGGTTTATAGGTGGAACCATTACAGGTTCAAATGAAACTTACTCCTTCTGTGCATCACAAAAAATTGCTAATAACATTTCTCCCCTCCTCTCCCTCCCCCCCCCCACCCCAAAAGAGACATGTTTGATGCTAAAGGTATTGCAGTTGCTTTAAGGAACTGGCACATCAAACATCATTTGGGAAATTTCAAAGGGCTGTTTCAGCAGTCTCACTTTCTGCCATTTTTCCCCCTTCCACCCACCCCTCTTTTAATTTTTTAGTTCCTGATGAAGTTTCAGTTACTGCTGAAGTCAGTTCTTGTGTTCTTGGCTATCAAAGAGCATTGCAACATCGTCAGAGTTAAACTAAAAAAAAAAAAAAGCATCCCTTTTACTTTGGAGATCAGAAAGTCGTATAAAAAGGATGCTGATTTGTGGAATAAAGGGTGGGATTCCCTGCTGAGACGATAGGCATCTTCTGACTTAACTGAGTTAAGATTTGAATACATTTGGCCCAGACAAGGGGAGGAAAAAATCCATTAGTTTCGAGAAAAGCCTCACACAGTTTCAAAAGGAAATATGTTAATACCAAAAAAAAAAATTGTATGTATGTTCCAGAGGCCAGGAGTTTAATACTACCAGCCAGAAGCAAATAAAGAAATTAAATTACATGACTAGCAGAGAGACGCATCTTGTACAGCCAAGGCATGCACTGGGAAATGTTAAACTCCTCTAGTAGCTCTGCCAGGTAGAAATTTCTTGGGGTAAAATATACCTACCTACAGCCATGGCAGCTGCAAAAACAACAGGGCATTGGTAACCTGCCACAAATGTCCACAGTGTACAATGCAGCTCCTATGTTTGGCAGAATCTAGATTTCAGTCTTACCCCATCAAATTCACCACTAGGCAGAGCCTTCTTTGGGACATAAGTGGTACATTTGTCTTCTGCTGCCCCTCTGAATTTCACTCCACAATGAAGTGAACCCACTCAAGACCCTGTGCAACATTTAAGCCCTTCACACCCAGCTTAAGTAGTGCAGAAGGCCTTGTATGACCCCTCTGCACTGAGGCAAATTTCACCCTTTTATGCAACAGTCTGGATACAAGAGGATGTTTGGACCAAATAATGGACTGAGTAAATCTAATGGCCACAGAAGTTGGGAGGCAGTATGGACTTGTGGACAGCGTACAGGCTTAGGACTGACACCTGGGCTCTATTCCTGGCTCTGTCACTGACCTGCTGGGTGTCCTTGAGCAAGTCACTTCACCACTCTCTGACTCAGTTTTCCCATCTGTACAGCAGGGATAATGATACCTCTTTTGTAAAGTGCCAGTTCTACTATGTGCTACATAACTCTACATAAGATCTAGTTATAATTAGATAGAAAGACTCTAATTGACCTCAGTGGAAGACAGACCAGGCCCATTATAAAAGAGAGAGAAAGGAAAGCTGACATTCGCTAAGTATCAGTATTGTTATATATTAATCAACAACTTGGATTGAAAGTTCTTTTGGGGACAGGAACAGGGCAAAGTGCCTAGCATTACAAACTCCCAATCCCTGTCTACTACTAATAATAATGTGCTTAATGGAGTAGATCAGATTTATACTTCGGGGGGATTGATAGGTTGTAAACTGTTTGGGGCAGAGACTGTCTCATTTTCCCTCTTCTACAAATGCCTCTAAGAAGGCCAAGCGCACCATCCTTCCAGACTCCCATTGCAGTTAAAGCAAGACCATGCCCAACAAGAAACCAAGAGACACTTTCCACCACAGAAATGCAGATGGGGAACCTCAGTGAAGTTTAAACAACACTGGATCGTATCATCAGATTATTTCCATTATCTCACAATTCGCTGAATCAATGGGGTTTTCGCCCTCCATTAAAAAGATATTGCCAAAGGGCCCTATTTTCAAGTAACTCCAACTGACCTCAGTTGGAATTACTCATATCCTGCATAGGTATTATCAAAACTAAGATGTTTAGGTTTAAAAAAAAAATCAGTATAAACAATCTGTGGAGACAGACACGCAGCTCGGAGGCAAAACACCAATTGACTTCTGTCAGTGCTGATTCCCCACTCTGGCACTTCGAGTGCAGAAGGTGGGGGCCTGCAAGGATTCTAAAAATTAATACTGGCCGCTCCAGGCTTGTATTAAACTTCCAAGGTTACAGCTTCTCTCTGACCATGGATGGGTAGATGCTGCCACCACCCAAGTGCAAAACCCTTTTTAGAACTCAGGAAGGCACACTTGGGAATTCCTTCCTGTGGGGTACCCTCAAGCCCCTTCACCCCTCGCCCCCTCCGGGGTAGAGCTGAGAAAGAAAACAAAGGAAATCAGCTGTTGCCACCAGCTAATTAAACAACATGTACAAAAACCTCTTAGGAGACAAAATCCAATCCTGTTCTTAAAAAGGTAAATTTTATTAAAAACAAAAAGAAAGAAAATACATTGAAAACTCAGACTATTGCTAGATTTAAAAAAAAAAACACTTACAATAATTAAGCATCAAGAATAACCTTTTTAAGGTCCAGCTTAAAGGTTACAAGCAAAACAAAAGAATTTGGGGTTAGCACAGAGGAGTCCACAAGCCATAAAGAAATAAACAGAGATAAACCTAATCGCGTCTTCCTAGACATTTCCTGATCTACTTACATATCTGGGGTTTCAAATGAGTAGTTTCTAGGTATGATTTTTCATACCTGGCACAAGCTCTTACAGCATAGCTGCAGCTCTGTCTCTGCTTATCCCCGAGAACAGACAGACAAAGGGGAAGTTTTTTCCCAATTTTAAAAAGTTCTAGCCTTCCCATTGGTTCTTTTGGTCAGGCGCCCACTCCCTTCATTTTACCTATGCAGGGAGACATTTTAACCCTTTACAGGTAAAGCAAGTAGAGAACTACTACTAAGAGGGATATTATAGCTAACTGGCTGGGCGCCCATAAAAGGGAGCTACCACCCCCCTTTCATTTATCACAACTTCAAAGTGAGTTTTGCTTGAATAAGGAGTACAGTACTGGGCAGTTGGGTTCAGACTTAAATTTTCCCCTTGCATGTTGAAACTCAGACACAACAGTGTTGTGCTGACACATGAACAATAAAGTGAAAGTGAATAAGGCGTGGTCTACGCTTAAAAATTAGATCAACCTAGCTACGTCACTCAGGGCTGGGGAAAATGTTGCATCCTGAGTGCCCGGGATAGGTTGACTTAATTCCCAACGTAGCCACGGTAAGGTCGATGGGAAGAATTCTTCTGTTGACCTAGCTATTGCCTCTCAGAAAGATGGATTAACTCCATTGATGGAAAAAACCTTCCACCAATATAGGTCTATGGGTACAGCTTCACAGATGCACAGCACATATTCTAAAGTTGAGTGAAAAATTCTGCAGATCTGATTAATTCAGGGCTGGTCTACGCGACAAAGTTAGGTCAGCTTAACTATATAGCTCAGGGCTGTGAAAAATTTCACGCCTTGTGCGATGTAATTAAGCCAACCTAAGCCCCAGCATAGACACTGCTAGGTCGACAGAAGAATTCTTCCATCTACCTAGCTGCCAGCTCTCAAAGAGGTAGATTTACTAGAGTAATGGAAGAACCCCTTCTGTCGCTATAGACCAGGGATCGGCAACCTTTGGCCTGCGGCCCGCCAGGCCAATGGGGGCTGCAGGAAGTGGCGCGGGCCGAGGGATGTGCTGGCCACCACTTCCCGCCGCCCCCATTGGCCTGGAGCGGCGAACCGTGGCCAGTGGGAGCCACGATCAGCTGAACCTGTGGACGTGGCAGGTAAACAAACTGGCCCGGCCCGCCAGGGTAACCGCGTACCAAAGGTTGCCGATCCCTGGTCTAAACCAGTGGTGCCCCTGTGCCATTGCGGTGTTTCTAGGGTAGAAAAGGTAGGGTACGCCTCCTTTTCTTGCTTTTGAGATCTTTTGGAGGCCATTCCAGTTTCCTCCCATGTATTGGTGGTTTGAATTTATTCAATGCATTATTTTTACCTTTTATTTTTTAGATCAATTGTAATTATATAAAGAATCACTTTTCCCACCCCTGAAACGAAGCCACCTCTGGTGCACAGCAATGGCAGCTGTTAAAGAGCACTAGCAACACCGTGGTAGATTTTAGAAGAGCAAGGAAGAACATTGTAACCAATTGAGGCCCCAGCAGGAATGCTAGAGAAGCTGAATGTAATTTCCTAAACAGGAATTTTGACAGGACACCAAGATTACTGCCCCCTAACTGTGCAAAAAATGTCATGTAATCTTAAATGACCACTGTAGATCTCAGTGGGGAAGGAGGGGCCCTGTTTTTACGTTACATCTAAAAGTTTTGTTCTTCTCTCTTGCAGAGATATTTCATCTCCCAATGTGCATGAAATCCACTGAAAGGGTTTGCAAACTACAGCAAAAATATATACCTCCCCTTGCAATCCTGGCCCAGGAGCACCAGGTGCCTGCAGGGCCGGTTCCAGGTACCAGGCAACCAAACATCTGCTTGGGGCAGCACCTGGTAAGGGGCGGCCAGGAGCAGCGTGGCGCGGCATTCCGTGGGGGGGGGGGGGGGGGTGCCGGCGGGGCGGGGCTCGGAGGGCGGTGCTTTTTTTTGCTGCTTGGGGCAGCAAAAAAGTTAGAGCCGGCCCTGGGTGCCTGGCGTGGATCTGAGAAGTTTGGGGAAAGGTCTGGGCCAGACATGGAGGTGGGAGATCTTGCAGGGGCGGCAGGCTGTAATGTGGAGGTGTCAAAAAAGTAGCACAGTATTAAATCCTTTTGATTGTCCTTCTGCTGAGAGAAGAGATGATATCTCATCATTAATGGACTTGAATTAATATAAATTAGTTGAACATCTCGTTGCCGCTTCCGTTCAGGCAGAGAAAAGGGGTTTATTGGGGAGGTGAAACCAACGATCCCTTTCACCTCACATTCACTCTGCCATCTATAAAGATGCTGCTGACCTCGCACTCTTGTCTCTCCTCCCCTTCCCAGCCCCCCTCCCCTCCCAGTCAGCACCTGGGAACTGTAAAATAAAATGATTATGTGACACACTGGGATTATGGTGCCTGTCCACATCACAGACCTCTAATGACCCTAACAGGAGTGTCAGGTGACCTCTAAATCTGCACCAGGGAGATTAGAGGTCACTAGGATGACTTGAACCTCTGCCGTCCTGCAGCCACAGCCACACTGCTTAGTGCTGATAGCTTACACTCAGAACAACAGGGGATCAGGGAAACCTCCTTAGAGGCATGGGCTGGGCTATAGTGCAATTTCATCTCCTTCTCTTTGCACCTCACTTTCCTTTTCTTCTTCTGTTTGATCTGTGGGTTGCTTTCCTTCCCCCCACCCTTTTGCACAGAGACAAGAGAGAGAAATTCTTATGCTCTCTTTGAATTTACGAATGAGCAGATTTTGGATCTGAATTAACAACAACATGTATTCTGATGGCGTGCACATTAGAAAATAGTGTAAAATAGATTTATTCCAAAGAACTTCCCAATTCGCTCGCTCGCTAGCTAGCTATATATAAATAAATACAGGAAGAGATGTCTTGGTAGATTTTGAGAGGGGCAGGGTTATTTTTACAAAGCAGGCAAATATTCTTTAAGGTGGGCATAAGCTTTATAATCTCTTTTGAAAAGGGTTGAATATTCTACATGGGGGTGGGGTGGCATATGCAAAAAGTATTATTACAGGGGTGCATGGTTCATTTGTCAAAACTGTATATTAAACAGGCAGAACATACAATGTATATTATAGTGAACACACAAAAACTATGTTAAAAAGCACATTATTAATGTTGTGCAGGCAACCTTAATTCTGGCACTTCCTAAATTTTGAGTGCTTGACTTTGCAACCTTAGTAATGTTATTTTAACTTTGTGTGTGGTATACTGTGGTACTGTCACTTTAAAATTAGTCATGCATAAACACCAGGGGGCCTCCAGTTGTGAGGGGTCTCTCCCATAATGCAGGCACAATGAGGGTCTGCAGGCTCCTAGTCTGTAGGAGCCATCTTGTTATGTATCTAATAAAGAGAATTGTGGTTTAAACCTTATATTCCTGGTCTCACTCTGAAGTACAGAGGCTGCAACATACTCACAAGGAAGATACCCTCAGCTGTCTGACCATTCTAGAAAGCATGACCGTGGTTGTCTGTAATTGCCTACATTTTTAAAAAAGGAAACTGAAAAAACAAATTCCACAGCATGGTTGAAAGCTTTAGATTCACCACACAGCCCTCTGCCATTTCAGCTAAGAGAGTGACTGATAGCAGTAGTAGGTTGTCTTTTTCTATGCGAATCAGCACTAGAGGGACATGGGATGCTTTGCCAGAGGGTCTCACAAATTGAGGAATGGTGAGACTCAGGAATCTTGAGTTACATTCCAGGCTCTGGAGTAGAGTGTGCGCTAATGGGCATAGAGTCTTCTGCCCATTCTCCCCAAGCATGACCCCTTCTACCCAAGCCTCTCCAAACTGTCCCAGTCTCATCTTTTCCCTACCCATGGCTCCTCGGCCCTACTCTTCACTTACTGAGCATGTCCGAACTACGTTTTTCAAAGTTTTGTAACTTGATCACACTTGTTCAGATATTCACAAGGACAGCAAAAGGCACATCCTAGACCCAAAGGCCACACCCCATTCCAAATCTCAAGACCCTGCTCCAAAGCATCAGCACACTAGAGCTTTTCAAAGAAAAGGTTGCCAGAATTTTAGACACGGACAAAACAAAATATTTTCCCTAGCTTTGTTCTTCCCTAACTTCAAAACTATTTTGGCTGGAATTTTCAGAAAAATTCAGCTTGAGAGTGACACCAGCACCGAAAATTTCAAATCGAAAGCTTAAATGTTGGCAAACTCATAAGCAACTGAAAACAGGGTCTTATAATGGGAAGTGTCAGACAACCTTAATAGGCAATTATTGGGCATTGGGCAGGGGTCGCAAGCTGGAGGATTCTCTGCGACTTGAAGTCTTTAAATCACGATCTGGAGACTTCAACAGCTGAGTTAAGGGAAAGTGGGTGGGTCAGCTTTTGTGGCCTGCATAATGCGGGAGGTCAGACTAGATGACCATAATGGTCCCGTCTGACCTTTAAGTCTATGAGTCTATTGAGACACAGCACGAATTCTGACCTAGGTATTCTCTGCTGGGCATTAGTACCCAGGTTATGGCCCTTTTGCACCACCTGAGCCATGTGTATAGAATCTGGCCCTGCAACATCAAATAGCTTCTGGCCTCTGTAAATGAAGATTCAAATACTACCATATGGAGCTGCATCACCTGACCATTATGTGTGCATGGGCACTCCATGCCACTTCACATTCAGATCATAGGGTCCGTGCCTTCTCCTGTGTCTTGTACAGCACCGAGCACTCTGTTGGCACAGAACAAGTAATAAATAAAGACAATGATGACGAATGGCTGGGAGAAGTACTGAACTGCCTCACTCCTGTATTAAGGGTGAAATTCACACCTCAGAGGGCCAGCACAAGGCCTTCGGCACCATTTCACGCCCACAGTGGACTGCAGAATCAGGGAGTCCTCTGCACCTCTATTTACCATGAAAAGGGCCTCTAAGCTGGTAATAGGGGAGGCCCAGAACAGGATGCCTGCAATACAGTCTTACATGACTCCACTACCTCCAACACAGAGTGCAAGTGGTACAGTGTGCTGCGGATGCTACTCCAGCCCACAGGTTCAAGAGCTGTCTGAGGAGGGAAAGATGGTACTGCAGCCTCACGCCCTGGCTCTAGGTTTAGAAGAGGGTGGTTTTCAGCTCCCAGACCCCACTTCACCTGCATAGTGCCCTTTTACCCATGCTTCCTGGAGCCAAATCTGGCACTTTTATTATGAGTCTTGGGATATTTGGTGTTATTCTTCAAGCCCCAGCTACTGCAGTCAAATTATTTGGGAGAATCACAGTTTAACTGGAAAAAAATATTTTTCTTGACCTGATAGTTGCAGAGAAAAGCCTAAAATCATGACCTGAGTGCATCCTACAGGCTCAAAATGCAAAGAAAAAGAATTCCAAACACATTGTTTCTACATCTCCTGGGGTGTTTAGCCAATCTCATTATTCTGGGGGCTGCTTCATGATTTCAGAACGCTTGTGGCTGGCAGTACTGTGAATTTTACCCTGAGAGATCAGTAGCAAATTTACCTGTGACCACTCACAATCACCTCACGTACCCCGCAGCAGCCTTAACTCAGGCAAGGATTAAAAAACCCCATTCCCATATTTTCTTCTTTTCTCTGTTTGTGCCGCACCCTCCCTCTCACCATATTGCAGGGCTTTCGGGTACCAGCTGCACTGGTGCTTTGGCAAATGCCAGCTGAATTGATTGAATTCAAACTGAAGTACTCTGGTCATTGTCTTCCGCTGCAAGGCTAGGAGCTGGGGACAGCCAGCCATGGGAAACTCTGGCTGAAGTGAAAAACTAGGCCCTGGGAGACCAATACTATGTGGAGAGCTCTTACTTCCTGTCTCAGTTACAAATGCAGTCATTGGAAGCTGAGAACACAAGCCCCCACCTGTACCACAAAGCTGATGGATAGACTCCACTATAGATAGGTGAGGGAGAAGGAAGAAGGGGTTTGCTTTCGCTGTTGATCCGACTAAAAAAAAAAATTCAAATGAACTAATTTCTTGTTCTAAGACCTTTTTTCCCCTTTGCAGCTGCTTCTGATACAAAGGCAGGACCTTATCTCCCTGTTGCACTGATCCAATACTACAAACCACTGCCTTGTTGTAATGCGCAGAATGTTTGGCATCCGAGAGCAGCCTATAAAGAGAGAGAAAGAGGGAGTCACATTCTCTTTCAGTTTCAGCCCTGCTTTTTTTCCTCTCCTCCTTGCGTTTGCTGGCAACTCATATGCCTCCTAACACCTTCCTTCCAGATACTTCTGCCACTTAGCCGAATAGGTCATCTGGGGGTCTGTGGCAAAAAGGAAATGCACCTTTCCCTCCTCCTGTCCACTGAACATGTTCCATAACCCCAGGGTCTATATGTAACTCGCTGGTCGATCTATATTATGGGGGGGGAGGGATAGCTCAGTGGTTTGAGCATTGGCCCACTAAACCCAGGGTTGTGAGTTCAATCCTTGAGGGGGCCATTTGGGGATTTAGTTGGAGTTAGTCCTGCTTTGAGCAGGGGGTTGGACTAGATGACCTCCTGAGGTCCCTCCCAACCCTGATATTCTATGATACGCATCCCCCTCCCAAAGTGAAACAGACTCCAGTCAGCGAAGTAGGCTCTTAGCTCAAGCTGTAGAGACTCATGCTTTTAGCTCTGGTGGTCACCAGCACAATCCCCAGTCTATCTAACGTACTTATAAGACCCCCATTACTATAACATCTGAGCACCTCGCAATCTTGAATATATTTATCCTCACAACACCCCGTGCTAATATCCCCCATTTTACAGATGGGGTGCCAGTCCTGCCAACCTCAACTGTTCACAAATCATGAGTATGGACCCCAAAATCATAAGATTAAAAAAATCTTATGATTTTTATCCTAAAGGTTAGAAATTTGCTTTATTTAAAATGAACACGGAGGTTCACATGTAATATCATCCAGCTGCGTGGGCCTTAAAAATCACAAGACTTGTAACAAAATCACAAGAGGTGACCATGCTAAGGAATTGAGGTATTAAGTGATTTAAGCGTGGTCACACATGAAGTTTGTGGCAGAGCAGGGAATCAATCTTCTGTGTCCCAGGCTAATGTACTAACCCTTGGAAGACCTTTCCTCATTAAAAAAGTGTAGTTGGCAGGAAGGGACCATCCCATATGCACGCAGTCTTTCAAGGTGCTGAGTGCCTGTTGACTCACTGGGACTACTATGAAGTCCGCGGCAATGGAGGGCACTCAGCACGTCTCAGGAAATGCTCAGCACTAGAGCCGGGCAGAGAAAGGATTCCATTTTGCAGAGGATTTTGATATTTCAAAATTTGGTCCCATTCTGATTCAAAGTGCAACTAAAGATTTTTAAATTCTCCGTGAAAAGCCATGGAGTCCTGGCTCTGGGGCAGTCCACCTGGCAGGCGGTCTTGGAGCCGCAGACCCAGGAAGCACTGCAAGCTCAGCCTGGTTACTGGAGAGTCTGCCAAGAAGCCAGGAAATGAGCTAGCAGGAAACTAGGTTTTGAATCCTGCCTGGGTTCTGTTGGAACTTTGTTGAAATCGAGCCACCTCCACAATGTCGATAAATTCTGATGAAAAACTACTTTGCCGGAATTTTTCCAACCAGCTGTAATCAGCCCCTTGCACTTGCATGTTCCGATGTCTGATACACAGGTGAAAAGGAACTTTCAGACGCCCTTCTGGAAACCACTTATCTATTAAAAATAATTTTCTTACCATCTGAAATTCTCCTTAAATGCTATAGCTATGGAGAATAGGGAGAGAGAGAAAATGAGAATTAGCCAACTTCAGACAACTGCTTGCTCCCACCCGCTCTTCCACACTGCACAAGCCTGGAACTTGCTCTCAAATTGGGATGGAGCCTGCTTATGCTTAATAAGGCCACAGAAGCGAAGAGGCTGCATCTGTAATGTTTCTGTCAAAGCAAATGAGGTCATTAACAGACGAGTTCAGTGATAGAATTGTCTCTCACAGTATTTATTATATGGTCCTTTTCCTGACACCTCCCACTGAGAGAATATTAAATATTTAATGCACACCAAGGCTCCGCTCATTTTTCATCCCCACTTCAGCATTCAAGTCGTCTCCAATCTGCTGCTAGCTACAAAGTCGACTGGACAATGGACCATAATGAATTAACCCTTTGGCGGGCGCAGTAGCATTTACAGAAAGACTAGGTGCTTTATCATGTCTGTCTTGTGCTCGGGCTCTAGAATTCAGTTCTCAATTTATTAAAACAAGGAGGGGGGATAATTTGGAAAACATGCTAGGGGAAACAAAGCAAAAAATAAAGCAGGGGAAGATGAAAGTGTTAGCCTGCCAAGGTGACAGCGGCTTATTTATTTATTATTTCTTGAGACATCGTCTCCAAAAATTAGGGTCCCTGCTGTGAAAATTAAACCAGTGTTTAGAAAGCCAGAACATCAGCTAGTCCTGCAAACAAAATATGGGAAGAAAGGAAAAGCTTGTGCAAAGGGAGACCCGACTGGTCACAGAAGATGCTGAAAGCAGAGACACTCCAATGGACTCTCTCAGGGATGGAGGTTCCCAGGCAGAGGACTGGATTCTCCACTGTTTTGGACCCTGTGTTGTTATTTGCCCTGGGCAAAGTAGGTGAAAGGCAATTGTAAAATATTAATGCACTGATTCAATTGAGACATACATCCATTTTGCCTGGATACACAAAGTACAAGGCTGTAAAGAACCAGGCCCAAGGTCCTTAGACTCAGAAGGCCCTGCCTTAGCCTGATCTAGGAGTTCTAAATACTATGGAGAAAGACTCTTGAAAACTCAGCCATATAGTGAAACTAAAAGCATTTTTGAAAGTCCAACCCTGGGTGCCCAAGTGTCCTAGGAGCACAAATCCCATTGACTGTCAATAAGGCTTCGGCTCCCGCATCACTTAGGTACAGTACTTGCGAATATTCCATCCCCAAAGCCTTCAACAGTTCCATCGGAGTTGGATGGCTAAACTCTAATAGGAACCTTTGGAAATCCCAACCAAGATGTTTAGAGTAGACCAAACTTTCAGACAGGGCACAAGGCCAGCCCAGTCAGCGCATTTTCTTTTGTGAAACTCCATCTAGCTGGTCCTAGAGGCTAAGAGATACATACATGGCTTGGCTCATGGTGGGTATGTCCATGACAAGGGAATGTTTAAACAACAAGTATCCGGACTAGTGACAGCTGTGAACATCTCCTAGGTAACCATGTAAGGAAGAAAAATATTCTAAAGTCATATGGCCCAGATTATTCCCTGGGTGAGGGGCTCGGGCAAAGGAAATCTTGTTTGGACCCCTCACAGGTAAGCCCCCAAAACAACCCACCAAAGCAGCAGGGTTTGCCCCCCAAAAAAAAAAAAAAAAAAAACACTAGGCCACCCCAAATCTGGCAGATCCCATGGAATCTGCAGGGAAGCCTTGTGCCTCCAAATTCCCAGCAGAGCCCCTGGCTCCACCTCCCTGGCAGCACAGCTCCATGAGAGCCACAGTACCAAGAAATCTCCCTGGTCACAGGTCCTCCCAGAGATCCACAAGTAGGGGCTCCACAGGGCTGCTGAAGAAGGGAATGGTATGCAGGATGATGAATCCATAAACAGAGAGTCTGTCCTGATCTCTAGCCACCAGTTCCACCCTTAAGCACTGTCAGGAGGAGGAGAAGTTTACAATCTGAATATTTCCAGACCAATGACTTTGTTTTTTACTTTTCCCAGACCATTTTACCATCACAACCTCCGAAATCATAGGATGCAGAGTTGTTATAGCTGTACTAATCCAGGTAAGTACAGAATAGACAGTCATACAGCTTTCTCCCATAAAACTGTTAGGCAAATCCAACCCTTACACACTACACTAGCAAGGAGGTACACTGGTACATTGCCCCTTGATTCAGGCTCATAGTCTACCACTTGCTTATCTTGTTAACCCTCTCTGTCACTTTCACTAGGTTCCAAGAAATATGATTCCCACCCACATGATGTGAAATCAACCTGTGTTCATTTGACCTTTTTAATGTTTTGTAATTTGATTGGGTGACCATTCCCATATTTCTTTGTCAGCAGCCCAGTAACCTGAAAGGAAGAAGTGGAAGAGACAGCCAGTTGAAATACACAATATAGCAAGTGGGAAATAGTGGGGCCCCGGAATCCTGGGATGACTGAAATCTACAGCCTCACAAACATGGATCAGCCTAACTGTGCTTTTGGGGTCTTTCTGAAATAATCTAACAATGTTGCCTAGTGGCTGGAGTAGGGAGCGGAGTCACCACTAAGAGGAGAGGAGAGAAGAGATCTAAACCCAAGATTCTAAGGCCTAGTCTACACTTAACAGTTTTACTGGTGTAACTATATCAGTGAGGGGGTAATTTGCTGGGTCCTTCAGCAAGTCATTTAATGTTTATGTGCCTTTGTTTCCCCATCTGCAAAATGGGGATAAGCTTAATACTGTTTTAAACTGCTTTCAAACCCCCAGATGACAGGTACTCTAGAAGGACAAAAATATGATTAGACACTTTTAATTAAGAAAAAAATAAAGACATTCCCTGAAAGCACTAGTTTTCTGCTGTAAACCCCACAAAACCAACGCATCAGTGTAGGAACAAACCAAAGGAATCAGCATTCACTACCACTATAGTCTCTTTGTGTAAGAACACCAGTGAAATGGAACAGGCTGCCGAGAAACAGTTTTTGACATGAAATTGTTTCTTTCATTACACTCATGGGGGCTTACTTATGGAGCTGAGGTTAACAATACAGCCTATGCTTCCAGCACTCACAAAAGGAAACAGTAGCCAGTTGTTTGGTCTGGTTTGTGTGATCCTAGCTGCAGCCCCCTTTGTTTTTACTTCCCTTCAGCAAACCTCTCCCTGTAGATTGACCCCTGCCCATCACAGAGAGTTGCTTATATAGGCCAGCAAAAACTGCAGCAGTTGGTGTTTTCAAATATTCATCTTTTTCTAAGGTTGTTGGGAGGTTTTCTGCTACTTAGTCCAGAGCTTTGGCTTTTTTCATTACCCAGACAGTTTGCAATATAGTTTCATCATAATTATCCCTTTTCAGCTTCTGCCTAAGTGATTGGCTGTAGAGCTATAGCAGCATAGAGTAGTCTAAAATTAAAGCAGACTTGGGTCACTTATTTACATAACTTTTGCCATTTTTGCTCTGATCAATCCATGAATTTGAATGCATCCCACAGCTACTGGGAGAAAATAGGGTTTAAAAGGTGTCATAGGCTGCTCTAGTGGTGTAGCGCTAAACCCAACATGCTGTCACATATGGGATTGTAGAAGTGCAGACTCACCCCTGTGGCACCTCCTGCTGGTCATCCATGGGAATTAGCTCAATCCAGCCCAGGGCACCCTCTGCATGCCAGTGATCTGCTTGTCCTCTGGCCCTGTGTCCCTCCCTGGACCCCCAGTGCCCCTTTAACTGGGGTGCTGCCCCCTGGCAGTACCCCACCAATCTGGGTCTCCCCTCCCTGGGGAACCCCCAACCCACTATCCCTCAGTTTTGGCTACTGCCCAGTCTCCATCTAGCCCCATTCACTGGGGCAGACTGCAGTATCAACCACTCATCATAGGCAAAGGGGTTTGGACCTGCTGCCTTTGCCTACCCCTTGGGCTGTCCCCTGCAACCCCCAGTACATCTTGGCCTTATACTAAGCCACAGCCTGGGGCTTTCCAGGCAGGAGCTCCCCAGCTCCTCTGCCTTTCCCCAGCCCTGCTCCACTCAAGTACCCTGTGTCTAGCTCCCTGCAACCAGGTCCTTCTCCCTCCACAGACAGAGGGAGACTGTTTGCACCTGGCTTCCCTGGCCTTTTTATACAGGCCAGCTGTGTCCTGATTAGGGTGTGGCCCAGCTGCAGCCGCTTCCCCAATTAGCCCAGCTTTTAGCGCTACAGCTTTCAAGCCCTCCCAGGCCACTTTTTAAACCCCTCAGGGCAGGAGCGGGTAACCACCCTGCTACAGGGATCAGAATTTGCCCCGGAACTTAATAGGTACAGGGATCAGAATTTGCACTGCACTCGGGGCTGAAAATGCTGATGAGGCAGTATGCTCCAACCCTAGGGAATAGGGAGAGCTTAAGCTTTGTATCCTCTCCTGTGAGCCCTTCTAGTTGATGCAGGGAGAAGCATAGGTGTCCTCCAAAGGAAGTCACATCCATCCTTGATCCTCACATGGAAAATCACCCAGCCTCGGTGATTTGGGTCTTTGTCAATGGGAGGGAAAATAAGGACACCTCTACTCCCTCCTCTCACCAAAATATAAAACAGCTACTGATGCACACTTTATTTTGAAAATAAACCATAAGCCATAAACTAACCCAACAAAACTAAGCTTTAGAATGGGTGCAGGTGCAAGAGGGTGAATGAAAGAGGTCAGACCAGGTGTATAAAGGTAATTGTAGGGTTCACTTTGCACACTGAAGGGACTCTACTATCATACATTACTATTATTAATCTAAAGTTACTTCATCTATAGGGACATTTTCATCCATTTTCCTGTTAGTTTGTCTTAGGAGTCATTGTTCTGTTTTTGGAACAATCCCTTGTATCCAAATACAGAAGACTGCATTGCCAGCTGAAATCAGCACCAAGTGGACTGATTTCAGACATGTCTTCACTTGCTCACACCGGTTCTGCACTGACATACCTTCGTTGACTTCAGTGGGGATTCTCCTGATTGACTTGCACAGTGCAAACCTCACCTGTGCAAGTGAGAAGAGAACCAAAGCTATTGTCTCATCCTTACATATCCACTAGAAATGAGTCCAACATTCAGATTCCAGATCCAGATTGGAAACACTCCAAAATTCAAGGGTTTCTAACAGGCCTTATTCTCCTACCACAAGTACAAGTAACTCTGGCAAGCCAGGGATAAATGAGTAGGTGGGGCAGGCAATGGAAAGGCAATAGTAAAAGTCAGCTGACACCAGGACTTGTATAGCATTTGAGTCTAAAACAAGGGACATCACCCATAAGAAGGGACAGAGTATGATCCTAAAATGCCAATAATCATGATGAGTTTCCACTCTATGTCACAGAGGGAGTGCATTTAGGATATTTTTCCCTGTTATTCAGACTCAGAGTTATTCCATAGACTTGTACTCTCGCTGCAAAGCTGGCCTATCAAGTAGTTTGGATGCAATCATGTTGGAAATCCAGCTCCTGAGTAGAAGTTAATGAGGCAGTAATGAAGTCCGGTCACCCCCAATCTTAGCACCGTAACATCGCACAATTCTTTACATAAGGATGATCTGCTCTCGGTACTGTCTCCAATGTGCTGAGGCACAAGCTGGCTATTATATACATTTAACTAACTCTATTTGTACAACCAGGCACATCTTGTGAGCAGCTCTGGTTTGGGCCACAGGGTTTCAAAGCGAAGTGGAGTGATTCCATCCCAGCCAAAGTGTTAATAAGATAATTTAGACGTAGAACTCCCCCTCAGGGTACCCGAATGTTCATTAGGAAACACTGAAATCTGAAATAAAAGGAGGAAATAAAGTTTAGTGGATTAAAATTGAGAATCCTCCACAGAATAATCCTAAAATGGAACAGGCCAAGCCCACAAAGATAGATCCCAGGGGATCAGAAATACATAGATCCCAGGGGATCAGAAAAAGTTCAGGGTGATCCTTGTGGAGCCCCCCAATGCTTCTTTGTTGGCTCCATAGTCCCACTCACTGGGGCCCTTTGCAAGTCTCTTAACCTCTCTCTGCCACAGTGTCTCCATCTCTAAAAGGAGATAACAATACTTTGCTACCTCACAGTATGTTGGGAAGATTATTTAGTTAATAGCTGTGAATGTAAAATTGCTGTATATATGCTACGTATAACTATTCTGCAGGGTACCTAGGTTCTGCATAAAAGTCATTATTATTTCTTAAGTACTAGAAGTGGATGGATCATCCAGTTGTTAGAATGCTAGCTTGAGTCTTCAGCGACCCAGGCTGTATTCCCTTTTCTGTTTCCTGTGTGACCTTGGGCAAGTCACTTAGTCTCTCTGTGCCTCAGTTTCCCTTCTGTAAATAGAATAGTACTTCCTTATCACTCCAAGTTGTTGTTAGAATAAATACATTAAAGATTATGATGTGCTCAGATACTGTGGTGTCAGGGTCCATATTGATGTCTAAGCTAAAGAGAGATAGAAGGGCTCAGTCTTACATTGGCCAAAAAGTTAAGACTAGAAGAGCTTGCAGTATAAAATGATCCGGCTTGCAGCGCTACATGTGCTACCTTTGTTTGTCCTGCATGACCATATTTCGGCTGTAAAGGGCTATGCCCCCCCACCTGAAGGAGGCCATCACCAGCTCATTTCATGCAGGCCACTGAACAGCCATCAGATAATAATGACTTTAGGCTCAGATTTTTCAAAGGAGCCTAAGGGATTTCGATGCCCAAATCCCACTGAAAGTCAAAGGAAGTTGTGTGCCTTTGTAAATCTCAGCCATGGCTCATTACTGACTCATTATTTTTAAAATAAACTCTGCTAGGAGGGCCAGAGGCCTGGCCAGTTCCCATTCAAATCACACCGCACATGCTTCCCCCTGCCCTCTCTTTTCTCTCTTCTCTGGCTCTTGAGCACTGATGCAAGAATTTCAAGCAACATCAACCCTGATGTAACTCCACTTGATTTACTGGCAGCTGGAGGCTATCCTCTGGCTGCTGCGGCGCTGAATGACGGACGACACACAGCCCTTGTTCCTTCCCTGACAAATCTCAAGTTAACACGAAAGGTCGTGTGAGACTTGAGACACCAAAGCAATCGGGGTAGTGGGAGGGGGAATGAAAGAGCCACCACCTGAATTTAAATAACAGCGCCACTCAGCACACTGCTTACTGCATCGAAATACAATGACGCCTGTGCTAAGGGACTACTCAACGGGCTGAGAACAAGGCATTAAGTTTATGGGGCAGAGCCTCCACTGTAGTTCCATTGGAGTCAGTGGAGCTAGGATGATGAGGTACACCAGCTAACGCTCCACCCCGATTATTATGTTTATCTGCTCTCTGCTGTTTCAGTAAGAGTCTTGAAGCAATGCATGGAACTATGGCCAAGTGTAGTGTCTCTGGAGTACACACAAAGGACCCAATTCTACCCTCACTTACACTGCAGCATGTGGATCAGGAAGTCAATGACATGAATCTGGTAAAAGGTCCAATCCAGCTCTCATTGATGAGGAACGCCTCTCATTGGATTAGGTACCAGTGAGCAAAGAATCGGGCCCTCTCTGTGTCGGTACTAGCTGTAGTGGAGCTGTCTTGCAGGACAGGGTGTTGCTGTACTTGGAATCAATTCAGAGTGGTTTCTGGTCTCAGTGGAGAGGAGGTCGCTTATCACAAGTAATTGAGCATTGTAAAATGATTTTGGGAGATCTTCATGTGGTTGCTTTCACTCAGTGTCATTTGGGAGTCTTTCTGTTGGATCAGTAGGCTTTGGATCAGCCCTAATCAACAGTATCAATTCCACTAGACAGCAAGACTAAGCCTAGGCCTGGAAGCTGACAATTCCTGCATTCTAATCCTGGTTCTAATCACAGTTCTCTCTGTGACCTTGGGCAAATCACATAGTGGCTTTGTGCCTCGGTTTCCTCACCTGTAAAATAGGGATAATATTTACTTACTGAAAAGCATCTGAATATAAAGAGTGCAAAGGCTTATTACTTATTAATCACCATGTGAAGTCAGGGGGGGAAAGAGTTACATATAATAAACTGGAAATACTGTCCATCACAAGCTCATTAGACCTGCGTTCTTGAGGTTCCAAATCCGGATATTTGGAATGATTTTGCAATGATACATGAGCAAATTAAATCATCATGTTTGATATAATAGATGCTCACGGTGGTTTTTAAAAAAGGATGAAAAATACTTTGAGAATGAGATCAAGCAATATATGCACACAGAGACAGCGAGAGAGAGAGAGAAAGAGTCTGTCTGAATGAACAAAGATTGAGCATGTGCTCTAAAGAGGGTTAAATTGCAAATATGGAAGTCCTACAAGGATTTCAGAGGCGAAGTAAGTGGGTTGTTACTATTGAGAGCACAAGCTGGTATTGAGTAGAATGAAGCTGAGTTATAGGTTTGCACCGTGAAAAGCACTGCATAACTGATCTCTCCAATTTTGGCAAGGGATAATGTTTATTTTGACTTCGGATTGATTTTCCATTGCCCTGCACCTTGGGGTAGTCATTTAGACTTGTGCCAAGTGGGACTAATACACTACTATTCTGATTTGGTAGCATTTCACACCCACTCTACACTCACTTGGCGCAAGCATAAATGACTATCAGAGTTGCAGGGCAGTGAAAAATCAGACCCTTTTTATGTATGGTGAGTGGAGTCTTAAAAATGAGAGCAAGGGGTGACATCAAATGCCTGTAAAAAGAAAAATGAAAATGATGGTCCAAATTCTGATCTCAGTGACACTGGAGCAATTCCAGAGCATTGCCTCTGATTTTAATGGTGTTACATCAGTGTAATTGAGAGCAGAATCTGGCTAAAGAGGCCTGATTTTCCATTCCATTGCACTGATTTTACTGTGTTACTCCATTATCATCTACGGATTTACATTCTTGCAAAACAGTTGTAACAGGGTGGAGCAACACCTGTGCATTGCTATTTGCCACATGATGGACCTAACCCCAAACCCCTGCAAACGGAGATGGGATCCGAACATTGTGACTTGAGCCCATGTGCCATTATTATTGACTGTATCAAACAGAAAAACAAGATGAAGCATTGCAAAGGGAACAGGATATCTCTACTGTAAAAGGGAGAGGCAGGCCATATACATATGGTGCTGGAGGGATGTACTCTAGCAATGTTAAAGATCTTGCCAATACCGACAAATAACTGTCCCATTGGCTGAGACACACATTGTATTCTCCAATCCTCTGAGCCCCCTTAGCAAGTCCCACTATCAGCAGTAAACCTGTTGTTGGGGGCATAACTGAAGCTAAACCACAGACTCTATCCTGATGCTAACACACTCAGTCAATGCGCTGCTGTGAAGCAAACCTCAACCAGAAGGATCAGGACTTGGCCAGTGGGATGATCTACAGATCCATCACCAAACAGCAGGGCATGACCATCAGGATAAAAAAAAACACAAAAAGCCCCTAAAACTGCAGAACAGAATAATTCTGAGTCTGAACAGGAAGAGTCTGTGATAACAGAAGGCATGCTACTATATGCTACTTGTCAGCCACTCGGTCCTCCCACCCAGATGAGCATGTCTGATCACCAAAGATATTGTAGGGAGTGGGGAGAAGAGAGGACGGGCCATTCACAGAATAGGATTTATCCCTGAAGCAATCAGAACCCTGCCTCACTCCTCCTTTTGCTTATGTTTTTATAAATAACCATCCATGTCAGTGAATGGAATAATTTTCTTTAGTGGTTGATAATAGGAGAGATCCACTTCTGTGTGTCCTGGAATTTGTAAGGCACAGACTGATGAAAGAAAGAAAGAATGGATGGGTGGATTTGGGCCATCAACAATATAATCCCATACTCCGTCAACTCCATACTTCATCCTTTACTTAATCAACAAGATTAAGACTTGTCATAAGTGACTATAACTCCATTCATTTCCCTGGAGTTGCACCCGTTTTAATCAGGGATGGACTTGGCTCCATAAGTGCCAATACAGCGCAGCGTAAAGATGGAGAGAAACTTTAGTCTATCTCCTGCCTCTTGGCAGTTAAATCCTGGCTTGCAGTGGGTGCCTAAATGGAAGCTGAGCTCTTCTGAAAAATCTAGCCCTATATTTTACATAAATAGACATGTATAGCTATTTGGGTACCTTTGGGTACCTAGGTACTTAAGTCCCATTGACTTCAATGTACTTCAATGCCTTCCTAAACAGGGCTGCTTTCCTGAATTGGTCCATGGCCCCCATCACCTTAGTGTCCCAGGGTGGGATCCACAAAGGGGCTTAGGTGTTGCAACACTGAGTGTCACAGTGCCTAACTTTTAGGAGCCTAGAAAATCACAGGAACACCACTGCACTCCTCACAGCTGAGTTAGGCACCTAGGCTCCATATACAACGAATGGGGAGAGTCCGGCACCTTACAATGTGATCCACAAAAGCCAGCACGCGAGGCGGCTCTGCACCTAAGGATAGCCAATGGGAGATGCTGACTAGAGAGTGGGTGTTAAGCCCCACCCTGATGGGTGTCTTAAGTCTGGGCTTCAGGGAGGCACCCAGCTCTGCTTAGTGATCCACGAACAGGAACCAGCTGCCTGGAGTTGGGCGGCTTAACCGCTTCTTGTGGGAATGAGTTAGGTACCTCAACAGCTAGAGGACCAGCTGCCCAGCTTGTAGCTTTTAGCCCAGTGGTTGAAGCACTCCCCAGGGATGTACGAAACACAGGTTCAACTCCCTCCCCCCCCCCACCAGAAGGGGAGAAAGGATTTGAACAGGGGTCTTCCATCATTCAAAATAGTGTGCTAACCACTGAGCTATGGGATATCTGCTATAGAGCTCCCTCCACCTCGCCTGTTCCACTCTGGAGAAATAATGAAAGAACAATTGGAGCAGGGAGAATGGATCCAGGGTCTCCCACCTCTCTAGTGGGTGCCCTAACCCGGGATTACAGAGCCAGTCTCTCACTCTCTCGCTCACTCTCTCTGGCCCACTGACTGTTCCACTGTGGATAAATACTTAGTCATTGGGCCAGAGAGCGAGCGGAAGTGACTCTGGTCCAGTGACTTAAGTCTGGAGTTTAGGCACCTTTCTGGCTTATGACCCAAGTGCCTATAAGCACAATCTGACAGTCTATAACATCCATTTTCAGCATTGGGAAACTGGTCAATATAATACATGCCGGGAAATAGTTCATGGAGTGAAAACCATTTAGAGTGGCATTCGTTGATGTTTTTCAACAGCTTATGTGAAGTTTCTCTATAAGCAGAATTTCAGTTTGCATGTGCCAGTGATTTGGAACAACTTCTGCTCCAGTGAAATTGGCGTTCCACTCCAGCCACGTTCACTATAAGAGCTGGTCCCACCACTGCATATTGGCTCATGATTTTACAGAGGCGCGTTTTTCCCGTAGAGATTTGCCATATATTACAGACCAACAGTCATCAGAGTTCCCTTGCACTGACAATACCAGCTAGAAGAACTAAAGCTGTAAAAGGAGGAAAGGGATTTCATCCAGATAGACGGCTGGAAGAAAGCCTGACACACTTTATTGTGGTCACACAGACCATTCCTTTGTCTCTGCATTTGGAGTACTTGGGGAGCTTTGAAGCATTTAATAAAACTTTGAAAATATCCTTAAGGAATCACTTTTCATGTAGTCCATTAATTTGTCCTAATGTTCTCCGATTCATGTATTTTATAGTGTCTTTTTGATTGCCTTTGTTTCTAATTGTGGACTTTCTTCTTTTTTCTTTTCTTTTTTTAAACAATGGTTCTAGCTGCTTCTGCAACTGCAGGATTTGGGGAGTCTATGTGGCAACTGGCCTTTGGCTAAGTGAACAAATAAAGGATCCTCACTTGATTTATATGTGAAATTAGTTGGGTCTTCCCCCACTCCACCCCATAAAGAATAAATAAAAGTAACAGGATACATAAAAGTGGCATTCTGAAAAGCGTCTGCAGCCTCCTTCACAACTGACAACTTCCACTAGATGGTGCTGGTGTCACTAGTGCTCAGGAGTTCATATTGTGGCAATTAAGGAAACAGCCTATGTGAGGGGCTCAGCACTCAAAGAGTGCTCAGCCTCTTGCAGGATCTGTCCCTAAGAAGTGATGCTGTGATAGAAAAGCACCTGATAGCTCACCTATTGAATATGAAGCTCACATATCTCAGCTTTCTTCAGAGAGGTTCTCTCATCCACAGTACTTTCCTGCTCTCTCTCCCATCAAAATTCAGCCAGATTATCAGAACGTGCCTCCCCATCTCTACATGGAGAGATGACACATGTTCTAGGTTTGGCAGCGTGTCAAGCTACCATAACCCAAAAGGAATGGGTATGCAGAGATCTGCCTATCATGCTGACCTGAATTGTTTCTTTGTACTCCCCCATCTATCTGTCTGGATTCATCTATCTCTTGTTTTATACTTAGATTGTAAGCCCTTTGGGGCAGGCACTGTCTTTTTGTTCTAGGCTTGTACAGTGTCTAGCACAGTGGGGTCTTGGTCCACAACTGGGGCTCCTAGCCACTATGGTAACCCAAATAATTAATAATATAATACGTCTTCTGGGCATAAAAGATTCCACCACATTTTATACACAGATAGCTGGTGACTGGCAAAATTCCAGTTTGAGCTAATTCTATTCTGCAAAAATAGAGTCCCTCTGTAATTTCAGTTGGGTGTAGTATTCTTATTCACTTCCTGTCCTCCCCAGTCAAGTGGTGTTGCTCTGTGCTTATAAACAGATGCTGTATTCCACTTCAAGTGTAACTTTATTTCAGAGATAAGATAGACAGCTAGATCTGTATTTAGTACTTTGGGATCATTGGGGATAAAAAGTTGTATATAAAACATAGGATCTTTTTTCAGTTGTAAGCTGTTTGGGGCAGGAACTATGCCTTCCTTTGTGTTTGTATGGGACTGAGCACACTGTGGATGTTACCATAACAATATCATTATAAGTATAAAAGGTCATCTGAAGACGGTGATTGAGCAGATAAGTTGCTTTTCGCTGGGAAATAGAAGGATGATTCTTCCACCTTCTTCGTCACCCTGCAAGTGCCATCTCCAAAAGGAGTACTGATGGAACGTAGCGTTGCAGTACCTCGAATGACTGATGCTATGACACCACACAAGGATGTGCCAGCTTCCAACAGGGGTAACTCTGGGCATGACCACTAACACGACAGAGCCTCCTATCTACTATGCCTGCTGGTCATTCGTAGACAAGGGGCATCAATGTCACACTCCTGAGCACTTCAACTACTGCTTTATGGCTTGATCCAAACCCCATTGACATCACAGTGAGTCTTTCCACTGATTTCAATAGGTTTTGGATTAGCCCATTAGCGCATGTGACATACTTCCTTCTATTGACTGACCCCAGCAACTTAAACAGCCTGCTACTTCCACACAGCCTAACAACTGACCACTTGAAGAGCCTGCTGCTTACACACTCCTTTAACTCCAAGCTGTAGATCTTTGTGTCTCCAATGACAGAGCAGGTGGGTTCAATGCCTGGTGTTTGTGTGTCTGTGGCTATGTTTCGTTGCATACAGAGGTAGAGTGACTCATAGAGGGGACAATGCATTTGGCTATCAGGGCAGGATTGTTCCCTTCAGCACATTTACTATTGGATTGTCCAGGCTAGTCTTAAATATTCCAAATCATGTGACTTTCATGGCAGCCTCTTGGGAGACTGTTTCATAGCCATCTAAGAAGCCATTTTGGTCTGAAGACTGTAGTGTTCTGAAAACAAGGAAAACAGTTAATTCTGAGTCAACATGAAAAAGCTGGCACCTTTAACAACCTGTTAGCCCTGACCAGAGCCATCAGACCTTCTCTCAAGGATCACAGCACAGGCTCCCTGAGCTTAAACATTCTGCACAGAGAACAGCAGATCAAAGACAGGACAAGAGAAGCTCATTATCAGTTGGAGAGAGAGAGAGATTTCCATATGAAATCGTCTTAAAATATCTTTCTCCCATTTCAAGTCCAGCTATCTTGGCTGAACCTGAGTCACCTACTTAATAAAAATTCCATGTTCTGTCTGCAGAAATGTTTCCAGTACAATTAGATCAATTTCCTCTAAGTAGCAATAAATGTGTTTTCCTTTAAAAGGCCAACACAAGCACATTATCACAGCTCATAATCCCCATTCTCTCTATTAGCTCAAAGTACATCCTAAAGGCCAAGGGTCATAGCTAAAGACTAATCAGTCTCATTAGCCTGTCTAATTTATCTTAACTAGGGGGACACAAACACACTCAAATGGTTAGCGAGACTTTTTGATCAGGAGATGGGAACCGTTCATCAGGGACTCACAGCCTGCAGAGACAGGAAGGAGAAAAATGGCCCAGGGACAATGCTGCTCTCACAGGACTCTCCAAGTGGAGATGCACCCACATAAAAAAGATGGGAGGGGGGAATCAGTACAAAATGCATGAGGCCTGCAGTCGTATGGAAGGAGACATCAATAGGAGAGTAGAAAGCTGGGGAGAGGGAGGACATCTCTATCTTGTTCTCACACACATGACTTTCCTGTGTCCCCAAGGCCTCAGTTGCCAGACTAAGCACTGTGGTGCCTTCCCTACTCTGCCTTAGGATTTATCTCAAGCTTGTTAAAGTTTAACCCTTCCACAGGATGCACTCTCCCCAGGGCCCTGTACCTCTCCACAATGCCTTCAACATGTAAATACCCTACCCCTCCCTCTTTCAGATGCATCACCCTGTTGTCAGCCCCAGATATTCATCCTCCCTCTTCCCATGTCCTCTCCACTGTCGGTGAGAAGTGCTACATCATGCACTGTTCCTGGGGCAAGTGACTCTGAAGGGAATGCCACGCTGACCTGTTTTACTTTAGAGCTCATTCGTCTGTGAAGGGAAAAGGAACTGCGGAAGTGACTGCCAATCTGACACGTTAGTCAGCTTTCACTAATCAACTCCAGTGGGAAAGCACCTATTAGCTTGCACCCTCCTGCTATCTTGCTGCAAGGATGCAGATAAAGGAAGCCCACCCTGCTTCGCAGCGGAAATTCCTGAGCACTTTAAAATGTACACGCCACTGCAATGAAGCGCGTACTCCTGCCCTTCATGCCTTGTCCACAATGGGCAACGCCAGTTCCCACGAGGGCACCATCCTTTGTTATGGGTTGGAGAGTGGGTGCATAGCTTTAGTAGGATCTGGGTGGTGCAAATAGGGATCAGACAATTCATCCGGCATAAGGGTCAGGCCCAAATCCCAACATCCATTCGCAAACCCCTGGAACTCACGGAACTTCATATCCCAGTCAACGTTCATTGTCCAGGCCCTTCTTTGTTTGACACCAAAAGAAAAGGTTTTCTGCTGAGAAGAGAAGAGAGGGAAATGCAGAATATTTAAAATAGGTTAAAGGGGAGAAGGCTGGTTGGGTTGTAAATCAAATTGACCTCTTGTGAATCTCCTGGGTGAAAGGAAAAGGTTACTCTTGAGCTCCACATTACCACACTTGGAAGGCAATGTCTATGAAGGTCTGTGATTCCATATACTATGACAACCAGTACAAAAACGATGCCATTGTAGTTATAAACAGTTTCTTTAATACAAACAAACTCTTTTCTATATCTTACTTTTGCCCCCTTCCTGCCCTTGGCAGTACCCAGGATGCCTCAAGAGGGATGAATGTGCGCGGAGCTGAGCAGAACACCTGGCAGTCTAGCCCTGATCAATCATGGAGTAATCCTTTCCTTAGTTGTCCAAGCTGAGAGGTTGTCACCAAGCTTTGTGACTTAGAGATGACTGGGAATTATGGCTTCAAGTAGTTGTATTTTCCTTGTACTAAATCTTGTACATTAAACCTTAAAGGCCAGA